>NC_090319.1:143335832-143648117 GCF_040869045.1 Eurosta solidaginis | reverse complement strand
ACATGTATTTCCGTCACTTATGGGTAAGTATGCAGGTAGATTTTCAAAATTATAAGACACAAAAAAATTTGTAAAGCCTACATCTAAAGCACGTAGTATTTTCTTTTCCAGGCTTCGTATAAAAAGGAACCTTTCTGTCTAGGTAAGATTTGATTTTTTCAATTTTATTCTTGTTCCTAGTATAAATATGAGTTAATGCGCCTTGAAACTTCATAACATCTGCAAGGCTCGCCGAAGATAGTTCAGTTCATAACTCAAATTTCAAAACCGTGATTTATTAAAAAAAAATAAAATGAGTAAAAGGAAGCGAGAATTTGTTTGTAATAACGATCCAGATATGTTCTGTTTCATGTGTGGCCAATATTCTATCATAAGGCGACGACGAGTATTCTCAGATCATATGAAAACTTTATACTCCAAGTATTTTGGCATTGAGCCTAAAAATGCTGAAAAACCATGGACACCGAACACTTTGTGTACATCGTGTCGAGTAGAATTGATTCAGTCGGAATCAGGACACCAAATAAAATTTGATACACCAATGATATGGAGAGAACCTACTTGCCATTCAATAGAGTGTTATATTTGTCAAACAAAAGTAGTTGGCATTGGAAGATCAAGAAGAGTAATCTATGCCAGCGTACCTACAGTGACATTACCAGTACATTATCCAGTTCCATTGTCAACAGTAATATCTGAGTGCGGGGAATCAAGTTGTACTTAATTTCGCATGGGAAACGAGAGAAACGTTCTGTCACAAGCACAACTTAATGATTGGATAACAGATTTGGAACTATCCAAGGAAAAGGCCGAGATCCACGCTTCTCGTATGCAACAATTTAAATTAGTGTCATCCGATGTTAAGGTGATATATTGTAGAACTCGTCACGAACAATTTTCCAAACACTATACCAAGAAAGACAGTATATGCTACTGCAACGACATTCCTGGTTTATTCAAAGAGTTTGGTCAAACATATGATTCAAAAGACTGGCGATTGTTCATAGACAGCAATAAACTGAGTTTGAAGGCTGTATTATTGCATATTTGTAACAAAAAGCCTTCTATCCCGATCGTACATGCAGTAAATACAAAGGAAACCTACGAGGAAAAGCAAAAACTACTCAAATTTATCAAATATGAAGAGCATGATTGGAAAATATGTTCTGATCTCAAAGTTGTTGCGATGCTATGCGGTCTACAAAGTGGCTACACCAAGCACGGCTGCTTCCTCTGCAAGTGGGATAGCTGAGCTCGTAAAGACCACTACGTCAGAAAGGATTGGCCGGAAAGAGTCGAGTTTACCGTTGGTGTGGATAACATCAAATACACCCCTCTTGTCAAGAAAGAGAAAATCATACTTCCACCCTTACACATCAAGCTCGGTCTCATTAAAAACTTGGTTAAGGCTTTGGACATAGAAGGCGAAGCATTCGACTATATGAAAACAATTTTTCCAGATATTTCTCAAGCCAAGATAAAGGAAGGTATTTTTGTTGGAGCACAAATAAAAAAGTTGATCAACAGTAATCAATTCAAAAGACTACTCTCATCATTTGAGGCAGCAGCGTGGGAATCCTTTGAAAAGGTCGTTGCTTCTTTTCTCGGTAGACACAAAAGCCCTAACTACGAGCAGATAGTGAACGACATAATCAATAATTATGCGAAAATGGCTTAAAGGCTTATTAAAATTAGTTTCCCAAAATTCTATAACTTGTTTACCGAACTAATATTTTCTTTCCAGGCGTAAATATGTCCTTAAAAATTCACTTTCTGCACTCACATTTGAGCTTTTTTCCGGCAAATCTTGGCGACGAAAGTGACGAACATGGCGAAAGGTTTCATCAGCAAATGAAATTAATTGAGAATCGATATCACGGATTCTGGGACGTCGCAATGATGGGTGATTACTGCTGCTTTCTTATAAGAGAAACCGACCCTAAACTGAATAAGCGTCAAAGTAGAACACATAATTATTTCGACTACATAGTAAAATCAAATTAAGATAAAGATTGTTAGAATATAGTATAAACATAAATAAATTTAAAAAAAAGTTAAAAATATGGGAAATTTCATTCATAAATTGAACTTTTAACTAAATAGAAACAGAGCATAGCTAGATATTTCACTCTTCATTATACCATACATACGTTTTGAGGTATACGTTGAAATTGCCGAACCTGGGTATTTTTATTTGATCGCTTATAACTTACGTAGTTTTGCATCGATTTTCTTCGGTGGTAGCTTATCTTTTTTTTAATTAGACAGAGCTTTACGTAAAGAAAAAACATCTGGAAAAAAGTTGTGGTTTTGTAATGCTGCCCTCGCAAAGAGTATTTTTTTTTTCATAAAAAAAAACAAAAATATGAAATTATAAGCTAATATCTCGAAAACTGTCTGGTTGAGCAAAAAACAATGTATTATGCATTTATAGAAAATTTTATTGTCTTTCCGATTCTGTAAACTTTTTTGCAATTGCTTTACCCGTTCGTGAGATATACGTAATTAAAGGGAGCCACCTTTTTGGTTTTTTCGAATAACGGTAAATTTACTTATGAACTGAACTATCTTCGGCTAGCCTTGCAGATGTTATGAAGTTTCAAGGCGCATTAACTCATATTTATACTCGGAACAAGAATAAAATTGAGAAAATCAAATCTTACCTAAACAGAAAGGTTCCTTTTTATACGAAGCCGGGAAAAGAAAATACTACCTGCTTTAGATGTAGGCTTTAAAAATTTTTTTGTGTCTCATAATTTTGAAAATCTACCTGCATACTTACCCATAAGTGACGGAAATACATGTTTATAACTACATGCCTACAGCAGGTTTCGAACCCAATCACTCTTCCTTTCGATGCAACCTCTCTACCTAATATAAAACAATTCGAGTATTAAAAGTACTATTTGATTTATTTAAAGAAAAAGTATTATCATTGTTATGGTGTTATTCGTTTATCCGGATAATATCCCATTTGCACTTTATACCTTTAATATATGTATGTATACATACATTGAAGTTGCGCAACCTGGGTATTTTTATTTAATCGCTTATAACTTAAGTAGTTTTGCATCGATAAAAGGTTGTGGTTTTGGAATGTTGCCCTCGCAAAAAGTAATTTTTTTCATATTTTTTCATAAAAAAAAAACAAAAATCTCAAATGATAAGCTAATATCTCGAAAACTGTCTGGTTGATCAAAAAACAATGTATGATGTATTCATAGAAAATTTTATCGTCTTTCCGATTCTGTAAACTTTTTGCAATTGCTTTACCCGTTCGTGAGATATACGTAATTAAAGGGAGCCACCTTTTTGGTTTTTTCGAATAACGGTAAATTGCAAATATCTCAAAAACGGTACCATAGAATCAAAAATGAACTCGATTTTCGAAATCAGGGGGTGGTTTTACATACGAATTTCATAACGGCGTCTCTGGTAAATTTTGGCCGTCGACCAGTGATATTATTTAATGTGTATTTTAGGAAAAGTTTATTTAGGCTTAATTTTTAGTTTTATTTTAAATTAATTTAATTTAGTTTAATTCCAATTTCATTTCAAAAACAAAGCTTTTATCTATTTCAATTTCACATTTATTTCTAACCGGTGTTGTGTAATTTACTTTCGATTTCACTTTTAGCAAGTTGACTTCAAATTAATATTGATTTTATTTTAATTCAATTTATAATATTATGCAAGGCTACTTGACCTATTGCGTTGTCAGTGCAAATAAAACAAGTTTATTCACTGTTACAGCCCGACGCTTCGCTAGTCATCCTAGCATTTTCAAGGGCGGAATCTATTTTCAACAATAAACAAACATTTTTTTATATTATTAAAAAATATTAAATAAAAGTTAATAGCTAGTACATATACATATGTATAGAGTAAAGAGTCAACAAATGTTTTAAGCACACAGATGGCACATACATAAACAAACATGTATTTGAGTAAAAACAAAAACATCACTTTAATTATATGTATTATAAAACTTTAAAAACTATGTTAGGGTCGTCGGTACCACACATGTTGGGTATCATTGTCATACTAAATTTGTTATAAACACAAAAGATAAGTTGCGGCGATGTCTGCGGTGTCTTATTTTTTGTTTATTGTGTTTTTCTCAAGTTTTATAACGTGTATCTGGCTCTCCCGCGTTTGTTTTTGTCTAAAATTTTCGTATTCGCCAGATCAGCTTTATGTCCACTCGATGTGATATGCTGTGATAAGGCAGTATTGTTTCTGTGGTTCTTTATGTCAGCTTCGTGTACTGTTAGTCGAACTCCCAATGCTCGTTTCATAGTTCCTATGTACAATTTGTTGCAGTCCTCATTTTCTTTTCCTTTACATGTGATCTCGTACACCACGTTGTTTTGTTGTAGGGGTTCGAGAGGGCTCTTTGTTTGTGTAAATATATTATTCAAGGTGTAGTTTGATTTGTTTGCGAGAGCTATGCTATTATTCTCGTTAATAACATTTTTCCTAAAGCTTTCGGTGAGTTTAGGTATATATGTAACGCTGTAAAATTGCTTTGTTTTGCTTTCTGTTTCTTGTGTTGTTATTAGGTTTCGTTTTTTGTCCATTTCCAGGCTTCGCTCTTTTATTAAAGTTAATGTCATATTGTATGGATAATTATTGCTTTTCAAGACTTCTATTATTTTAAGGACATTGGCATCTTGGAATCGCTCATGGCTTATGGACAACACTTTATTTATGAAATTTTGGGCTGTGTTAATCTTATACTTTAGAGGTTGAGAGGAGTGAAAATTTATCATGCGTCCAGAAGATGTGGGCTTAGTGTACCAATTAAATATTAGAGAATTGTTTTCTTTGTGTATTTTTACATCCAGGAATGGAATACAATTGTCTTTTTCCAATTCAAATGTGAATTTTAGTTTTTTGTGGTAGCTATTAAATGTATCTATAATTATTTTCACGTCATTACGTCGGACAATTGCGAATATGTCGTCTACGTATTTGACTAGAAATTTTACTTGAATATTGTGCTGTTGCTTAAGAGTTTGGAAGGCGTTGTCAAGTAGGTCGTCCATTATGATATCTGCTATCGTGGGGGAGAGGGGGTTTCCCATGGGCATTCCGAAAGTTTGCGTATATATTTTGTTGTCAAACATAAAATAATTGTTGTCCAATAAGCAAAAGTTCAATATATTTCGAAATTTGTTTTTAGGGGATGTTCGTTGCATTCTGTATTTTTTCCCATTTGTTCATAATTATATTGATTGCAAGAGACGTCGGAATATTGGTAAAAAGAGAGACGACGTCAAAGGTTACCATTACTTTTATTTCGAACTAATTTAATTTAAGCTACTTTTGATTTAATTTTAAATTTAAATTAATAATTGAATTTAGATTTTATTTTAGGCAAAATTAGTTTAATTTCTTTTTGCGTTAATTTTAAGTAACTTTAATTTAATTTAATTTTGATATTACTTTAACTAAATTTAATTTAATATAAATTTTATTTTTCTTTTTGTATTAATTTTATTTTTAGTTTAATTTACATTTTTTTTTCCAAATAAATGTTGTTTTTGGTTTAATTTTGAGTTTTTTTCTTTTCTTTTTTTAATGCTATTTTTAGTTTTTTTTCTATTTTTATTTATTTTATTTTTATTTTAAACACATATTTTATTTATTATTTAATTTTATTTTTATTTGCTTTTATATTTTATTTTAATTAAATTGGAATGTTTAATCAAAAATTTATTTTATTTGCAATTAAATTTCATAAAATTTCCATTTGATCACAATTTTTTTATTAATTTTGATTCACCATTTAAAATTGCTTTCAGTTTACAACACCTTTTGGTTCACACACATGCATTATTTTATGCACAAAAATCCGCTTTATTAAAAAAGGGAATTTAAAGATGAAAAAAAGGTTTATATAAAAGTGAGTTTAATTTAAGTGCAAATTTAATTTATTATCAAACTATTTAAAACCAAGACACAAAAAGGAAATTTACGATTTATTTTTATACTTGGTTGAAATTTGAGTGTCTTAAATTCATGCAAAAAATGTTTTATTTAAATTTAAAGAGAATAACCAAAAAGATTTAATTTAACAATTTTTAAATAAAAAGAATTTTTATAAGAGTGTTACACTTACCGGTGGTAGGATGTTGGAGGGGGTTTTTTTTCTTCTTCCCTGGGTTTGTGGTTTCTTCAATAAAGTGTTTAAAAAGCCGCTAAAACGGTACGACCGTATCGGTATTTTTTTTTCACATAAAAAATTTATATATTTAATTATTATTATTATTATTTTTTTTTGACTTGACTGCTTTCACACGCGACTTTTCCGCAGCACGACCACGCACTATTGAGACAACTTTTCTAATGAATTTCTGAGTTTCGGTTAAATCTTCACATACCCGTATCTAAACGGAATTCCCTACATTTCACTCAAACACACCACAAACACATACGTACTTTGCTCTCGTTTTTCCACACGTACACACCCACGCATGCGCTTTCGTTTCATCACTTGTACACGCCCACGCATGCGCGTAGCAGCATCCTTCCACTAATGCTGCGCAACACGTCCAGATACCGGGATTAAGATACTTTTGTGTATAATGCATATGGTTTGGTTGCTGGTGATGTTTTTCCCTTAAGGCTGGCGTAACAGGCTCGAATCCGCCGATGGGGCCTGCTCCATGGAGCGTGTGCGTAAAAAAGTTTCATACGCCACCTTTCCGTTTTGTCTTCTCTAACAGCTCAATGTGTGGCTTCGACCCACGCCTCCATGCCGGGCAAGTAAAAACGTTTAAATAATGTAAGTAATGTAAGTGTCTACCTACTACTCTATCACAGATCCACTTTTGGTCCTAAGCATCTAATTAATAAAATATCACAGTGTTAAAAAAAAACTAAGTGGTCAAGATTTCTTAGGGTAAATATCACAGATAGGGTTAAGGTCAGAGAAAGAAATAAAAATATCACAGTGGGCTATGTATAAATACGTAAATAATCCAAAAACTAAAACTAGAAATAGGGAATAAATAATTGCAACAATAATTCAAAGCGGGTATAATAATCACTAAATGGTCAGGTAGGTGTATCCATATAAAATAAAATCACTGGGTTTAAAAAAAATAAATACTAAATTAATAAGGAAAATTTTTGTCAGGTACGTCAATAAATAATTACATCGTAAGGCATGGTAATAAATAGGTATAAATAAACAAATGTTAGTCAAAAGTTATTCCGACACAACGACACTTAACATATAACATTTAACATATATCTACTACTTTACTTCGCAAAAATGTCTTTAGCATGGTATATCCCGATCTTTTCCCACTTGAATCACCCAGCTCATACATCGAATTTCCAATTGCCCTTAGTACTATACATTGGACTTGCTTGGGGGCAAGCTTGGCATTATAATGATCAATCTGAGAACTCTGCTTAAAATTTCGGCGGTATGCCACTTGTCCAATTTGAAGCCTAACATCTCTACCTCTTGTATCATATACCTTTCTACTACGCCCGTGTGCTAACTTCAGCCCTTCTTAATTTTTTCTCTAATCAATTGCAACCTATCGCCGTTTGTCTCCACTTCGCAGTCAATATCATTCAGGGAGCCCAACTTCCGGCTTAGCTCATATGATGCTGCATGCAGTATCATTGGCATACCGAAAGTGGCCTGATAGGGATGACATGTTGATTGCGGAGTGGACGGCACTTCGCAGAGCAAACGCCGCATCGCTAATGTGTCGGTCCCAGTTCTTTTGGTTTTCATCGATAAATGATCTTACGATCTGTAGTACTGACCGATTCACTCTATCTGCGGCGTTTCCCTGCGGGGAATAAAACGCTGTCTTGATATGGGTAGTACCATATTTTTCTAGGAGGGTGGCGAAAGTTCCTTAAACGAATTGTCTTCCATTGTCCGAATGGATGTATTCGGGTACCCCGAATATATGGAAGATTTCTCGTTCCAGAAATTTCACCACCTCGGCTGAAGTAGCTTTCCGCATGGGTTTCAAAAACACAAATTTTGTAAAATGATCTAAACATACAAACATGAAGACATTACCATAAGACATACGAGGATAAGGACCCATAAAATCTACAAACGAGCGTTGAAAAGGCCGTTCGGTTACATGTTGCTTTCCCATTAGCGGTCTGTGAAAAGCATTTTGTGTTTTACTTTCCACGCAAACTTCACATCCCTTTACAAAACTACATACTTCTGTGACCATTCCTG
This sequence comes from Eurosta solidaginis, assembly GCF_040869045.1. Classification (NCBI taxonomy): domain Eukaryota; kingdom Metazoa; phylum Arthropoda; class Insecta; order Diptera; family Tephritidae; genus Eurosta; species Eurosta solidaginis. The sequence continues at coordinate 143,639,890 of NC_090319.1, read as the reverse complement.
GCCAGTAATATCTTTCCCGTAACCGCGACAAAGTTTTATGTATGCCCCCATGTCCTGCTGAAGGAGAGCTGTGAGCTGACTCTACCAAACCCTGCCGTAGTTTCAATGGAACCCAAAGCTTCCAGGCATGGTCCGCTTGAAGAGCGTCTCCTCGGTCAAACTGAGTCCGTTTATATACGTATCCGTCAGATACGCATAAGTCTGGCAACTTGTCCTTGTTATCTGCCACTGTTTTTCGTAATTCGCAGTATTCGTCGGAGTCAAAATATGGCGAGTCTAGACATACGTCCATTACCCTATCACTGGGTATTATTTCTTCCATATCCATTCGGGAAAGGGTATCCAGTACAATGTTCTGCGAGCCTTTTCGATGCTCTATAGTCAAAGCTTTGGAGTTTTAATCTCCACCTAGCGGGTCGTCCTGCAAGATCCTTTGGATTCATAAGCCATTTTAAACTTGCATGGTCTGTTATTATGGTGAAGGGCAAGCCCTCCACGTAAGGTCGACATCTTTTTACGCTTAGAACCGCTGCGTAACACTCCAGCTCGGTGAAGCTATAATTTCTCTCAACCTTGTTTAGTTTTGCTGACATGTAGGCGATTGGTCTCTCGTTATTGTCTTCGTCTAGTTGGAAAAGAACCCCGCCCACTCCGTCTGTCGATGCATCACATTGAATATAAAACCGTATGTTAAAGTCTGGATGAGTAAGCACTGGCGCCGATATCAAACTTTGTTTGAGTTTGTCCAATGAAATTTTGGCGTCGTCAGTCATTGTAAATTTCTTAATATTTTCCTTAGTAAGGCAGTCGTGCAGCGGAGCTGCAATAGTTGCGTAATCTTGTATGAAGCGTCGGTACCATCCTGACATGCCCAAGAACCGTCGCAACTGCTTCGGGGTTTTTGGTTCAGAAAAGTCCCTCACAGCTGCTACCTTGTTGGCATCCGTACGGATACAGCCATCCCCTACAACATATCCGAGGTATCGGACCTCTTTAAAGCAGAATTTACTTTTTTCGACATTTATCGTTAAGTTTGCTTCGCGCAGACACCGAGCGACCTTTTCTAACAAACATATATGGGACGAAAAATCTTCAGAACAAACTAACAAGTCATCAAGATACACAAACACACATTCACGTAACACAACGGGTATAACCTTGTCCATTAATCGACACATTCTTTGTGCCGCGCTGCACAGTCCAAAGGGCATTACTGCAAACTGTTAGAGGGGTCTCCCTGGCACAGTGAACGCTGTCTTCTCCCTGGACCTTTTTTCCAACGGAATCTGTCAGAAGGCGTCCTTCAGGTCTATGGCTGATATATACCTCGTATTTTGCAGCCGGCTAAGAATTCCATCGATATGAGGGAGTGGATAGGCGTCCTTGATCGTACGCTCATTAACCTTACGCGCATCAAGACAAAGACGATTTTTTGTTCCTTTTAAACGAGGGATACTGGAGAGTTGCAGGTACTATTTGATTCTTCTATTACACCCATGCTAAGCATTCGGTCTAGTTCTGCGTAAACTAGTTTTTGTATCGCTGGTGAGATGGGGTAATGGCGTTGTTTGACAGGAAGATTCTCATCGCGTACTTCTATTACATGCTCTTCTAATCCAGTTCGACCTAATCCTAAGACAGCAAACGACGGGAATTGTGCCTTTACCCTCTCTAGAGCTACTGTTTGGTCGGGGGTCAACACATGTTGTACTGCATCAAACGACAAATCCCCCTCGGCGGGTACCAGTTCTGCTACGGTCGTGTGGTTCGTCGAGCTACAGGGCCTCTGCCCACTAAATTTAACTCAAACACCCTCCAAAAATCGATTCCGAGGTAAACATCTTGTTGAAGTCCTGGCACTATCAAGAACTCTAGGTCCCTACACATCTCATTCCACATCACTGGTAATGTGAGAACTCCTTCCACTGGAGTCTCTCCTCCGTTAGCTGTTTTAATCGATTGGTTGGTGATGGGAAGAATCCTTTCCTCATTACCCTCTAAAAATTTTGTGCTATCCTTACCCAGACAACAAGCTCCTGCCCCTGAATCAAGTAAAGCTAGCGCCTCCTTAACCTCTATCTTAACTTGCGCAAAAAATCTATTGTCACCTTTGACTGTAACGATCGTCGATATTATTTTATGCTGAATTCTCCTAAACATTTTCCGCTTCTCCCTCATTTTCTGTATTTTGTTAAAGTTTTTCGTTTTTCTTTTCTTTATTGTTTCTTCGCAAAATATCCTCCTGCGTGCTTCCTCATACTCCAATTTCCTGATGTGTAGGCTCCTCAAATCCCGTTGCTTTCGCTGATCTAAACTACTCTCAGCTTTTATACTTCCCTCCCTTTTTAAAATTTTTACAGGTTGTTGTCCGGGCGATCCTTCTCCTGACTAAGTGCCCCGGTCATCTCCGCCAGGTTGACGTTTCCCTTAGGCGGCTTATAAATGCAAAAAGAGCTGTCCCCCCACACGAAAAGCACACCATATTATGAAAGCTGGACTTGCATCGCGTTTCCTTACTAACTTCCGCTGGATTCTTTGCAAAATGGTCAACCGGCATTCCACACGAGAAGCATAACATCAAGTGGAAGGCTGAGGGCAGAAAGAGTTGATGGTTGGCCTGGAGCCGGCTGCAGACGCCGTGACAGGTGCATTACGTGATGCGACATTTTGTGTCCTGTTGTCAGAAAGTTGGCCACTGTTCGACCTATTTTTAAGCTGTGCCTCTTTGCTTCCAGTGGCTTGGCACTACCCCCTTCCTCAGGAAACGTAACGTCGGGGTAGACCAGCTCACTTACACCCCCTTTGGACCTACTCTTATTCTCTTTAATAACCTTTTCAGCTCGCCTACATTCAGCTTTCAGCTCCGCCAGCGTGTCCATTTTTGACGAGAAGGTCAGGTTAGCCAGGTATGGTTTGAGGTTCCCCTTAATTATCCCAACCATTTCCTTCTCGGGTATTCGTTTCCTCAGCCTAAACGTCAAATTGTGCACGTCCCCATAAAATTCATCAAATCTCTCATTCGCCAACTTTTTACGCTCCATGATTTGCCGAATCACCTCGTAGTCGGTCTCTGCGGTTTTGAAATGGGCTAGCAGTTCTACCTTCAGATCAAGATACCCGAAGTTCGGAACTTCGGCATGATCCTCCAACACCTGCCAGTACCATTTCAAAGTCGCTCCTGACACGAGGCAGTGGAAATCGGTAAACAGTTGATGATGAGAGATTTGATGTTGTTCCCTTATCTTCCCTTTCCTAAAGAGGAAGCTCTCGGCCGAAATCCCCTTTTCCGTCCCGTCAAACTTTATATGCCATTTCTCTAAGTCCATTTTCTTCCAACGTAGTGGCTGTTGTGCGCTTTGGCGTCCTCCGTCGTTTCGTGGCTCTCCTCCGTTAGCCTGCATCGCTGCTTCATCTCTACCTGGCCCCCTGTTGTTCGGAGTGGACGCTTGATTGGAGCGATGATCCAATCCTTGTGCTGCAGAGGTTTCCATGTCGGTGACAAGGCCGCTGAGGTTGACTACACCAGTTTGTATAGTTCCTAGCTCATTATTCCACGGGGCCATTAACTCCCCTTGCTGTTCTATCATTGCCATAAGACGTGTCAGTTGCTCGGTGTCAGTCACAGTGGTCTTTGGGCCCCCTGCTGCCGTCGCAACCTCAGCTACCGTGGCTCCCGGTGCCTGCTGCTCCAAAAGATCAACGCCCCTCTGTGATCCACGCTGTTCGTTGGCGAACATCTCGGCGAGGATTTCGTCGAGCTTGTGAGAGAAACTCAGACTGGCTTCGGCTTGATCCGCTATTACCCGGCTAACCCTGGACACACTAACTTCGCGCACGGCCTCCTCTTCTAGCGAGCTAAAGATCCTGGTTGTACACCGGTTGAAATAGTCCGTGGGAAGAAAATCTACCCTGTGTTCAATCCCTGTATCTATTTGGTTGCACAGTGAGCCAACCACCTGATTTTCAAGGGCACGCGTAAAAGCACGTGTAAACGGCCTGTCTCTAGCAAACAGTCCCAAACCACCTAGTACTCTTTCCTCCCTGTTTTCCTCGTCAGTCATGAACTCAGACTCACGAAACAAACTCACTCTATGTCACACACACACAGTCAGTCAAACAAAACCGGGGAATTCCGAACTCAATTTAAAATAAAAAAAATCAACCCAATAATTGGAACCGCAAACAAAAGCAAGCGAAACTTTCGAAATTAAATTAAAATTTAAAACAAAGATTGAAACTTGGGTTTAGATTAAATGAAAAAAATCCAACCAAATAATAAAAAAAAAATTAGAAATGATAAGATGAATAGAAAAAGATTTTTGAATTTAAATTAAAATTCAAAAAAGCAAAAAAAGGTTACCAATTAAAACTAAGATTTGAATTCAAAGTAACCAGATTCGACCCAATTATTAAAAAAAAGATAAAAAAAAAATAATAAATATAATGTAAAATTCTAAATGAAATACAAGAATTTAATTTAAATAAAAAAATAATATAATTTGATAATTTTGATTGAGCTTTAGGCCAGATTATTGAATAAAACTTCTTTTTTAGTAGTATTCAAAATATATTTATTTTTCGATATTTCGACTTCAATCTGAAGTCATCATCAAGAATCTACGAAAAGAAAACAATTAACATTTTTAAACATACATTTCCGTAGCAAAAATACGACTTACACATATGGATATGTATGATCGACTGAACAGAAATCATGACAACATAATTTTAGTAAAAACAAAAGAGCGAAAAATATAAATAAAGATAAATCAAAAACTCCCGCGAATATAAACAATATCATGTACCGCAAGTGTAAACAAAAAACATATGTATACAATAAAAAATGTGTCAACAAAAGTTAAATATATATATATATATATATATATATATGTATGTATGTACGTATTTAATGTATGTTATGCTCTCAGCATTGCTAGAGTTATTGTTCCAGCTTAAGTTTAGTGAGTGTGCTTAACTGACAGCAGCGTGATGTTGTTGTTTTAAGACCAAATTTCTGTAGGTTTGTGCACAATGGTCTACATCTGATTTAAAATTCATTTTTATATCATTAGGGGTGTTCAAAATGTGTAAGGTTTCTAAAATGAAGCGCTTGTTATAATGTTTTTCATGTTCCAGAATGGTTACGTTTTCAAAATCTGGATAGTGTCCCGTGTCTTTGCAATGCGCAGCCAATGCTGTCTTGTTTTCTGGATTATTATTTCTCAATTTAATATTCGATTTGTGGGCGGAAAGCCTCGTCTTTAGTTTAAGTTTAGTTGTCCCTACATATACTTGTTCGCATACGTGGGACCCGTCGCCGTTGCATGGAATTTTGTACACCACGTTGGATTTCTCATGATTTGGTATTTTGTCCTTTAAATTACTATAAATTGGTCGTAGAGTGTTGTTGTAAGTAAACGCGATTTCATATTTCTCTTTGTCATATAAATTTAAACCCTTGATTCTTTCAGACACTCCCGGGATATATGTCATTGATTTATAAATTTGATCACCTTTCTCGGTTGTATTATTATTGGCGGTCGCTGTGTGATGTTTGTGAATCAGTTTGTTTATAAGGGACCTGGGAAAAGAATTTTGTTCCAGGGTTTTTCTAATTATGGCTAAGTTTTTGTTGTGAAACATCTTATCACTTATGTTAAGAACCCTTCTTATAAAATTTTTCGCTGTGTTCAAAATAGTGTTGGGTGCGTGTTTGGAATTATAATTGATAAGTCTACCCGAAGCTGTTTGTTTTTTATACCAATCAATGTATAACTTATTATTATTTTTAATTATTAATGTGTCAAGGTAGGGAAGTCTGCACATGCTTAAACTACTTAATACATATTACAAATCCATATGATTTATTATGGAAGTGGATAAAAACAACAGACTTCCCTACCTTGACACATTAATAATTAAAAATAATAATAAGTTATACATTGATTGGTATAAAAAACAAACAGCTTCGGGTAGACTTATCAATTATAATTCCAAACACGCACCCAACACTATTTTGAACACAGCGAACAATTTTATAAGAAGGGTTCTTAACATAAGTGATAAGATGTTTCACAACAAAAACTTAGCCATAATTAGAAAAACCCTGGAACAAAATTCTTTTCCCAGGTCCCTTATAAACAAACTGATTCACAAACATCACACAGCGACCGCCAATAATAATACAACCGAGAAAGGTGATAAAATTTATAAATCAATGACATATATCCCGGGAGGGTCTGAAAGAATCAAGGGTTCAAATTTATATGACAAAGAGAAATATGAAATCGCGTTTACTTACAACAACACTCTACGACCAATTTATAGTAATTTAAAGGACAAAATACCAAATCATGAGAAATCCAACGTGGTGTACAAAATTCCATGCAACGGCGACGGGTCCCACGTATGCGAACAAGTATATGTAGGGACAACTAAACTTAAACTAAAGACGAGGCTTTCCGCCCACAAATCGAATATTAAATTGAGAAATAATAATCCAGAAAACAAGACAGCATTGGCTGCGCATTGCAAAGACACGGGACACTATCCAGATTTTGAAAACGTAACCATTCTGGAACATGAAAAACATTATAACAAGCGCTTCATTTTAGAAACCTTACACATTTTGAACACCCCTAATGATAAAAAAATGAATTTTAAATCAGATGTAGACCATTGTGCACAAACCTACAGAAATTTGGTCTTAAAACAACAACATCACGCTGCTGTCAGTTAAGCGCACTCACTAAACTTAAGCTGGAACAATAACTCTAGCAATGCTGAGAGCATAACATACATTAAATACGTACATACATACATATATATATATATATATATTTAACTTTTGTTGACACATTTTTTATTGTATACATATGTTTTTTGTTTACACTTGCGGTACATAATATTGTTTATATTCGCGGGAGTTTTTGATTTATCTTTATTTATATTTTTCGCTCTTTTGTTTTTACTAAAATTATGTTGTCATAATTTCTGTTCAGTCGATCATACATATCCATATGTGTAAGTCGTATTTTTGCTACGGAAATGTATGTTTAAAAATGTTAATCGTTTTCTTTTCGTAGATTCTTGATGATGACTTCAGATTGAAGTCGAAATATCGAAAAATAAATATATTTTGAATACTACTAAAAAAGAAGTTTTATTCAATAATCTGGCCTAAAGCTCAATCAAAATTATCAAATTATATTAAACAAGGCTATTAAATTTACCAATAAAATAAAAAAATAATAACAATAAAAAGATTAAATTAAAAATTCAGGAATATATATTAAAAAATTAAATTAAAATTCAAAGGCAAATGGAACCAAATACTTGGGAAGGATGTGAAAAAAAAACTTAAAAAAAAAAATAAAAATTCAAAAATAAAATTTATACCCTAGATGTAAAGAAAAGGATAATAACTTTTTGGAATTAACTTAAACTTCAAACAAACCAAAAAAGGATAAAAATAGAACCTTAACTCTAAGTTAAAGAAAAACCTCCACCGATATATAAAAAAAACAACAAGTTTGTAATAACTTGACTTAAAATTCAAGGTAGGAACTTTCAACCGAATAATTGAAAAAAGGATTAGCAGTAACCAAAATAATTTTTAAAGTTAGATTAATGCTTTGAATTACAAACTAAGACTTAAATTAAAATTCCAGGGTAAAGGTAACCTAGAAATTTTGAGACAAAAAAATTCAAAGGAAGAAAAAAAAAGGCTAAAATTAGAACTTAAACATCAATTCAGGGTTAGAATTCAAGGGATTAGGTTTCGAAGGCCGCAGCTTCGATGAAACAAAAATGACTGGGATTAAAATTGAATTCCAAAAAAATTAGATATATAGAACCAAAAATGAATACCAAATCTACAAAATTTAATTAATACTTGAAGACAGCAAAATTAAAACTATGTTTGAATTCAAAAAAAAACTCCAACAATTCACGGTATTGAAATTTGGATTTCAACAACAAATTAATAGCCTTAAGTTTAAATTAAGCGTAACGATCTCTAAATTAATTCGAAAATCAAAGTAATACGAGAACCTAACAATTTTCGAAATTGCGATAAATTCCGAAATAAACGTACAAAAACTTGAACTGAATTTGAAACTTTCACAAAAAAATATAAACGTCAGTTACTGCGAGAAATTAATTTTAAATTCCAAAAAAAAATTCCGCAAAAACCAAGGGAAAATTCAAACCAAGGCACTGCTGAAAGTCGTTGAATACTAAATTTCTAAATCGATTTAGAAGTCCCTTGACCGCAGCCTAAAAAAAATTTGTCCACTAAACTCAAAATATTTGTAGATTTCAGATTTTATATATATGCATGTATTTATATGAAAAATGTGTTTATATGTAAATATACGTGTGTTCAAGAATGGATATGGATATATGTATATGTTTAAATACAGATACGTACAACAAAATTATATTATGAATAGTAATATGGAGGAATATTTTTCTTTATAGCTTCTAAAACGAATTTTTAACTACTATTTTCCATCTCTCCAAAAAAGAAATGAAAAAAAATTTTATTTCTAATTTCTTGACAAAAAATATCTTTATTTGCTTTGGTGTGTAATGGGTGTTGCTCTTGACGAGGTCATTGTGGGAGTGATTCGTACGTCCGTATGTCTCTAGCGTCTAGTCAGTCTTCATGCAGTCCGTGGAAGTGTGGCCCGACACGCTCGTGGACTGATCCCAAAGTGTGGATGCCACACTTCCCCACTCCTCTCTATCGTGGTGACGTCTCAAACTTCAGTCATCGGAAATGCTGGATCTCCGATGACGTAGCCTGGGCATTTCGCCACGATCCTCTACTAAAGTCCGTCTTCTAGCTAAGTGCCATATCAGGTACCACCTAATCAAATCGTACCAAATCCGAGAAAGAAACCCTGATATGGTCACCTAGCTAATCTCCTATCCTCATGTCATGATAACACTTGTCGAGCAGGCGAACCTAATCGACGATGCTATCATGACGGTTCCTGTCCAAGTCGGTAGGAGGAAATTAGGGTCGGGATTACCGAGATAACAAGATAGAGGAACATGGAAAGCTAAAGAGGACACAGTAGTAAAAGTGGGGAAAAGGAAAGCGGTAAGTTAGAAGAAATTATGGTAAATTGAAAAGATTATCGGGCTATGTCGTTGGGCGCCATTGTTACGTAGCTGGCTTTCAGTGGTAAGACAGAGGTGGCGTGTGGCATGGTGGCAAGCCCCTGCTAGCTCGTCGAACGGGGTGGGGTTTTGCGTACCAGCCTTACCAACAACTACACTAACAAAAAGGTAGAGTTCATGCCAAGTGCTAAAAAGAACAGGGGAAAGCTGAAAGAAATACAATAGACCTAAGGGGAACAGAGAGAGAAAGGAGGGGGAACTCATAAAAAAGGGGGAAAAAGGCGGAGGCCTGTCTAGTCAGGTGGAGTCTACACAACCTCTTCGCGTATCTTACGCGAAGCCATGGGCGCCGTGCTGACTCCTCTAATTTTCGGCGCCCCCAAACCTGACTCAAGTCTGTCTGTCTACCAGTCTATTAGGCCAGCACCCCTACGTCCCCTCTTAAGCCCAGAGCAACACTCGCACCAAAGATCCTACAATCAGCCATCCATTGCAGTGATCAACAAAAAGCTCAACTCGTAAAATTCCAAATCGTTATAAGCATATCTTTATTTATATATTTTAAAGTTAAACATATCTCCTACTAAGAGTGATTCCTCAGGTATTTTCACAAAAAAAGGAAATCTATAAAAAGCTTAAATTCTAACAATTCCTTAATATAAGGATTCCAAAAATATAAATTATCAAAAAAAAAAAAAAAAACAAAATAAAAAAAAATTTAAAATTTTAAAATTAGTCGAAACAACAATATGCTAATCAAAAATCCAACGTTAGCTATCGCTTTAACAACCGATATACAAGCAAAAACCCGTATATTATCTTAACTTAGTATTTGATACCAAAAAGACAAGAAAAATATATTTGATCAAAAAGAAGTTAACGAGAACCATAATCTGATGTACGCGAACAGGCACACCCTAATGGTTGCCGTATCTATCTATGTCTTTTAATATCTTTAAAATTGCAAGAAAAAAAAAACAAGTTCATGTATGTGGCAAAAATTCAAACGCTAAGCAAAAAGTAAAAGTATATCCCTGACCTAGGCTAAGGCATTAGGTATATCGGTCAATGACATATATGTAAAGAAATGGAACACCAATATTATTGTCAATTTTCTCACTCACCTTATCGCAGCACATCAGCATTGAGGGCGCCTTCAAGCTGAGGGGACCTGTGAGGAAGGGAAATTTACATACATATGTCTTTGCCTACTCATAAAAAAAAAATACTTTTTACTGCCTGAGCAAAGGTTCAATGGAGTTTTTAAATGTCACCGCGATCACTCACTCGCGATAGCGGGCAGCGAGTGGGTGAATTACGCAAACCTAACAAAATTACAACCCGAGAGAAAAACGCGAAAACAATGTGAGTGACCAAAAATAAAAAAATTAGAAAAGAATGAATTTAAAACGAGATCGGTGATTAACGTGCTAATGTATATGAGTTGAATATGAACCTAATTAGGCGAACTTAAGTGAAATTGCTACGAACTAGGTAAAAAAAAAAATGAAGTGAACAAAGTGACTGAATATATGCTATAAAAAACTATTGACAAAAATTAATAACCAAAATTGCAAGAAAATTCCCGTGTTAATATTAACAATAATAATCAAAAAAAAAAAGGTGATGCAAATTAGTGATAAAACTAATTCAAAAATAAATTTCATTAAAAAAAAAACATGTGCAATCAAATGCCCTTTCATGCCCTCCTTGGGCGTTCGATGCTGGTGGCGTCAACGATGGTGACTTCGATGTGTTGCTGCTGCTGTTGTCGCTTCTTGACGTTGCGTGGGTGCTGGCGGCATCGCTGTTGTCGCTGCTGCTGTCTACCGGCCACTTTTGGTCACTTTGGCCGATCCTCTCTCTTGCGCTCTCTCTCTCCCTTATCCGAACTCTACTGATCGGCGGTCCCAATATTCCGCCGTTCCTACGGTCGCTCTGGGTAATGATGTATGTGGGTAAGTATTCTGGCCCGTTTCCTTCGTCCTGCCAGAGAATTCTGCAAAAGAAAAAAAACCAAAATGACAAAAATCAAAATTTACAGCTGGTGTCTTTGTACATATGTATATACCTCACATAGCCATATTTTCCCAAGTTCGGTTGAGTATCTTCGATACCGAACTTTGACTTATATGTCTATATGTCGGTATGTACATATGTATATCAAATGCAAAAAAATTTTAACTTTCATATTGGCTAAACCTCTTGTTCCTTTTAATTTTAGCTGAAGATTATTTAATGTGTATTTTAGGAAAAGTTAATTAGGCTTAATTTTTAGTTTTATTTTAAATTAATTTAATTTAGTTTAATTCCAATGTCATTTAAAAAACAAAGCTTTTATCTATTTCAATTTAAAATTTATTTCTAACCGGTGTTGTGTAATTTACTTTCGATTTCACTTTTAGCAAGTTTACTTCAAATTAATATTGATTTTATTTTAATTCAATTAAATTTTTGATTTTCTTTAAATAAATTTAATCTAATTAATCTTGGATTTTATTTTAAGAAACTTTATTTCAATTTACTTTTCGTTTTTAATTTAGATACTTTTTATTCGGTTTAATTTTGCTTTTATTTTCAATAAATTTATTTTAATTTAATTTTGGAATTTTATTTCAAATAACGAACTTTAGGTTACCATTGCTTTTATTTCGAACTAATTTAATTTAAGCTACTTTTGATTTAGTTTTCAACACATTAAGTTTATTTAAATTTAGAATATATTTTAGACACACTTAGTATAATTTCTTTTTGCGTTAATTTTAAATAACTTTAATTTAATTTAATTTTGATTTTACTTGAACTAAATTTAATTTAATATAAATTTTCTTTTTCTTTTTGTATTAATTTTATTTTTAGTTTAATTTACATTTTTTTCCAAATAAATTTTATTTTTGGTTTAATTTTGAGTTTTTTTCTTTTCTTATTTTTAATGCTATTTTTAATTTTTGTCTATTTTTATTTTAAATACTTCTATTTTATTTATTATTTAGATTTATTTTTATCTTACGTAGGTTTTATTTGCTTTTATATTTTATTTTAATTAAATTGTAGTTTTTAATAAAAAATTTATTTTATTTGCCATCAGATTTCCATTTGATCACAATTCTTTTATTAACTTTGATTCACCATTTAAAAATGCTTTGAGTTTACAACACCTTTTGGTTCAGACACATGCATTATTTTATGCACAAAAATCCGCTTTATTAAAAAAGGGAATTTAAAGATGAAAAAAGGTTTATATAAAAGCGAGTTTAATTTAAGTGCAAATTTAATTTATTATCAAACTATTTAAAACCAAGACACAAAAAGGAAATTTACGATTTATTTTTATACTTGGTTGAAATTTGAGTGTCTTAAATTCATGCAAAAAAAGGTTTTATTTAAATTTAAAGATAATAACCAAAAAGATTTAATTTAACAATTTTTAAATAAAAAGATTTTTTATAACTGTGTTACTCTTGCCGGTGGCAGGACGTTGGAGGGTTTTTTTTCTTCTTCCCTGGGTTTGTGGTTTCTTTAATAAAGTGTTTAAAAAGCCGCTAAAACGGTACGACCATATCGGTATTTTTTTCACATAAAAAATATATATATTTATTTATTATTATTATTATTTTTTTTGACTTGACTGCTTTCACACGCGACTCTTCCGCAGCACGACCACGCACTATTGAGACAACTTTTCTAATGAATTTCTGAGTCTCGGTTAAATCTTCACATATCCGTATCTAAACGGAATTCCCTACATTTCACTCAAACACACCACACACACATACGTACTTTGCTTTCGTTTTTTCACACGCACACACCCACGCATGCGCTTTCGTTTCATCACTTGTACACGCCCACGTATACGCGTAACAGCATCGTTCCACTAATGCTGCGCAACACGTCCAGATACCGGGATTAAGATACTTTTGTGTAGAATGCATATGGTTTGGTTGCTGGTGATGTTTTTGCCCTTAAGGCTGGCGTAACACACTTTTATATTTTGTCTGGGATGCTTCCATTTCACTCGTTTTTGAAGTTCGGATAGATATTCCACCTTCCATCGTTTGCAGAAAGTGTGATGGAGGGCTTTGAGTTTTTGCCACCGACTGATCATCGAGGCAGAGCTCTAACTAGCATATAGTTCTAACGGAGCCATTAGGTGGCCGCCTGTGAGGAAATGTCCTGGGGTAAGCGGCTCTATGTCCGTTGGGTCAATAGATGCCGGGCTGAACGGCCGCGAGTTCAGGCATCCCTCGATGCGGCACAAGAGTGTATGGAATTCCTCGAAGGTGAGTTTGTGTGGTGAGGCTATCTTTTTGAAGTGGCTTTTGAAGCTTTTCACTCCAGCCTACCACAACCCTCCCATATGGGGAGCGCCCACAGGGATGAAATACCAAGTGAGTGATCTTAAGGATCGTGACGCTACGACAAAGTTTGTACCGTCGTCGGAGTACATATTTTTTGGGCATCCGCGCCTAGATAGTAAACGGGCAAATGCCGCAAGAAATGATGGTGTGCTGAGGTCAGTAGTGGCCTCCAGATGAATTGCTTGTGTGGAAAAACACACGAAAAGGCAGACATAGCCTTTGGATAGTCGACACCCTCTGGCGCGGTAACTTTTAATGTCGAAAGGTCCGGCGAAGTCGACTCCAGTATTCGTGAATGCACGGCTGAATGTCGTGCGTTCGCGAGGGATAATACCCATCAGCTGGGTCTGAGCCCGTTTTCAATGTATGGTGCAAAGCTTGCAATTGTGAATGACTGCCCTAATCATGGATTTTACATTAGGTATGCAGTATTGGGTGCGTATCAGACGTAAAATGAGTTGGTTTTCCCCATGAAGACTTTGTTGATGAAACATTAGGACTGTCAGACGGGATAACCTGCAGTTGTATGGTAGGAGGATTGGGTGGCGTTCATTAAAAGCTAATTTCTGTGACGCCCCGAGTCGCCCTCCTACCCGAATGATGCCATCTTGGTCTAGGTAGGAATTAAGTGAGAGTATTGCACTTTTCCCTCCTATTGGTTTTCCGGCTTTCAAATCATTATATTCTGAACTGTAATGTTGTTTCTGATAGATTTTAATTAAAATTCGTGTAGTGGCCTTAACTTCATCAGGTGAGATTAAGTGCGACATGACATGGAATTAATTTTTTGTTTCGGGGTGAGTTCTTCGGTAGAACCTCATAACATATGATAGCACCCGTAAAGCCCTAGGTAGGTCGGAAAAGCGTTGAAGAATATCAGTAGTATTTACGATTGTTGTTGCGCAGGCCTTCGCCATCTTTTCCTCTACGGAGGTGATGTAGTCACTTTCTTGTGCTGGCCATTGGGAAGTGTCTTCTTTCAGCCAAGAAGGTCCCTGCCACCACAACGAATTGTTGACCAACTCAGACGTAGGTAGTCCTCTACTGCCTAAATCTGCTGGGTTGGTCTCTGAATTCACGTGCAACTAGTCCTTATTTCCGACCATGTTGATGATCTTGGTGATCCGACGTGCGACGAGAGTGGACTAAGAACAGGGCGGTTTCCTTATCCATGCGAGGACGATAGTTGAATCTGTCCAAAGGTGAAATTTCACTGGTCCCAATTTGAGGATCCTGAGAATTGATTCGGTGATTTCCGCTTACAGCACGGCTCCACAAAGTTGCAAACTTGGAAGAGAAAGAGTTTTCACTGGGGCTACTCGGGTTTTTGCTAGCAGCAGGTTTGTGTAGATGTCATTATCCGTTTTCACGCGCATGTAAACGGCTGCTGCATAAGTCTTCTCGGACGCGTCACAACATCCTTGGATTTCGATGTCGGTTCCTGGAGAAAATTTGACCCATCTAGGTATCCTTATTTTATCAATCTCATGGTATTGGTCGGTGAAGGTTTCCCATCGTTACAGCGTGCTGGTATATACTGGTTCGTCCCAAGCGGTGCCTTCTAACCATATACTCTGCATGAATGACCAGAATGACCATTGGTGCCAGTCATCCTAAGGGATCGAAAAGTTTGGCGATTGCTGATTGTATCGCTCTCTTCGTAATGTTTTCCGGGTTGTCCAGCGTCCCTGCTTTAAAATTAAATAAATCTGAGTGGTCGTTCCATCGAATGCCTAATGCTTTCACAGAACTGGTATCTTCGAATTCCAGGAAGTTTTCATTGAGCAGGTCGGATTTGGGGATGCTCCATTTGCGAAGTGGAAAGCCCGCTGAGTGTAGGACTTGACGAATTTCATCTCTGGCTTTAATGTTCGATGTGATCGTATGTCCACCCGCTAACACGTCATCTACATACATGTATTCTCGCAGTATGCTAGCCGCTGTAGGGTGTGAATTTGATACGTCGTCTGCCAGTTATAGGAGCGTTCTTATCGCGAGATATGGAGCGCATTTCACTCCGAAGGTAACCGTCTTTAATTCGTAAAAATTAATAGGGTCACTCGGGAAGTGCGATGCACAATACGTTGATATTTGGTATGATTTTCGTTCACCCAAATTTGTCGATACATCTTTTCGATGTCGCTATTGAAGACGAAACGGTATAGTCTCCATTGTAAGATTAATATGGGTAAATCGGCTTGTAGAACTGGGCCTGGGAGTAGAATATCGTTTAAGCGAGTGCCATTTGCCGTAGAGCTCGAGGCATTAAATACTACGCGTACCTTGGTGGTTGTACTTTCTGCTTTTACAACGGCGTGGTGGGGCAGGTAGTAATGATCCGAATCGTTGGGTGGGATATTCTTTTTTAATTTTCTCATATGTCCGAGCGTTTCATATTCTGATAACACTCGAACATACTCTCTACCTAACTCTGGGTTTTTTATTAGTCGTCCCTCATTCCGGAAGGATTGAGAGCTTGCTCGCCTCAGGGACGGTCTTAAATTAATATTGTTAGGGTAATCCTGCCGGAATGGTAGTGACACGGTGTACCTTCCATTCTCACTTCGTTGCGTTGTTTCTTTAAGTAGTTGTTCGCAGTACCTTTCATCTTCATTTAATATTTTGTTTTTGGGCACATTTTCTACCTCCCAGAAAGCTTTCAATTGGTTGTCTAACGCAACCTCGTTATAGAATGGCGTAATGTTCTTCGTTGGACTCGGTGCTTAGATTCGACCGGTTAGTATCCAACCGAACACTGTCTCTTGTGACAAGAGTGTATTTAGTACATTCTTTTTTATACCGCTCATTATAATTTGGGTATATATGTCTCCGCCAAGTATGAGATCTACGTCTTCGTTGACGAAGAACCTCTTGTCTACCAAAACCAAGTCTGGGAATGCCTGCATAGCCATTGCGTTGATATGGCAGGATGGAAGATTCCCAGTGAGTTTAACTAGAACGAGAACGGGTGTAGTCAAGCTGAAGCAGGGATCCACTTGTGAATGTAATTCGATGTTGGATGCTTCTTTCACCTGAGCTGACACCGCATTCGTGATGCCTGAAACATGGGCACGCATTTTCCTCGCTGGAAAATATATTCGGCGTTTCAGTATTTCAGTTATAAAGGAACATTCAAACCCAGAATCAATTAATGCCCGCGCGGCGAAGTCGGTACCATTATGGTGAATGTGTACGCGAGCAGCTCCTAATAGCACACCTGTGCTGGAATTGGCATGGTAGGATTTGACATTCTGGTTCGCAGAGGAAGGTGGTTGTCCCGACTCCTGTCTTTTCCGTGCCTGTGCCGAAGTTGATGGGGTATTATCCGCATCTTTGAAAGGATTGTGCACCGCCGGTTGCTGACATGTGTCTGCATGCAGGAGCGTGTGGTGACGAGAGTGGCATTTGGAAAAGTTGTACGAACTGGTGCACCTCGTCACTGTGTGTCCTGGGGATAAACAGTTCAGGCAGCCATTTGTGGATTTACCGAATTTAATCCTTTCTACCGGGGTTAAATCGCAAAAGCGTGAACAGTTGCGTAATCTGTGCTCCGTAGATTTGCACATTTTACACATTGATTTTGTTGTTTGCTTGGATACTTTTGTTTGAAAAGCAGCAAGTCTTTTCGTAGAGGTTTCTGTCGGTTGTCGCGACGTGTTTGATTTTTGCACTTTAGAAGTGGCATTCCCTGTGAAACCAGACACGTGTCTGAAAACGATTAGATAGAAATTTGTCCATATCCTCCCACTTGGATATGTCCGTTTTGTGATCAATGCTCTGCTCCCATAGAGCCAACTTATTCTCTGGTAATTTTGTCGAGCATAAATATGTGATGATCGCATCCCAATTTGAAACATCTATATGAAGGGTTTTTAGGGATGCCAAACAATTATTTATGTCGCGCTGTAAAGTTTTAATTGAGCTTAATTTCGTGTTTGTGATGTGCAAAAAAACAACAAAAAACTATTCAATATAGTGCGGAAAGTGAGGTTAGATTACCTCTTCCTTATGTTGTGTCTGGAAAACCTTACCACTGGTGGGGGGATAAACCAGATAAACACAAGGACCGAAATAAATTAACAAACCAAGTGATTTAACTTTTAAAATGGAAAGGGAAAAATGGTGCTCAATAAATAATTTCACTTTTTACACTTCTTTTCGATTTAAATTTTTCGCGCACAACACGGGTGTTTTCTTTATTTTTCTTTAATAACTAACACTAAAAAAGAATGCAAGAAATATAACACTTACTTCTCGTTTGTGCTGTGGCTCCGGTGGATCTGCTGGGATGTGCTGTGGCAAATAAATTTTAGTAGGCAAATGTGCTGTGGTTCTGGTCTCTTTTATATAAATAAACTCCAACTCTGTGCTTTTTGGCTGCTGGGGAAAATAATCCTCTCGACAAAAATTTTTTCTCGTCGAGAGTGTGCTTACACGTTGATTATCTGTGTGAAGTAGTGGACTGTATTATAAAAAGTGCTTTCAGTTCCTGGTGAGGAGGACGAATTGTTCAGCCGGGGTGCGTCTGCTCCTGAGTCGGTGGGCGCAGACCGGTGCAAGAGACCGGTTGTATCGAAAGCGATAACCGTTGACCCGCAAAATCCTCCGTTTTGGAGGGGAAAAGCACCCACACATCAACCCTGACATGCATTTGCATGAGTGCTGACAAAAGGCACCCATACATGTGCATGTACATGCATGCACATGCATATGGCGGTGATGGTGTGGGTGGTTATAAATTAAGACGAGTTTCGAGTATCGAATTGCAGAGTTGTATTAGGGGGATCGCAATCAGATGCGGAAAAGTTAGGCATCCTGCATAAACAATCTCTTTTTAAGAATTTGGTTCTTAAAACCAGACCGAAATAATCTTATATTTAAATGGTAAAAAATAAGATTTTCATTATTAGATTAAGAAGCTTAACGGACTATTAACAATCTTTGGGCTTAAATTAATATGGTTTTTCTTGATGTTAGACTGTTTTTTCTCTCAGTGTAGTATTAGCTGCAAAATTAGGGTTAGGTAGGTAATTAAAGTGAGATTCTGATTTTTCGGATAACCCATTAAAAATTACAGCTAAAGTTCACTTTAAGTACCTTCTTAATTTTCAATAAAAATAAACGCTTGCTTCAAAAAAGCCCGGTTTTTTAGTGGTAGCTTAAACTACAGTTAAAGTTGACTGAAGTTTAATTTGAGTTAAAGTTTATGAGCACTTTGACCGATAACATAAAATGTTGCTACTGAACTTAGTTTAAACGCAGGGTACATTGAAAGGATTTCCAATTTTTTAAATTTATGATAACATTTTGAACCGTGTAACTGTTTGATGCTACCTTAAATGGGCTATGTGAAGAAAATGAAACTGTTCCACTAAGTAAAATGTCACCGATTGGCACACAGCCCAAGTATTTCAAAGCTACAACCGACTTTATGAACCTACTTAGTGTTGACTATTAGATACTTCATGCAAAAGCCTAACATTTTTAAATGTTTGATACTATTTAAATGAGCTTTCTGATAATTATAAAATGTTTCCTTCCACTGATTGAAATGTTACCGATTGGCACACAGCTCTAGTATCAAAAGCTACAACTATAAAACTTTTTAAATTTGACTATTTATATTCTTAATGCAGTACTAATCTACGTGATTACCTAGTAACTTAACTTACCTGGATTCATCTGCCTCCCAGCTCGGAAAATAAATAAATTCTGACAACCTTCGCATCCCACAACGCATTTCTTCTCTTTCGGCACTATCTCAGTGAGTTGTCACATTATTTCATTATTTGTTTAGCAAACACTCCGAGAGTATTTCTGCCATGAAAAGCTCTCAGTGAAAACTCATCTGCATTGCTGGTGTCATTCGGAATCGGCATAAAACAAGTATGTTCCGTCCCGCCAATTTGTAGGAGAAATAAAAAAAGGAGTACGGCGCAAATTGGTAGAGAAGCCCGGCCAAAAATCTCTTCGGAGGTTATCGCGCCTTACATTTGTTTTTTTATTTATTTCATCACTTATTATTATTTAAATACCCAAATACACTGTTTACCACTTATTAATATTTTTTCGATAGTTAAATTGACAAAACTTTAGTTTCATACAACTTTTCTTTACAAACTTGCTTGCAAAATAAGAACGCGGATAAAACTATTTTCAATAATAAAATCTACGTTTGGTCCTTTTAAAGAACCCATGAAAGATGTAAACTCTACATTCCACACTGTCTCCTTTTCAAGTTTTTGGTATGTAAGATCACGGGTTCGAATCGAGCTCAAAAAATATCAATAATTATTTTAGCTTATTATTGTAATGATTGATTGATTGTTTCTGCAACAGATGTCGAAGCGCTGTTAAAATCAGTGGGCAAGAAAACAGGAGAGAAGTAGAAATAATGAAGACAAATAAACAACCGCTGTGATAGCTGAATAGTTAGCAGCGATGCCTAAACGTTGCGCATGAAGGAATTTAGCAGTTCCCAAAATGGATCTTGAACGAGTTTTGGAAGTTGTCTAAATTTTTTCATTCTTCTGTTGCAATTTAAACAATTTTTTCATTTAAGAAAAAATGTATCATAACAATAATAAGATAAAATAATTATTGTTAAGCCTTAAGCTCGACTCGAACCCGCGATCACACAAGTCAGTAGGCCAACGACAAAATTGTTTTTGGTATGTGTTTTACACCGCCTCCAAACGATATCTGGCTGGTGAATTTTTGAATGGAATATTTTAATTTTTATTTCAATAAGGCCTCTTTTAATAAGATAAGTAAGCGTTATTTTTATTGGTCCATAAGTCGTATAATAAAATTGTTGTATTCTACCCTATGACTTATAATAATTCCTTATGTAAGTTTTACTTCATACGAGCCAAAAGCATTATACTCAACGGCATCGGTCTAAAAAATATTTAGCCCAATTCTAAGCGAAAATTTCGTGCGAGTTTTTTCCCTTCTCCCATTCCTCGTATTCTAAATAAAAATTCCTTGTGAGTTTTTTCACTTCTCCCTTTCCTCCTATTCTGAACAATGTTCGAAAAATCGGAAACCGGTTATGGGAGAAAGTAGGTATTATGAATGTGAGGGAGAGGAAGATTTCTCTGCCATTTCATAGGAGTTTTTTCACTAGTTAAATTAAAGGGAATGCATCAAAATAGTTAAAGGAAATTGGTTATTTTAAGAAAGAACACTTATTTGTGCTAAAATATGTATTTACATTCTACCACAATATTCTCACTGTTAATACAACAACAACAACAACAACCACAATATTCATTATTTTAAGCCGAAAAGTATATCATAAGCAACGTAAGAGCTCTTCGCATATTTGATGCAGCCATCCAGAAATTGCGCAAGGATTTTTTAAGAAGGCTTAAATAGATTTTGGCATATGCTGAAAAGCGAATTCAACTCGATTTGGCCGCCAGAAAATTACTTTGCAGAATGAATGCAGGCAACTCCGGCGGATTTGTGTTATCCCGCCGGTCTTCTTCTTATGCTCCTCCCGAGGCCCTAATTAAAATACCTACATGAAGCAACCAGTACTCACATTCAGTTTAGTAAATTTTATTTCCACCAACTCACTGCGGGGTGCAATTCCAAAGCTAATGCCCTTGTTTTCTCGTCCTTGTAACGTATAAATCACTGGAACGACTCCAATAACCGTTGTGATGGAACACGCGCAACCGGGGAACTACAGTTGGAGTTGTAGTCGTACATGTTGTGGCGCTATCGGCGGAAATAGAGTTGAGTCTACGTCACTTTATTGGCTAACTCTAAAATACTCACTCTAGGTATCACAAGTCATGCATGGCTCTCTCTCAGTCCATGCGAAAGCAACCATCACCAGAGTACCTAATTAAATACATCTACCGAGTTCACCTGAACAAAATAAATTAAACAAACAAACAATGTCGAATCCAGGTCCCCTTCTCATACCGTGGAAACTCACGTGAACCACCATCAAGGTGAGAAATTTTGTGCCATTGTACATTCCCAATCAAAAAAAAAAAAAAAAAACACTAGAAATTCTACTTAAATTAACCGCATCCTGCACGTTTATTCAAATATATAAGACTCAGTTATAACGATACCCAGTCTTACTCTCACAGATGTTCAAAAAAAAGGGGGAAAGTCATATGGTTTAAATTTTGTCCTTAACCCTACTTACTCCCATGTTAGACGCTCTTAGTAAAATTGGATAACCAAGTGGGGACATTCACATTTGCCCGTTCAGCCGGCACCAGTTCACCCTCATCGACACCTTTCTACTGGATCATAAACAGTATGTCGCCTGCTGAGTTCAAAGTAGCTCCTAAGATTTCCGAGGGTTCCAGCCCCCGATCGAAACCCGTCGCACCAACAGTTTATTCTTCCACCGAAGAAGAAAAAAGGAAATAAACAAGTTGTACCGGAGGAGTAGTTGAGTTTTCTTACTTTTTTTCGCATTGAATGACTCCTCAACTTCTGCAACCAGCTCCGGGCAAGCCAGGTTCTCCTGCGGCTCCCAGGTATTTTCCGATCTAACGAGGTATTCAGTTCACCCATCACGGATGCGCTTGGCCTCAATGCGATCCACAGTATAATCCTCCTGTTCGCATTCAGTAAGAATATCCATAGTCGGAAAGTCCGTATCTGTCACCTATGAGGAATGGTCAAAATAGGTTTACAACGGTAGTCGTAGATCAAGAGGGCACGGAGTCGAATTATTAAAAATACGGAGGTCAACTAGCATTGCTGTCAGTTTCCGGTGTCGATTTGCACTGACACCTATCTAGGCAATGTGCATAATCGGGTGCAAAAGTTTTCCCCGTAGAAAGTGGAAATTGGAAATGGGCAAGAGTTCCCTAACCTTGAGCAGTATCTGGTACCCCTTACCATTGGTCGGGGCAGTACCAGACTTACAAAAGGTTGTAGAAATCGGGAGTGTATATCACTAGGAGGATATTTCCCTTACCTCGAACAGTATCTGATACCCCTTTCCACTGGTTGGGGAAGTGCCAGACTTGAACGAGGTTTAAAAAAAAAGGCTACAAAACACATTTTTTTTTTATTACTTCACGCAGTATCTGCCAACCCTTACCACTGGTGGGGGGAAGTAGCATACTGACGCAAAGTTTCCCTTTCTTAATACGCAAAGCCCATTTATTTTCGCTTTGGGCAGTTTTAAAATAAAGCAAATTCATCTATTTTAGGTATCGTAAAACTCCGTCTAAGAAACCAGGGAAATACCTCGGGAGATAACATTTGCTTCAGCACCATGTTAAAACGATGATACGAACAATTGCAACATCCTCATGGTGATATCCCCAACGTGCAACGTGATTTTTTCTTATTCAGGAAAAAAACGTATAAGACCGACGGACTTTAAGTGGTTGTGCTTAGTATTACCGACATTTCAAAATTCTTGAGTTAACATTGGATATCGAGATACTTGAGTCGTCACTGCTGCTAAGCGACTCGTTACACAGAAATTCAACTTGATTACACCAAAATGCAATGTATATGGTTAATACCGTTGGTACAAAACAGAAGGCAAGACGCATCTGACTTTAGTTAGAATTTACCTCTTTGACATGCTCTGGCTCGCCAATCAAATTTTTTTTCAAAAATTGGACGTCTTCTGATCAAAAATAGCAAAAAATACACGTGTGTACCCTGCAGTTAAGCCTGTGATGGAAATATTTTAGTTTGCGAATAAGGTAGCTGTACGCACATGCGTGCATTTGGGAATATCACTTCTAATTAAAAAGGTTTTGCCCAATTCCTATTGTCTAACTTAACTGGACATTACAGGTATTCTCAAACTCTTTTTATAACGTTCCGTATTTGAACAAACGCAGAGAACCGAGGGTTGATCGTGACGAAATCGCGCATACACAATCCATTTCAACATACTCCCTGCACCACATAAAACCGCACGAGTATTAAATCTGATTAGATGCAGTTATACATTTTCACACTCATTTCATATCTTAACAGTTCTTCAAACATCGATTCAAAAAAAACGACAACTTTTCATTACATTAGTCTAACAGCTCTTCGGACTGTGCTGTAACGTATTTGGTGGCTGCAAAAACCGGTTAACCACCATGCTTGTTAAGCTTGCTATATAGCCATAGTCGGCGCCCAATTATCACCGACAGTCTACCTTGGCACCTCGCATATACTAGTTTAAATTTTGCTTTCCCTTACAAATACAAATTGTGAAAGTTCTAAATCTAAACATACATATTCCTTTTATTTATGTACATTTAATTGAAATAAAAGTACATAGTAAAAGCTTAAAACATATGTACGTACCTTTCATTAGAAATTAAGGCACTTTACCGAGTTTAAAATTGATTAATTATTTTGTAGCTGGAGTATGTATTTACAAAGTGCATATAGTTCTTTTAATGCTGCCTTAAGCAAGGTACAAACGTCAAGAGCAGCCAAAAATATGTATGTAATAAATAAATAATGCATATTAGCGCTTGACTTTACTTCAGTTACTCTTTATGCGGCTGGTTTTTTTTTAATTTACGTTATTTAATCTATATAATAACTATTTACTTGCAAGTGATGTTGGTAGTAACTTGTGACATGTGTGTGTGCCTGTCTGGTGCATGTTAATACAAATTAACTAACTAGCACTTTATCTAAATCTCCAAAATAAAAACAAAAATGTGCCAACATTTAAAATTGGCATTGTATACGAACCATGAATGTTAAGATCATAACAAAACCAACTCCAACGAAAAGTCAAAGCATGCAAATACGCGCAAAAATAAACAAAACTCCTAACAAAAAAAAACTTATCAAGAGCTTTTAGGATAAATTCGAGTGCACTGCCTACTATATAGACCATGTAAATAAAATTTATTAACAACAAACAGATATAACTTCAAATCCATGACATTTTGCATTTTGGGTAGCTTTCTGCACAGCCGCTTTGTTCGTAATGTAAGTCTGGTATATGCTTTTGCATGCACATACATAAATAAACCATGATAACTTTCTCGCCTGCCATTCACTTGAATTAAGGCATCTTGGTGTGATTTACGTGCATAAACTATCACATTTGACGTCACGCGCAACAAATCGTCGTTAAATTAATTTCATTGTATGCTTTGATAGAACCAGTGCGCCACCAATTGCGTGTATACGTATGCATGCAAGTGGCGAGCACTATTTTAAATCTCGCACTGCAGAACTATTGGCACTCAAGCCGGCGACGAATTGAGGTTAATTTTTACATACCAACCAAGTTCACTTACCTGCTGTGAGCTCCTTTTCTCGATTATAGTGGACATCAACACTTGGGTGTTATATATAGTACGATCTAGATTACGGAAATCGTTCAGCAATAATTTGAAGCAGAGTTTCGGCTCGTCTTAACTCCAGGCGATTTTATGAAGCCAAGCCACTTGGGGAATCACAAATTCTACAGTGGAATGTGAACTGCAATTAGTAGTGCAGTTGTGAATAACTACTGGCCTTTGATGCAAAATTGATTGCTGAGTATATGCATGATTCTTGTAAATCGACCTAAAAGGAAAAAAAGTAATTAATAGTCATAGAAATTGATTCAAAACTTCACCACTTACCTTTTTACTCCAGCCACGCGAAAAAATGAAATGAATTAAGAAACGGAACCGAATAATTTATTTACCGTTTACTTGAATTCATTTTGAAAATTCCATTCTCTAAACGGGTTGAATGTTAATTTTTTTTCGGATTTTGCCGTTGACATTATTATATATGCATGTCTGTATACTTTGTCTTCCACGCACGACGTACCTAATGCTGCACAAAATGTGCAAGCGGGTACCGAAAACCCGCAAGACACAAAATCGGCATCGGCCCTTTTTTGACCCATGCGGGCATCTCGTACCGTCCTATTACATACATACACACCACAAAATCAGCAAGACACCACCAACAAATTATACTCTTACAAAAAAAAAAAAAAAATTTTTTTCTTTTTTTTCTGGTTTTTTTGCACTCAGTTCCCATGGGTTTGTGGGCTCGTTTGTTTATTTTTTGGCCGGGGGAGGAATTATTCTTTTCAACAAAAACATCACAAATAGTCATGATTAAGGGTTCGGTACAAAAACAATCCGAGTCCCGAAATTAAAGAGTCCCGAAATGAAAAAGTCCTGAAATGAGATAAAATCAACTTTTTCTACGGCAATAGTGCAACCACAAAATACATAACGTATATATATAAATATTCACTGCACAAACCCACCACACTAGCTATCAGCTGACAGAGAAACATACGACAGGGTTGCGCGTCACATTTAGAATAATTGTACGTGCAGATAGTACGCGTCGTGGAGAACGCCTCGCCAATCGGGAAAATTCATGTCAGGGAATGATAAATAATACAATTCTGCTTGGTAAAATTGTATTTAATATTCAGTTTAAACCACCTAGACCTTTTCAACCACTTCATATCAGCACATGCAGGTGGTGGATTTTGGAATTTAATTACGATTTTCGCTATGCGTCATGAGCTTTCGCACACGATTACCCAGCAAAAAACACGATTACCTTAGAAGGGAAAGAGGAATCGAAATAAATTTTCGGAATCGCTTCCCTTTTCCCTTCTTTTCTTTATTACTTTTACATGGGCATGTCATTGGAGGTAAGCCCCTACTTTCTGGACCACCGTCAAACGAACTGATAACCAATTACAGTTACTATTGAAGAAGCTACTGCAGCATGCCTTACAGAGAAGCGGATGTAGAACGCCTTGCTATATTTAATCCATTAGAAGCAAAGCAAGAACGCCTTCGGTAGAAACAAATGCAGAATGCCCTTCTTCATGAAACCCATGGTATCGACGCAAGAACCCCTTCCGGAGAAGAGGGTTTAGAATGCGTTCCTATATTAAATCTTTAGAAGCGAATCAAGAACCCCTTCCGGAGAAGATTGTTTAGAATGCCTTCCTATTTTAAATCTATAGAATCGAAGCAACAAACCCTTACGTTGAAGGAGATTTAGAATGCCCTCCTATATTAAATCTATAGAAACGAAGCAAGAATGCCTTGCAGAGAAATAGCGTGAAACACCTAGAACTACACTGAGCCAAAAATTTTATGAAAACCTCTACAAAAACCGGTGTTCATAAAATTTAAAAAAATATTTCTTAGAACATATATTTTTTTCTTATATTCTATGAATGGGTTCATAGATTTTAAAAAAAATATTTATATTCTACGAACAAATTTTTTATTCCATGAAAACTGGTTTTTGGAGAAGTTTTCATGAACTTTTTCTTAGAAAACATGTACTTTTTTGGTTCAGTGTATTTAATTGGATATTAAAAACAGTGTTTTAAAAAGTTTACATTTTATTTTATCTTTTTTGATAGAAGATCTTACAAATTAATTACCAACTATTACGAGGACTGCAAATTATGATTATTTTTTTAATTTACTCAAGAATCAGTTTTTCATAATAAAACTCAAAGAGTCATATATCCTGAACTGTGCGGAATTTCGCCTTAAAAATTTACAATTCTTCATACTAAATTAAGTTTTTGAATATTTCACTTTAAATGGGGGAGGAGGTATTCAATTCATACCGATTTTCCGCCACTTCTACTAGCATTTTCAATAACTTATCTTTGATATCAGCAATTGCAGAGCAAGAGGGTGTTCGTTCAAATGTTTACGGCGAAATTCAGCAGAGTTCAGGATATATGAATCTTTTAGTTTTATTATGAAAAACTCATTATTGAGTAAAAAAAAAAAAAAAAAAAAAAATAATAATCCTTATTTCTAGTCCTTGATTGTTACAGAAACTAAAAATTGTTAGGAATTCAGTCTTGTATTCAGTATATCAATAAAATTAATAACTCATTCTTGAGTAAAACAAAAAAAAAATCATTACTGTCACTGATTGTTACATAAAATAAAAATTGTTAGGAACTCAGTCTTGTACGCAGTATATCAATAAAATTTAGTCTTACATACATACTTATTTAAATTAAACATTTCATAACATAACATTATTTTGGCTTTATTTCGTTGCTTTTATTCGGGAGTGGCTTCGGTGTGCTTTCTTTTTAAACATGAGGCCTTGTGGTAGCGGTTTTTTACGGCCTTCATTGCTTGTCGCAGCTGGTCTTTGCATTCCTTTTCCCCAATTCCCAACTTGTGAGCAGCTTCTGAAATAAAAATATGGAAAATTTGTAAACATATATAAAATAAACATCTTTTAAAAAGTTCATTATGTTCATTTCCATAACATCATCTTAGGTTAAGCGGCAATACTGCCAGGGTTAAAGTCTAGTCAACTTTGTCTGTAATTTAAATTTGCACTGAAAAACTGTGCCTAGTGGATGATTTACACGAGTAGATTTTTCTGGTAGATCTTTGTCGTTCCACTGTGTAAAAAGCAATTCGACAGATAAAAAGCATGTATCTGATGGTTGAACGCAGTCGAACGACAAAAATCGAATATAAAATTGACTCGTGTAAATCAGCCTAAAGTGTGTTAATTTACTGATATATTTACATTGTTTAAATATACTTACCAAAAAGTACCTTCATTAGTTTCGCGTATCGAAGTATTGGCGTTTTCCCTTGTTTCCCATCCATATTATGTTGTAATATTATATCCTCAGCCCAAAATCGACAGCAAGTTTTGTTTGAAACCGCCAGATTTTATAAATTGAAACACCGTCCCAACCTACAAAAAATATAAAATATATATAAATTAGTATTTAAATATATTTTTATTAGACTTTTTATGTACATATATGGCCACTCAGCTCCGATATTGTGTCTGCAATTTTTAAATTAATATATTTATAAATTAATATACATATATATATGTATATACACTCCTGCTCATATTAGTAGGAACAAAATTGAAACTAATTTTATTCGTAACGTATATTTACTTATGTGTTTTTAATAATTTTCATTTAAAGCTCATCATAGTCTTAAGCAGACACTGAATTAAAATCATTTTAACTTACCAGAAAAACAGGACAATGGATCAAACTTTGAAAAATTTTCATCAAAATTTTAAACTAAATAAATAAAGGAGAATTATTATGAAAAAAAGTTGGAGTTGAAAAGACAATTTTACGAAGATATAAAAAGTATGATTTCGGAGAAGTTAAATGCTCACTAAGCCAAGGATCTCACGCTTTTGTGTACTCAGTGCATCTGTTGTATAAACTTAGGACAGCGTGAGCCTAACGTGTTGTGAAGCACCTGAAAAATGCTGAAATACATTGAATCAAATTAATTTACTTAAATGTATTAGTAAACAACTTGTACGTATGTTACACTTACACTTCAATACTTCTAAAATCACCTTCAAGTGTTGTATGATTGTGATATTTATCACTAGTATTGAAGTGTAAGTGTGACTACGTACAAGTTGTTTATTAATATATTTAAGCAAATGAATTTGATTCAATGTATTTCAGCATTTTTCAGGTGCTTGAGTATTTCAGCATTTTCTAGGTACTTCACAACACATTATGCTCACGCTCTCCCAAGATTATACAACAGATGCACTGAGTACACAAAAGCGTAAATACCACGATCGAAAAAATAATTGCTTTTTCTTAAGATTTCTGAAACTTCACATAAATTTTCGTAAAGAAAAATTCAAGTAGAAGGTCGGAAGTCTTAAGCTGAAGCAATTGCTCAATTTTTATTAATATGCAAATGAATTTTAAAATTAAAAGAGTTAAAAAAAAATCAATGAATTTAAAATGTGATAAGCAATTAATTTAAAAACTTAGTGGTAGTCTATTTATTTCGAAGGGCTAAGGGTAAATTAAGTATTAAAAAAAAAATAATCGTCAGTATTTTAGGCAAATAAGCGAATTTATGAACTGAATTATGTGATGAATGTGTAAGTATGTATGTAAATTTAAAATGATTGAATTGAGGAATTTAATTTTGTGGTACTTAGACAAATATGTTTTGAATTTGATAATTTAAATTTGTTACAAAAAACAAGATTATATATAGACTACTGAGTGGAATACCTCGGCTGCTAGTTCGAAAACGACCTGTTTCAGAATTTATCTGGAAGATGCCATGCTTCTGAAATAGGGCGCTTTCGCATTGGTAGCCGAGGTATTCCACTCAGCAGTCGATATATACTCAGCAGTATATACATCAAGTCAGCAAATTTAAATGAATTTTATGAATTAATTTTAATTTTTGTCAATCGTGTAACACAGTATATGTTTTAAGACAGCATACAAAACAGTTAATTTAATATAGTATACAAGTTTAATTTTATTTCTGTTATAGTACTCAGCGTTGTATCGATGTTACCGGGGCCATTGGGAAACCATTCTATTTTGCGATAGGTCGTTTTCGGGCCTTAATACCAAGATCCATCAGCTAAAAATTACTACATTAGGAATGGTATTTTCGAATGAAGTTAAAGAAAATTGTGGATAGGGTAGATGTGTTTGTTCAATAATACAGCTTTTGTTTCTAGATGGCGACCGCATCGGAAATTCGCCAGGCCTGCTTCTAAATCCGTAATAGGGAATATCCTACCTTGACGTTAATATTTTCTGTCTCCCTCCATCACACTAATGTCTTCTTACCCTTTTCCTTTCTAACTTTGCCTCTGTTTCTACTGTTGCCCTTACCATCTACGTCTACCTTTAATATCGACTCCAGTTTAGGCCAATACCTCCGGAGCTGAATAAGATATTGAAATAAAAACCATCATTTGTTCATATCTTTCGTTTGAAACCCATATCGTTAAAACAAAACAAAAATCCTTGGTTGAACCTCTGGTTTATATATAGCTTTCTATCTCCGGAGCAGAGCAAGGGTATATAAACCCTCGCTGTATGGTCTCCGGGGTCCATATTTAGGTAGATATCTCCAGGCCCTGATTACCAAAAAGTATGAAATATATTTAGCTACGTTCTCGCATACCTACAATATATACATACAAAATTCGGTTCAGTAATTTCTGAAGGAGTTGTTCCAGTAAAACCATGACACGAGCTTATTATATTGTAACGAATATTAGCAGCACTAAGCGATACCATCTTTAAACCGATGCTAAGCAGCGACTTGATGCACATCAATAATTCAATCATTATGTCTACACATATTTACATACACGCAGCAGAGAAGCAACGCACAAACACATGCATATATCTTATCTGAGTTGTTCACAAGAGAGGGCAATAATTTGTGCTAGTATTACTCACGTAGTTGCGGCTGGTGGTTTTGTAGCTGATAACTAACCAGTAAGTTCTGGAATGGAAAAGCCTAGAAGTATGCAACGAGAAATCAAAAAGTATAAAAGGCGCGACAGTCGAGCTGCAAGAAATCAGTTTCATTTAACCTATCAATCAGTTGAGTTAAACAAGCTATCAGTAAGTGAAGTATAAGTGTTACTGTGAAGTACTTTAATAAAGGCCATTTTTGCATTATTGAAGATTGGAGTTATTTATTAAACAGTTCATTGATTCGAACTAAGCAGAAGGTTGCAAATAAGAGCATTTGCAGTAAATTCGTTACAATTGGTGTCAGATGTGGGATTTTTAAATAAATTCCTTAAAGACTTCGAATACAACTTTGACATGCCAAAGTTAAGTGAATTGAAGATCCAGCAACTGAAGAAGTTGAAGAGCCTGTAACGAAGCTTTTTTCCTGCCCCGGTGCTTCTTCAATAAGTACTTCGGGTATACTCCCGTGTCCAAGGTTCACTTACAATAAATTTGTAATTCGCGACACCTTGAAATCGTTTTCATATAAAATTCACTTTATTTCTTTAACTCTATATATTTTTAACTATAATGAAAATAATGTAAAGATGTATCTGTATTCTTCACTTCGTTTGTGCTTGCTCTATGGTTAGTGGTGGGCTAACGGTCCTCGTGTCCCGTTAGGATGCCTTGCTGGTCGTTTTCTGGGTGTGTTTAAATGTATTTCTGTAACGCCCTGCGTCGGCGTGTCTCTCGTACGGCTAGTGACTGCGCGTCTCGGCTGCGGCTTATGTCGGTGCGTCGGCGTGAGTGTAACTCCCGTATGGTTGACGTCGTGTATTTGCGTAACTCTGCTGTGGTCAAATAATTACTCTTGCGTAGCGCTGTTGCGGCCAGCGTTGTATGTTAATGTAATGCTGTTGCGGCCAGCGTCGTATGTTAGCGTAGTGCTGTTGCGGCCGGCGTCGTATGTTAGCATAGTGCGGTTGCGTAGCGCTGTTGCGGCCAGCGTCGTAGGTTATCGTGACTCTGCTGTGGCCAACGTAGTATGTTTGCATAGTGCTGTTGCGGCCAGCGTTGTATGTTGGCGTGACTCTGCTGTGGCCAACGTCGTATGCTTGCGTATCGCTGCTGTGGCGTGGTCACCGTCGGCGCAGGCGGGCGGACGTCACCTGTTCGCGGGTGCGCGTTACTGTGGCAGAGCCGTTGCTTACACGGGTGTGAACGAAGTCTCAAGCGGTGTTTGGTGGTATAACCGACACATTCACAACTTGAGGCGCGAATCACTCCTATGAAACGATCTCTCCAGATGGTACAACCGATACCTTCGAGATGCGCTCCACTGGTAGCTCCGGTCTGCTGTGGCGCGGGCACCGTCGGCACAGGCGGGCGGACGTCGCCTGTTCGCGGGTGCGCGTTACTGTGGTAGGGCCGTTGCTTACACGGGTGTGAACAAAGTCTCAAGCGGTGTTTGGTGGTATAACCGACACATTCACCAATTGAGGCCACGACTAACTCCTATGGAACGACTCCCCAGATGGTACAACCGATACCTTGGAGATGCGCTCCACTGGCAGCTCCGGTCACGACCACAGCTCCGTGCTTACTAACTCCTGTATTGCTGTCGTGTTTGGTGTTGCTAGCTCAAATGGTTGCATTGCAATGGTTACCGTGTTGCTATTAAATGTTGCGAACGCTCGTTGTGTTGCTGAGACTTGTTAGTTTGTCTGCTGTGTTGCTTCTTTTATAGCTGTTGTGTTTGGTGTTGCTAGCTCAAATGGTTGCATTGCCATGGTTACCGAGTTGCTATTAAATGTTGCGAACGCTCGTTGTGTTGCTGAGACTTGTTAGTTTGTCGTGTTGCTATTAAGTGTTGTGATCGCTAGTTGTGTTGCTGAGACTTGTTGGTTTGCCGTGTTACTAGGTCCTTTTGTGACTGGCTGTTGTGTTAATGCTGTGTTGAATATGTTGTGGGGTCGTTTTGTGTGGGCCAAATTAATGATGTTCTATTTGGTCCTCACACTTCTGCCGTGGTGGTGGCTGTGCCCGTCCCCAGGTTGACCTCGTCGAACAATGCACCTGGTAGTCGCGGTTCCCGCCCTTGTACGAGGAAAGCTGGACTGTATCCTGTGGACGCGGTTACAATGGTGTTGATGCTCGATCTCTGGGAGAAGGTCGTCCGATTTAATGTGTTGTGATCAGGTGAGTTGCGCTGTGATCCTCTTGACTGTTCTGTTCGCCCGTTCCGTTGGGTTTTCTTGCGGTGTGTAGGGCGCCGTGAATTGTTGTCGTATTCCCATTTCCTTGAGGTAACGCTGCCACATTGTGCTGGTGAACTTAACGCCGTTGTCCAATATCAGTATCTTGGGAGTACCAAACCTTGAGAGGATGCTGAACGCACGGCGAAGGCCATCTGCTTTAGCACGCCTCATGGGGACCAATTCCACCCATTTGCTGAAGCGGTCGAAAAATACTAATAGCATCGTGCTCCCGTGTGTGGATCGTGGGAGTGGTCCGACGAAATCGACGCATACCGTGGCGAATGGTTCTTGGGCCACCTGCGTGAGCATCTTTCCAGCTGGCTTTTGCTGTGCTTCCAGGTATTTCTGGCAAGACTCGCACTGTCGTACATATCGACTGATGTCCCGAAACATGCCGGCCCAGTAATACCGGTTGGCAATCCGCGCTACCGTCCGGCGAATGCCCATGTGTCCAGCGCTTCGGACGTCGTGGTTTTCTTCTAATACTCGTTGTCGCAGTGGTGTGGGTACACAAAGTTTGCAAGGGACCGCTTCTTCATCGTGTGACCGGCAGGGAATATGGCGGTACAGTTGTCCATCTTGTATTATGTATTCGGCGTATTTTTCCGGGTTGGTGCGTACTTCGCCGACGCGCTTGTGCCACCACTTGCAGTGTGGCTCTGTTGTCGTTTCCAGTCGTAGGGTCTCCAGTGGCTGTCGTAATAGTGCGTCCGCTACCAGGTTCAGCTTCCCTTTCCTGTATTCAATGTCGAAAGTGTGTTGCTGAAGTTCCAAGGCCCATCGTGCTGTACGGCCTGAGGGGTTTTCGATGGAGTTTAGCCACTTTAGAGACATATGGTCCGTGATTACCTTGAATCGGTATCCTTCCAAGTAGGGCCTCATATTGCGTATTCCCCAGACTATCGCGAGGCATTCCTTCTCGGTGGGCGAGTAGTTGGTTTCCGCCTTGTTGAGTTTCCTGCTGGCGTAGGTGATCACGCGTTCTCCACCCTCCAAGTCCTGTGTCAATACGGCGCCCAGCCCGAAATTGCTTGCGTCCGTTTGTAAGGTGAAAATCTTGGTGAAGTCCGGGCAGGCAAGTATTGGTGCTTCCGTGAGCTTTTGCTTTAAGGCCTCGAAAGCCTCCTGTTTTTCGGCCCCCACTTCCAGTGTTTGCCCTTTTTCAGCAGGGTTGTGAATGGCTTGCTGATCGTGGCGAAGTCGGGTACGATCCGTCGGTACAAAGATGCTATACCGAGGTATTGACGCAGGTCTTTCGCGTTCCTTGGTGGTTTCAGGTCTTTGATGGCTGCAACTTTCTCGGAGTCGGTGTGAATTCCCCTGTCGCTTATTACGTGTCCTAGGTATCGGATTTCCTTCTTGAAAAATTCGCATTTCTCCGGATTTATTCTGAGGTTGGCGCATTGCATTCGTAGCATTACTTCTTTCAAGTTGCGAATGTGCTCCTCCAAGGTGGATCCTATGACGATTATGTCATCGAGATGTGCGAAAGCGTAGGGTTCCATCTCCGGTTCAATAACCTGATCTAGTGCTCTTTGAAATGTTGCAGGTGCGGAGTGTAGGTCGAACAGCATAACGCACTGGAATAACCCGTGTTCCGGTACCGTGAAAGCTGTGTAGGGACGGCTCTGGGGCTCCAGGGGTATTTGCAAGTGGCTTTTTTTCAAGTCCAAGCTGCTGATGTACTTTGCTCGTCGTAGCTTGTCCAGTATATGTTGTATTCTGGGTAGGGGTATGCATCGGGTACGGATCGGGCATTGAGCTGCCGATAGTCCACGCATAACCTCCACTTCCCGTTTTTCTTCTTAGCTAGCACGATCGGTGCGCTGTGTGGGCTACTGGACGGCTCGATGCATTCTTTCTGGAGTAACTCGTCTACTTCGTTGTTGATGATGGTCTGCATAGCTGGGTTGCGTGGGAAGTAACGTTGCTTGATAGGGCGGTCGTCCGTCAGGATAATCTTGTGCTCGGCCATTGTCGTCACCCCACTCATGCTCTCCAATTTCCGAAGCTATTTTGCCAGAAAACCGCGCACTCGCTCCGCCTCGTCCTCATCGTAGGCCCGTTGATCCTATCATCAATGTTGTTGTGCTTGTGGTTACTACTGCTCGGTGGTGTTACCCTCTGAATAATAATACACGTTCTGCGAGGCTGCTCGCAACGAAGCTTCTCGATGCCCCTTTGTCGATGACCGCCTCGGCTGATTCCGCGCCGAGCCTGGCTATGGCGTAAATGCTCTTGGTACATTACCACTGCCGAATCGGCGCTGGGTTCCTTGGGCTCACTGCGCCTTGTTCTTCGTGAAGCCCTCTGTCCTTTCCCTGTCGCCGACGGCAGCATTCGATTGTGCGTATATCACTGCGGCCACACTCTCAGCAAAAAATTTTCCGTGGGTTTCGCCATCTATTGGCGTAATGTCCTTGTTCGGCGCACCTCCTGCATACGTTGTTGGGGTCAAACCACTGATTGCCGGGAGGCGTGTGGTGCGGTATGTTCGGTGATGGTGGTGGTTGTGCAGGTTTAGGTGGTGATACCAGGGTCATGTCACTTGCGATGTGTCGCGTAACTTCGCGGTGGTGCCCGCCGGATTGTCTTCGATAGCCCTCACGTATGCTCTCGTATTCCCCGGCAAGGGTTAAGAGTTCCGCGAGATTGGTGAAGTCCCTCAGACGAATGTAAAGTTGGTAATCGGGGTGGCTGTTACGGAAGATGCGTTCCAACCGCTGTTCGCTGGTGTATCCTGCGTGTCTCATCAAGCTCTGTATCGCTAGCCCGTAGTGATTATACTGCTCCTTTTTATGCTGCCTCCGTTGGCGTATGTCATCCTCGAGACGCTCGACATACCTGAATGGTAGGAAGAACCGTAAAAAATCCTTTTTGAAGCTTGTCCTCCTTTCCCAGTGTGCATTGTTATTGCGATACCACTGCAGCGCGGGGCCCCTAGTAGCTCGGGCATGGTTTTTGATAGGAGATCCACGTTTAGTGCGTACACTTCGGCTAACTCCTCCAACCGTTCGATGAACGCTAACGGATCCCGTACACCTTCATATTTTCCCGACCTCTTTCTTGCCTGGTGGATGATAGGTGCGAATATAACGGTCGGTGCCTGATATGTACCGTTGGATGGTACCGCTTTTCCTGACGATAAGTACTGTTGTGGGGGTGCTGTACTCCTTGGGAGGGAACGCGAACTGGTCTTGCTCCGCTGGTCCATCGGCGATGTTCATGGTGTTCCCTCCGTTCGATGGAATCGGTGTCTTAACCTCATTTAAATCACTTGTGCCTGTAGTTTCCTTATAAGCGGCTTCTAGGGATAGACATTTTTCGCGTCCACGTTCCGAGTCCACGTTTGCTCTCGAAGCCAGTGCTTCTATGCGCTTTCGGATTTCTCGTGTGGTACCAGTCTGCTCAATACCCAATTCCTGTGTGATGGATATCAGCTGCTCCTTTGAAATGTTGTCTAACCACGTGGTATCAATCTCGTCGGCCATTTTATGGTTAGGTTTCTAGTCAGGAATGTTCCTTCTGACGTTGGACGCTTTGCGGAGCCCTGTTCGGGCGCCAATTGTAACGAAGCTTTTTTCCTGCCCCGGTGCAACTTCAATAAGTGCTTGGGGTATACGCGCCGTGTCCAAGGTTCACTTACAATAAATTTGTAATTCGGGACACCTTGCAAATCGTTTTCATATAAAATTTGCTTTATTTCTTTAACTCTATATATTTTATAACTATAATGAAAATAATATAATAAAAGAAAAATGTTGCTGTATTCTTCACTTCGCTTTGTGCTTGCTCTATGGTTAGTGGTGGGCTAACAGTCCTCGTGTCCCGTTAGGACGCCTTTATGGTCGTTGCCTGGGTATGTGTAAATGTATTTCTGTGACGCCCTGCGTCTGCGTGTCTCTCGTACGTCTAGCGACTGCGCGTCTCGGCTGCGGCTTATGTCGGTGCGTCGGCGTGAGTGTAACTCTCGAATTGTTGACGTCGTGTATTTGCGTAACTCTGCTGTGGTCAATGTATTAAGCTTGCGTAGCGCTGTTGCGGCCAGCGTTGTTTGTTAGTGTAATGCTGTTGCAGCCAGCGTCGTATGTTTGCGTTGTGCTGTTGCGGCCAGCGTCGTAGGTTATCGTGACCCTGCTGTGGCCAACGTAGTATGTTTGCGTAGTGCTGTTGCAGCCACGTTGTGGCTAGTGTAGCGCTATTGCGGCCAACGTTGTATGTTAGCGTAGCACTGTTGCGGTCAGCGTTGTATGTTGTCGTGACTCTGCTGCCAACGTCATATGCTTGCGTATGGCTTGTGGCGCGGTCACCGTCGGCGCAGGCGGGCGGACGTCACCTGTTCGCGGGTGCGCGTTACTGTAGCAGAGCCGTTACTTACGCGGGTGTGAACGAAGTCTCAAGCGGTGTTTGGTGGTATAACCGACACATTCACAACTTGAGGCGCGAATCACTCCTATGAAACGATCTCTCCAGATGGTACAACCGATACCTTCGAGATGCGCTCCACTAGTAGCTCCGGTCTGCTGTGGCGCGGGCACCGTCGGCACAGGCGGGCGGACGACGCCTGTCCGCGGGTGCGCGTTATTGTGGTAGCGCCGTTGCTTAAGAAATCTCAAGCGGTGTTTGGTGGTATAACGGACACATTCACCACTTGAGGCCACGACTCACTCCTATGGAACGATCTCTCCAGATGGTACAACCGATACCTTCGAGATGCGCTCCATTGGTAGCTCCGGTCACGACCACAGCTCCGTGCTAACTAACTCCTGTACTGCTGTGTGGCTCCTTTTATAGCTGTTGTGTTTGGTGTTGCTAGCTCAAATGGTTGCGTTGCCATGGTTACCGTGTTGCTATTAAATGTTGCGAACGCTCGTTGTGTTGCTGAGACTTGTTAGTTTGTCGTGTTGCTATTAAGTGTTGTGATCGCTAGTTGTGTTGCTGAGACTTGTTGGTTTGCCGTATTACTAGGGCCTTTTGTGATTGGCTGTTGTGTTAATGCTGTGGGGTCGTTTTGTGTGGGCCAAATTAATGATGTTTTATGTGGTCCACACAAGCCGTAGATTGAATACAACCGGCATTAAACTAGAACTTCAGGAACGACTACGACAGGCAATGGAATTAGAAGGAATCGACGTGGAAGAGTATGACTTTCATCTTGAAGGCAAGGAAACAACAAAAATGGAAGAAACACCGCAGACATTTACGAGCACAGACTTGAACATGATTTTGGCTGCAATACCCGCACAAACGTCGACAGTAACATCAATGTCATCGCAAATGACAGAAATGTTGACACAGATTACATCCAAGATGGAAACTCAACTGGAAGGACAGAAGACATATGGCATCCCAACTGGAATCGCAGGAGACACGCATAACATCCAAGATGGAAGAACAAGAGGAGCGCGTATCATTGCAGGTGGCACAAATGTCTTCGCAGTTAGAAGCACTGAAAGCAAGGGTAACATTAAAGCTGGAAGCGCAGGATGCAAAAATCGCTCAATTTCAAGCAGAGTTCGATGATTTGAAGGGTCGTATGGTTTAGTTACAACTAAATCGCCCAGCTGTTTCAGCGAGTAATCCAAAAGTAAAAACATCATCCTTTGACGGTTCTGTTCCTTTCCAGGTGTTTAAGATTCAGTTTGAGAAGACCGCAGCAGTGAACAACTGGAGTGCTGAAGATAAAGTTGCTGCACTATTCGGGGCATTGAAACGATCTGCTGCTGGAATCCTACAGACTATTCCTGAGGGAGAGCGGAACAACTACGAAACTTTGATGAGCTGTGTAGAGAGGTGATACGGAAGCGAACACAGGAAGCAGATACACCTAATAGAGTTGCAAAACCGCTAACAAAAAGCTAATGAGACTTTGCAGGAGTTTGCGTCAGATGTCGAAAAGCTTGCACATTTGGCGAATGATGATGCACCAGTGGAATACACCGAAAGGGTAAAAATTCAGAGCTTTATAAATGGCATACGGGACGTCGAAACGAGCGAGCCACATACGCAAACCCAAAGCCAACATTTGCAAAAACGGTATCACATGCATTGACTCAGGAAACTGCCTCACTATTGAGTAAACCAGAATACAAAGCTCATCGTCTGGAAGTGGAAAGACCAGATTGGGTAGACACAATTTTGGAAGCACTGAAGGGATCACAACAGAAAAAATGCTGTAATTATTAAATGTTTCAAGTGCGGCAACTCAGGCCATATTGCACGACATTGCAGCACCGGTCCAAATAGCTCCAAAAATGTGGGTGGCCGTAAACGCAGAGCTGAAGGAGATAAGCAAATCTTCAAATCCACTCAATCGTTAAACTAAAGCGAGTCAGCCGCAAGGGCGACAGCTGGCTCCCTCAATTAAAAAAAAAAATAAATGTAAGGCGCGATAACCTCCGAAGAGATCTAAGGCCGAGCTTCTCTTCCAATTTGCGTCGTGCTCCTCTTGATTTTCCCTACAAATTGGCCGGACGGGTCCTACATGTTTTATGCCGACTCCGAACGGCATCTTCAAGGCAGATGAGCTTTCACTGAGAGCTTTTTCATGGCAGAAAATTTTCCGTGGGTTTCGCCATCTATTGGCGTAATGTCCTTGTTCCGCGCACCTCCTGCATACGTTGTTGGGGTCAACCCACTGATTGCCGGGAGGCGTGTGGTGCGGTATGTTCGGTGATGGTGGTGGTTGTGCAGGTTTAGGTGGTGATACCAGGGTCATGTCACTTTCGATGTGTCGCGTAACTTCGCGGTGGTGCCCGCCGGATGGTCTTCGATAGTCCTCACGTATGCTCTCGTATTCCCCGGCAAGGGTTAAGAGTTCCGCGAGATTGGTGAAGTCCCTCCGACGAATGTAAAGTTGGTAATCGGGGTGGCTGTTACGGAAGATGCGTTCCAACCGCTGTTCGCTGGTGTATCCTGCGTGTCTCATCAAGCTCTGTATCGCTAGCCCGTAGTGATTATACTGCTCCTTTTTATGCTGCCTCCGTTGGCGTATGTCATCCTCGAGACGCTCGACATACCTGAATGGTAGGAAGAACCGTAAAAAATCCTTTTTGAAGCTTGTCCTCCTTTCCCAGTGTGCATTGTTATTGCGATACCACTGCAGCGCGGGGCCCCTAGTAGCTCGGGCATGGTTTTTGGTAGGAGATCCACGTTTAGTGCGTACACTTCGGCTAACTCCTCCAACCGTTCGATGAACGCTAACGGATCCCGTACACCTTCATATTTTCCCGACCTCTTTCTTGCCTAGTGGATGATAGGTGCGAATATAACGGTCGGTGCCTGAGATGTACCGTTGGATGGTACCGCTTTTCCTGACGATAAGTACTGTTGTGGGGGTGCTGTACTCCTTGGGAGGAAACGCGAACTGGTCTTGCTCCGCTGGTCCATCGGCGATGTTCATGGTGTTCCCTCCGTTCGATGGAATCGGTGTCTTAACCTCATTTAAATCACTTGTGCCTGTAGTTTCCTTATAAGCGGCTTCTAGGGACAGAAATTTTTCGCGTCCACGTTCCGAGTCCACGTTTGCTCTCGAAGCCAGTGCTTCTATGCGCTTTCGGATTTCTCGTGTGGTACCAGTCTGCTCAATACCCAATTCCTGTGTGATGGATATCAGCTGCTCCTTTGAAATGTTGTCTAACCACGTGGTATCAATCTGG
This sequence comes from Eurosta solidaginis, assembly GCF_040869045.1. Classification (NCBI taxonomy): domain Eukaryota; kingdom Metazoa; phylum Arthropoda; class Insecta; order Diptera; family Tephritidae; genus Eurosta; species Eurosta solidaginis. The sequence goes on along the minus strand of NC_090319.1, from coordinate 143,599,284 downwards.
TCGGCCATTTTATGGTTAGGTTTCTAGTCAGGAATGTTCCTTCTGACGTTGGACGCTTTGCGGGGCCCTGTTCGGGCGCCAATTGTAACGAAGCTTTTTTCCTGCCCCGGTGCTACTTCAATAAGTGCTTGGGGTATACGCGCCGTGTCCAAGGTTCACTTACAATAAATTTGTAATTCGGGACACCTTGCAAATCGTTTTCATATAAAATTCACTTTATTTCTTTAACTCTATATATTTTATAACTATAATGAAAATAATATAATAAAAGAAAGATGTTGCTGTATTCTTCACTTCGCTTTGTGCTTGCTCTATGGTTAGTGGTGGGCTAACAGTCCTCGTGTCCCGTTAGGACGCCTTTATGGTCGTTGCCAGGGTATGTGTAAATGTATTTCTGTGACGCCCTGTGTCTGCGTGTCTCTCGTACGTCTAGCGACTGCGCGTCTCGGCTGCGGCTTATGTCGGTGCGTCGGCGTGAGTGTAACTCTCGAATTGTTGACGTCGTGTATTTGCGTAACTCTGCTGTGGTCAATGTATTAAGCTTGCGTAGCGCTGTTGCGGCCAGCGTTGTTTGTTAGTGTAATGCTGTTGCAGCCAGCGTCGTATGTTTGCGTTGTGCTGTTGCGGCCAGCGTCGTAGATTATCGTGACCCTGCTGTGGCCAACGTAGTATGTTTGCGTAGTGCTGTTGCGGCCACGTTGTGGCTAGTGTAGCGCTATTGCGGCCAACGTTGTATGTTAGCGTAGCACTGTTGCGGTCAGCGTTGTATGTTGTTGTGACTCTGCTGCCAACGTCATATGCTTGCGTATGGCTTGTGGCGCGGTCACCGTCGGTGCAGGCGGGCGGACGTCACCTGTTCGCGGGTGCGCGTTACTGTAGCAGAGCCGTTACTTACGCGGGTGTGAACGAAGTCTTAAGCGGTGTTTGGTGGTATAACCGACACATTCACAACTTGAGGCGCGAATCACTCCTATGAAACGATCTCTCCAGATGGTACAACCGATACCTTCGAGATGCGCTCCACTAGTAGCTCCGGTCTGCTGTGGCGCGGACGACGCCTGTCCGCGGGTGCGCGTTATTGTGGTAGCGCCGTTGCTTAAGAAGTCTCAAGCGGTGTTTGGTGGTATAACGGACACATTCACCACTTGAGGCCACGACTCATTCCTATGGAACGATCTCTCCAGATGGTACAACCGATACCTTCGAGATGCGCTCCACTGGTAGGTCCGGTCACGACCACAGCTCCGTGCTAACTAACTCCTGTACTGCTGTGTCGCTCCTTTTATAGCTGTTGTGTTTGGTGTTGCTAGCTCAAATGGTTGCGTTGCCATGGTTACCGTGTTGCTATTAAATGTTTCGAACGCTCGTTGTGTTGCAGAGACTTGTTGGTTTGCCGTATTACTAGGGCCTTTTGTGATTGGCTGTTGTGTTAATGCTGTGGGGTCGTTTTGTGTGGGCCAAATTAATGATGTTTTATTTGGTCCTCACAAGCCGTAGATTGAATACAACCGGCATTAAACTAGAACTTCAGGAACGACTACGACAGGCAATGGAATTAGAAGGAATCGACGTGGAAAAGTATGACTTTCATCTTGAAGGCAAGGAAACAACAAAAATGGAAGAAACACCGCAGACATTTACGAACACAGACTTGAACATGATTTTGGCTGCAATATCTGCACAAACGTCGACAGTAACATCAATGTCATCGCAAATGACAGAAATGTCGACACAGATTACATCCAAGATGGAAACTCAACTGGAAGAACAGAAGACATATGGCATCCCAACTGGAATCGCAGGAGACATGCATAACATCCAAGATGGAAGAACAAGAGGAGCGCGTATCATTGCAGGTGGCACAAATGTCTTCGCAGTTAGAAGCACTGAAAGCAAGGGTAACATTAAAGCTGGAAGCGCAGGATGCAAAAATCGCTCAATTTCAAGCAGAATTCGATGATTTGAAGGGTCGTATAGTTTAGTTACAACTAAATCGCCCAACTGTTTCAGCGAGTAATCCAAAGGTAAAAACATCATCCTTTGACGGTTCTGTTCCTTTCCAGGTGTTTAAGATTCAGTTTGAGAAGACCGCAGCAGTGAACAAGTGGAGTGCTGAAGATAAAGTTGCTGCACTATTCGGGGCATTGAAACGATCTGCTGCTGAAATCCTACAGACTATTCCTGAGGGAGAGCGGAACAACTACGAAACTTTGATGAGCTGTGTAGAGAGGTGATACGGAAGCGAACACAGGAAGCAGATACACCTAATAGAGTTGCAAAACCGCTAACAAAAAGCTAATGAGACTTTGCAGGAGTTTGCGTCAGATGTCGAAAAGCTTGCACATTTGGCGAATGCTGATGCACCAGTGGAATACACCGAAAGGGTAAAAATTCAGAGCTTTATAAATGGCATACGGGACGTCGAAACGAGCGAGCCACATACGCAAACCCAAAGCCAACATTTGCAGAAACGGTATCACATGCATTGACTAAGGAAACTGCCTCACTATTGAGTAAACCAGAATACAAAGCTCATCGTCTGGAAGTGGAAAGACCAGATTGGGTAGACACAATTTTGGAAGCACTGAAGGGATCACAACAGAAAAAATGCTGTAATTATTAAATGTTTCAAGTGCGGCAACTCAGGCCATATTGCACGACATTGCAGCACCGGTCCCAATAGCTCCAACAATGTGGGTGGCCGTAAACGCAGAGCTGAAGGAGATAAGCAAATCTTCAAATCCACTCAATCGTTAAACTAAAGCGAGTCAGCCGCAAGGGCGACAGCTGGCTCCCTCAATTAAAAAAAAAAAATAAATGTAAGGCGCGATAACCTCCGAAGAGATCTAAAGCCGAGCTTCTCTTCCAATTTGCGTCGTGCTCCTCTTGATTTTCCCTACAAATTGGCCGGACCGGTCCTACATGTTTTATGCCGACTCCGAACGGCATCTGCAAGGCAGATGAGCTTTCACTGAGAGCTTTTTCATGGCAGAAATAGGTACACCCGTCCCCGCTTAGAAAAATTTTATTCCAATTTAAAAACCTTATTTCTAAAATTTTGATGTTGGTGTGGTAGGCGGAGCACGCTACCATCCCACCACGGTGGCTTCCTCAATTGAATGCCCCATAATCTCTATCTCACAAATTGGAAGAAGGTCAAACAATCTTACTGTCGGAGGACGTGTCGATGGAAAGGAACGTTTACTGACTGTAGATACGGGTGCATCTCATTCCACCATTCGAGCGGATTTAGTCAACAAGAAGATAAGACCATTGCTTGGAGCAAGATTACGTACAGCCACGGGAGAGGACACCCAGGTAATTAGAGAAGTAGCATGTGAAGTAGCAATTGTGAACGTCACGGTACTACACAATTTTATAGTGGCAGAGATTGTTGATGAAATCATAATTGGAGTAGACTTCTTAATCGAACAAGGCATCAAGATCTATATGCAAAGCAAGGCGATGCGATATAGGAACATGGATGTGCCACTTAATTTCGGCTACGAGAGAGGCTACAGCAGTAAACGAGTTCTGGTGGAAGAGAGTCAGCAAATACCACCAAAATCCGAAGCAGTCATCTGGGCAAAGGTTGATGGATATTGTGGGACAAACAAATTGTGGGTTGTCGAAGCAGTACACAAATCAGCACTGAACATACTGTTACGGTCTGCTGCTACGGTCTACGGCTACGATCCACTTGGGAGCGTGTTCGCGCGAACACACCTAGTGATGTGGCGAAAGTTGCGATAAAAAGTATCGAAAAACAAGGAAAAAGACAGACGGGCGATCACTAGCGAAAATTGCCATGAGTTTCCGGCAAGATAAAAAGTGGAAGGGTGGAAAAATTTGGTGATCATAAAACATCCTCGCCGGCTGTGCACATACGCAGATAATTGTCCAGAAACTAGTAAAGAGTCGATAGCGCAACGCACCGAAACCATTCTTTCCGACAAATCTCGTTTCTACGCGTCTATTTTGGGTGGTAATAAACTCTGCACCGGTTGTGTTGTGTGGACACAAGTTCTAGTTGAAGTAGGTCGGCGTTCGCAGTCACACTTAGTGGGATAAACCTCTTCCTCTACGTTTACGAAGAACACTACCACCTGCGGAAAAGCGTCCGACACCACCTCCGCCTCCAGGGCCAGCAGTACGCTGCCACGTAATACCATCAACGTCAAAGAGCCAAGTCATCCGGCTCGTACAGGGTAGCGCGAAGTTTATCGCCACCCGGTTCACTCGGTTACCTCGACCCAAAGCGCCCACCACCACCAACGGCGCCTACTATTATCACGGGCATCACCATCAGTAGTACCTCCCCCAACCCTTCCATTAGCGCCAACCACGAGCGCAACAACCACCAGACGTACCGCCACCACCAGTTGCAAAGCACACAGCGGGGCTGCGAACATAGGCATGCGGCCACTAATGTTAATACCTACAACAGGCGGTACCACCGACAACAATACTAGCCGCATCTTTATCAGCTACGTCCATACCGGCTATAACAATACTAGCGCAACCCTATCAGCTACGACCATAACGGCTACAACAATACTAGCCGCATCTTTATCAGCTACGCCCATACCGGCTATAACAATAATAGCGCAACCCTATCAGCTACGACCATAACGGCTACAACAATACTAGCCGCATCTTTATCAGCTACGACCATAACGGCTACAACAATACTAGCCGCATCTTTATCAGCTAAGACCATACGGGCTACAATATACCAGCTACAATGACAACCACAGGGCAGCGAACATAGGCCTGCGGCCAGGCCAATTGCGACAACGAATATCAGCGGTTAAAGCGGTGAGTTGGTTCCAATACTGAACTAAATATACGTATGTATAGCTTCAAGAAAAAAGTTTCAGGTATTAAAAGGTGCTTTGCGTTGCAGTAAAATTTTACTATTACTTTTTAATTAATGCAATTGTTGCGGATATGTTTTTGGAATGAGCAAAAGGTATTGATATTGTTTCTGCAAGGAATAAAGTTTTATTGGTAATTCAAGTTCAATTGCATTATCAGTTAAAACGCATTAAATTTATATTAAGGAATGCAATTAACGAGTAATGCAAATTAGCTTACATTATCAACAAAAAAAAATATATATACTATTTTCTATAATCTTTATCAGTAAACTGTTAAATTTAGTGATAATGTAAGTTACAGTACATGCAAATTTTTATTGCTTACTGCCATCTTACTAACTGCAGCATGCCCGTGTAAATTGTGAATAATCAATATGGCATCTACTTTATTGCTTTTTTTCATTATCAACCTCAACTCAAGAAGTGAATGCATTGTCGAGTTTAACTTACAAATCATAAAATTTGCAGTGGAACTTAAATTGCTTCATTCTACATGAATATATGTCAAAAATAAATTTATACATATTAAAGTACATACATGAAACCTTTCAAATCTGAATTATTTTCTTTGTTCTTTCATTTTATTATTTTAATTTTATTTTTTGACTGAGTTGAACTAAACACAAAACAATACCAGCACTGACTGGTACATGCAAAACAGTTTACGTTTCACCTGAACAAGTAAAACGATTTCATTAATTTCACTATAAATTTAAAAGTTCACTTTTTGCTTGAACATGTAAATGATTTCGTTAGTTTTTCTATGAATTTAAAAGTTCACGTTTTACTTGAACATGTAAATGATTTCGTTAATTTTTCTGTGAATTCAAAAGTTCACGTTTTACTTGAGCATGTGAAACAATTTCTTCGAGGAGTATGATTCACCCCAAATTTAGTCTTAGTTGCGTTTATAACAATTTTCTTAGTACATAGTACATATTAGTGTCATTATACTATGTGTTATACCGAATTGATGTTTTGTTAAACTCAAAATAAGTCTACTACAACAACATATTAATTTTGTAAGGGGGCCCCAATTATCGGAAGTTGTATCCAAACTGTACAGCCCTAAGATAGGTTTGTGAATGAAAAGAGAAAGGGCATTTAACCAAATTTCTACTTTGTATGTAATCTATCTACTATTCATAAGCACATTTACTTACAATTTTTTTTGCACCAAGCGCTTATAACCCTTGTCAAAAAAAAAGGAGGTGACATAAATATAGGTATAGCTTTAAATATTTCTTTCATAGCATACATACTTGTAATTAGAATGGGAATGCTGGCGTCTACATTCTTCTAGAAGGCACTTAGGTAAAACAGGTAAGGGGCCACCGAAAATTTAGGTGCGTCGGTGGCCATGCATTTTGAGGATGGGTTAAGCACCGGGCGTCGCAACAACACCCGCGGCGCCCCAAGCTATATTCGGCCTTTCTTCTTTTTCATTGCTTTTCAGCAATTTTTTTTTATTTCGATTTTCAGCGTTGGTAACCGGCCATGTCCGGTTCGGTAATTTTTTTTGTGGTTTTTTTTGAATTTAAATTTTGAATGTTTTAACGGTCTGTCCGTGACATCCGGTTCGACCGGATGTTGTTTTAGTCCATTTGAGCGTTTTGAATTAGTTCTGCGCTTTTGTCAGTTTTTTTTTTAAAGGCATGATATGACTTTTTTTCTGATTATGGCGCAGGAACAGTAAGGTTGGCAAGGACCCGCCCCAGCCGACAATGACTAGCCACTGTGCACCAACACATCATGCCGACCGCCTTCCTTACTGCTTCCATCGAAAATGCGATTCCATAACAGATGGCGCCCAACGTGGTTCCTGAGGCGCCGGGTGCGAGGGTCACTACTGGTCAAACTGTGAAGTTGACCATCCCACCAGTCCGGGGTGAGCAGACGCAGGAGCAGCCACCTGCGTTGCGGTGGGATGGTTAAACGGATCAGGGTGTCCGGAGTGATCATTGTCTCCGGTAGCGGAAGGATCTACGGGACTTCACGTCTGTCCTCCGGATATTTGTATTCACCCGGTGAGGCAGTGCTGCACGCACTTAGTTTTTTTTTGTAAGTGGGGTTTTTATTTTGCCGGAATGTTGTCCATTAGTCGGCTTTGGAAACATTTTGGCCGCTAAATTGGGTTTTTTTTTTGTAAAGTAGTTTTTTTTAGTTTATCTGCCGAATTTGTGTTGTTAGAGTGAGTGTGTGTGTGTATGTGTTGAAAGAACCCCAGCTCATCCCACGTCCCAGGTGGTAGTTTCGAATACCACCTGGACTGTGACGGGTTGAGCTGGGCTTCAGTGTGGCACTCCTTCCTGTCCCACCAGACTGGGGAGCGGTTTCGAAACCGCTCCACCCATTGCGGCGGAGGCAGGAGGGGTGTCCAGTAAGAATGGACGGGAGGCCTCAACACCCCCAACCAGTCCCAGGGGCAAGCCCCTGGAGACTGCCCCTGCGTTGCGGCTGGGCGTGTTGAGACCAACCCGCGTGTGCCTGGAACTGACCCTAGTGGCCCCAACCAGTCTCGGAGGGGGCCTTAAGACCCCCTCGCATTGCGGTTGGGAGCACTAGGGACAAGTATGAATGAATTTATGTAATTTTTTTTTTACCTGTAGCCCGAGTGCCTTCGGGAAGGGGATGCCAGCTTCCCATTGATCACTTGCACTATATATTTAACTTAACTACTAATTTTCTTTCAGCTGTTTTTTTGTCTTTCGATACGAGCATCGATTATTTACTGCAGTTATTCACGCGATTTTTCTTATATACATTTTTATTTGACCCCTAACTGCATTACGCGGCAAAGTTTTTTTTTTATCAAAACTACCACATTTTTTTTACGGACTATGTCACGCGAGCAGTCGTACGGCCAACCGGGCCGAAATACTCCGTTCGGGAGTGCGGGAAGCTTTCGGGGGAGCCAGAACCGAGGCGGTAATAATAGGGGGGCTTTCTCCAAGGCCAGGCGTCCCTTGGTGGTGCACACCCCAGTAGGTGGACCATATGGAGATCCCGCGGGAACGAATATGGGCTCGGACCTAAATGACCCTCGCGATAAACTGGACAGGCCTGGAAGCACCAGTAATCCGAATGCGCCCCTATTAAACGCGCATGATATCTCGGGGCTAATGACCAATGTGTCGACCTACGCTCCAGATGGAGCTGGTGCTTTACCAACTAATTATGGAATGGGAAATATAAGAGAAGCTGCAAGTGACCGGACGAATACCCCAGGGATCCAGAACGAAGCTACTCGAGGAGGCTCGTGGGTGAACTTGCTACACCAGCTGTTCCAGGCTTCGCAGGAGGAAATGCGGAGAGAGATGGGGTCAATCAGAAACAATATGGACCAGCTCAACGCCGCTCTCGAATCTGCGCAGCAATCAGCGAATCAGAACCGGAACACAAATAGGATGGACCGTAACCCGCTCCAAACAGTAGTACCACCAATGTACCCTGCACCGAGCAGCATAGTAGTGAAACCGCAGGAGTGGAAAATCGCGTTCGACGGCACTGGTAGCGTAGCCGATTTCCTTTTTAAACTGAACACCTTGTGTGAGCGCACAAAATGCACGGACGAACAAATAATGGCTAGTTTCCACCTGTTTCTTTCCGGGCGGGCCGAAGAATTGTACTGGCTTTTCACGAAACAACACCCAAACGCGACTTATGCCTTTTTGTGCTACTCATTGAAAAGAGAGTTTGGCACTTTGAAAACTGACCACGAGATCATGATGGAGATCTCCATGTGCAAGCAGAAAGCAAGCGAGTGCTATGACGTGTTCCACGCGGACATAATTTCCTTGAACGCGCGCTTAAGAGAACCCATGTCGGAGCTTCTACTGATTGACATAATAAAAAGAAACGTCAACAGTAGCCTTAAGCTGATGCTTTTTAACGCAGATGTAAGGACCCTTCATGATCTACGCGATGTAGCTCGCGGAGGTGAACAAGTGCTAAAAGAAAGCAAGCTGTTGGGAGCCACTTACCCAGGACGGCATGTAAACGAAGCACGCGTGACAGCCCCGGACATAAGGATGGAAGGCGAGGACGGCGAAATGGATCCACAAATAGAGGCGCTGGAATATCGACGCAACAGGAGACCAGACTATTCGGGAATCCAATGCTGGAATTGCCAGGCAATGGGCCACTCCTACATATACTGCGAGGAACCCATCAAAAACCCTTTTTGTTTTAAATGTGGGTATAAGGGTGTATTCACTCCTAAATGCCCTAGGGACCATCGCAGGCAGGGAAACCAGTACCCAAACGAGAAGGCGGGGGAACCTCGTTCGGCTTCATAGCTCCCACACCAGCCAGTGCTCGAGGCGTCGTCCCGTGCACTGAACCAGAGGGTGAATCTCTGCATGGAGGTGGTGAGCTTCCGAGGTTCAGTAGTACCCTGGCAGAAGAACCCTCAAATGTGATAATAACTTACCCTGACAGTACGGACAATTCGAATAGTTCTGAATCCGAGAGTCAAACGTCCTCATCCGCGATGGGCGAGCCGACCAGAATTCTGCAGCGCCAGCATAGGGATGTCGCTTGCCAAACGCAATTTCCACCAAACCTAGAAGAAAGGGAACATAGGTACGAACAAATAAGACATTCCATTTTTGAACAATACCCGGTGTCGGACAATATTTTGAAGTGTAGGAAGAGTTACCACAGGAGAGTACAGGAGCGTAGACTGCTGCAAGCCACCACGTTAACGCTTACAGAGGATGAAAGGCCTCTAGTAAAGGCTAAAATAAGAGATAGCTTTCTTGTAGGGCTGTTGGACGCGGGAGCCAACGTCTCCATCTTAGGGAAAAATGGATTAGAATTCCTAGAGGATAACGGCTTCGAATATCAGCCCTTACACGCGTTCATATATACCGCGGCGGCAACAAGCAAACAATTTTAGGCTCAGTATCCCTACCAGTCACCTTCAAAAATATCACAAAGGTTATTCGTTTTTACCTTGTTCCCTCATTGCTCCAAGAAGCGTACTTCGGGGTAGATTTTTGGAGAGCATTTGCGTTAGCTCCCGAAATATTCCCAAGCGTAGAGTGCATAGAGATTAGACTTGAAAAGGAAGAGGAACTTAACCTCCATGAATTGCCATCAGAACGAAAATTAGAATAGCAAAAGGTCATCGAGACGTTTCCGTCGTACGAGAAGTTAGGCCTAGGGCAAACTAAATTAGTGGAGCATCACATCGACACCGGTGATGCCGTTCCCATAAAAAGCAAAAATTTCCCTCTTTCGCCACCGAGGCAAGCCGAAGCTTTTAGCGAACTAGACAGGTTACTCGAATTAGGAGTTATAGAAGAATCAAACTCCCCGTGGTGTAGTCCTGTAGTACTGGTCCGGAAACCAGGTAAAGTTAGGCTGTGCATAGATTCCAGGAAGGTCAACGCGGTGACTAAGAAAGACTCGTACCCCCGTATATCAACGGCTTATTGAGCAGACTGAAAGATACGCATTTTATTAGTGGCATTGATCGCGTTCTTCCAGATCAAATTGACAGAGTCCTCTAAAGAAAAAACAGCATTCGCAGTTCCGGGGAGGCCTCTGTACCACTTCAAAGTAATGCCATTTGGTCTGTGCAATGGACCGCAGACTATGAGTAGGCTGATGGACAAGGCAATCCCTTCGCGTCTGCGAGAGAACGTCTTTGTCTACCTGGACGATCTGATGGTATGTAGCACTAATTTTGAAGACCACCTGAAATTGCTAGCGGAAGTGGCCCAATGTTTGAGAGACGCAGGGCTGACAATAAACGTGAAGAAAAGTAAATTTTGTCAGAAGGAAATACGCTACTTAGGGTACTTGATAGGCAGCGGGTGTCTGAAAGTGGATCCGGGAAAAATAGAAGCAATGCAAAACTTCCCGATCCCTAAATCCCCACGGCAAGTGCGTAGGTATGTGGGCATGGCGAATTGGTACAGGGCGTTTATTACCAATTTTGCTGACTTGGCAGGTCCCTTGACCGACTGTCTCCGTAAGTCAGCAGGCCCGTTCAAGCTTACCTCTGAAGCTATAGAGGCCTTCGAAAAGCTAAAAGTAGCTTTGAGTTCCGCCCCTGTCTTGGCCCAACCAGACTTTTCAAGGGAATTCGTGATACAATGCGACGCTTCCAAAATAGGTTGATGCTTATCGTATCAATTAAGATAGAAAAAAATTGCTATTTTATATGTCTGTAGGTTAGATACCAATTTATTTGTTCTGATTATCACGTGTTGATTGTTTGCTGGTTCGAATGAAAAGGAAAACGAGTAAGCTAATAACGAATTTACAGAGTACAATGATACGCAACAATTTGGTATAAAGCAAATGAACTGTATATGTAAAGAATATAATGAAAATGAACGTTTGCATGAGTGGATGTAGGTGTGCTCTGATATGTAGTCGAAACCTTTGACAGTGAGTACTCGCTCAAATGTGGGGTTGCCAACTATGTTCGTTATGGTGTGTTCGTGTACCATTCCTGATCATGCCGGGCCGCGCTGAAAATATGTTTTCAGGATAAAGGTAGTACTGCAACCTTCGATATGGGGCGAGTTAATTCGCCCTGAGCGGCCTTGACCTTGATAACTCTAACCAATCCGTCCTTACCGGGATACACCTCCTCTACCTTGCCCATTGGCCATGTGGCTGGCGGAGTGTTGGGTTCCTTGAGGAGCACAATATCACCTACGGTTACATTTGGATGTCGATGGCACCATTTCGGGCGGTTTTGGAGTGACGTTAAATATTCGCGATGCCAACGCTTCCAAAATCCCTGGTACATATTTTGAACGTGTTGCCAGTAATCAAGTCGGTTGATGGCAATTTGGCTAAGATCTCCTTCGGGTACCATAGTGTAAAGCTTGCCTATAAGAAAGTGAGATGGAGACAAATAATTAGTATTAGTGTCTGGTGCAACCCCAAGTGGCCGTGACTGCCTCGATCTGCGCCAGAAGGGTATGCATTTGTTCACATGTAAGAATGGTGTTACCAATCACCCTACGCAAATGGAGTTTGACCGATCGTATTGCAGATTCCCACATCCCACCCCAATGAGGAGCATGTGGTGGTATGAAATTCCATTGAATCTGTTCCTTGGCGAGTGTCTGAGCGATTGTAGAGTTATGCTGCTGTGAATACAAAAGTTGATGCATTTCATTCATTGCGCGGGCAGCTCCGATGAAGTTTCGCCCATTGTCGCTGAAAATCTTGCTGCATTTCCCTCTGCGAGAAGTGAATCGTCTAAGTGCAGCCAGGAAGCCATCTGTGCTCAAATCTGATACGAGCTCCAAGTGAATGGCAGATGTGACGAGGCATACAAATATACATATATATCCTTTGGTCATTCTTGAATTGGGTCCTCGATATAGCCTCAATGTTAGCGGCCCCGCGTAGTCTACTCCGACATGTTGAAAAGGGTATGCTTGACACACTCGTACTGCTGGTAAATCTACCATGAATTGCTGTGTGACGTTGCGTTTATGCTGAAAACATTTGATACAATTGTGAGATTCTGAGTCGAGCTTTGCTAAGAGCAAATGGATAAGCCAGCAGTCCCGTTCGTCGTGTGATATGGCAGTTAGACCCCTAATTACCTCATTGGCCCCGTCTGATATCTTGCGAAGAACTGTTGGATTTTCCCCTGATGCGACAGGGAGTGCAATAAAATTTTCAATAAAGGAAGTGACTATTTGACGTGGCCGATCGAATCGATCTTTTAATCGGTTCCACGCTGTATCATATGATGCTTCAGTTACGGGGATGTGCTTTATGATTTGTGCCGCATCATCCCTTAACAATGATTTAAGATGGTGAAACTTTTGTGTATTGCTAAGGTTAGGTTTTGACCCAATCGCACTGGTGAATAAATCCTTAAATGGAGGCCAATCTTTGTAAACTCCAGTAAAAGGTGTAATGATAATTTTCGGTAGGTCGTCACCCCTAATCTGTGGTAATGGACCCGAGCTATTTGAAAACTGATTAAAAAATGCGGATTGTTGCTCAGCTAGCCGACATATGGTGTCATCTAAACTTGCATTTTGTGGGGTATTCGATGGAGTATCATTTAGCGTGCGAAGTAAACTACGCGCAGTTAAAACCTTTTCATCGTAAACAGCATAGTCATCGTCAGGATCTGAATACTCATGGAGTTCACTAAACTTGTACTTGGCATTCGTCGCAGACACAAATTCCTCCAACGATTCCCTTAAGCGTTCCATACGAGTAACTACGTCATTTTGCACATATTCCAATGGGGGATTTTGCGCAAAGCCGAGAACCCTTGTTATTGCCGCCTTGGTGCGCTTGCGAATTTGTACCAAGTCCTTCCAGCTGTCTGCCATCCCTGCCTACTGAATCCGGCTCAAAAAGGACCACTTTGATGCTTGCGGTATCAATTAAGATAGACAAAAATTTGTATTTTATATGTCTGTAGGTTAGATACCAATTTATTTGTTCTGATGATCACGTGTTGATTGTTTGCTGGTTCGAATGAAAAGGAAAACGGGTAAGCTAATAACGAATTTACAGAGTACAATGATATGCAACAATTTGGTATAAAGCAAATGAACTATATATGTAAAGAATATAATGAAAATGAACGTTTGCATGAGTGGATGTAGGTGTGCTCTGATATGTAGTCGAAACCTTTGACAGTGAGTACTCACTCAAATGTGGGGTTGCCAACTATGTTCGTTATGGTGTGTTCGTGTACCATTCCTGATCATAGGTGTTGGCGGAGTGTTGTTCCAGGTCGATGACGAGGGCGCTGAGTATCCGATCGCGTTTGTATCGAAAAAACTGAATAATGCTCAACGCAATTACACGGTAACCGAGCTGGAATGTCTCGCCGCCATAATCAGCGTGAAGCGTTTCCGACCCTATGTTGAGGGATTACCGTTTCGTATTATCACGAAACACTCCAGTCTCAAGTGGTTAATGACACAGAAGGACTTGAGCGGGAGGTTGGCGAGGTGGTCGCTCTTACTGCAAAGATACGACTTTAAAATGGAACATCGTAAGGGTACCCTGAATGTAGTACCAGATGCGCTGTCGCGGTTTGATGCCGATGAGTTGTCTTTCACTACCACACCCGAGGAAATAGATTTAGTCTCTCCCGAATTTAGCAGCAACGAATATTTAGATTTAATTCGGACCGTCACCGAAAATGAGGAATCGCTTCCGGATTTGCGAGTGGTGGACGGGGTAATTTTCAAACGAGTTAAAATTCGTAAGGGAGTGGAAGGGGAAGAAGACTCGCTGTGGCGATTATGGTTGCCGAAAGGGCTGACTGAGGAAGCAGTGAGATTAGCACATGACGCTAACCGGAGTTACCATGGCGGGTGGCAGAAAACCTTAGAACGTATTAGGCAGAAGTATTTCTGGCCGCAGCAGGCTAAGGACGTCAGGGACTACGTCCAGCGTTGTGACACCTGCAAAGCTGTAAAACCCACTAATCAGCAGTGGAGACCGCCTATAGAGAATACCTTTGCATCCGAGAGGCCATTTTAGCGATTATATTGCGATTTCCTAGGGCCGTATCCGAGATCTAAGCGGCGAAATCAATTTCTTTTCATAGTCCTAGACCATTTTTCAAAATACGTTTGGCTAAAGCCCATGCAGAGAGCCACCACTGAAATCGTTATAAATTACTTCGCTTCAGAAATTTTTCCGGCTGTAGGGGTCCCTGATATTATTCACAGTGACAATGGTAAACAGTTTATCTCGAAGGAAATGAACCAATTTTTTGCAAATTCCGGGGTGACGCACGTGTGGACGGGGTTATATTCTCCCCAAGCAAACGAATCCGAGCGCGTTAATAGAGAGATTGTTTCGAAGATTAGGATTTTCCTGAAAGATAAACCTGACCATACCGATTGGGATAAGCATATACCCGAGATTTTATCAGTTTTGAGAAGTGATTTTCATACGGCGATTCAGTGTTCTCCATACTTTGCATTATATGGCCAAAATATGGTCCAACATGCCTCAACGTACAACATTTTAGGGAAACTCGGCAGCCTTCGGGAAGACCAGGTTAAGGTAGTAAGCCGAGGCGACAAGTTGACTAATATTCTTGAGCAGATCCGTAGAAATTTAGATCAGGCCAAGGATAGGGGAGTAACCACCTATAACAAGCGCTCTAGACAAATCAACTATAAGGAAGGTCAGGAAGTTTATCGGAGAAACTTTGCCTTAAGTAACTTCAAACAGGGCATTAACGCCAAATTCCTACCAAAATACCTGAAGTGTCGCGTGCTTCGAAAAATAGGCAATGCACTGTATGATCTCGAAGGCCTAAACGGGAAATTGATAGGTCGGTTTTCACGCTTCGGACCTTCATCCGCAATGAACCAGAAAGAACGTTTCTTTGCCAAATTACAATTTGACTTTTTTTTTCTCTACCAATTGGACCTCTTTTTTTGTCTGGGCGTTTTAGCGGTCGGGGACATCTCGCCCAGTATTCTCCCCGAGCACTGACCTCATAGGATGTTCACGCGCGTACTCACCGAGGACCGTGAACACCCTGGCAGTCCACGCTTAGGTCGGACTAGCCTTTCGGAGTTTGGACGAGTTCTCCAGATCAAAATGTCTTCACCTTTTTTTTTTGTTTTGCATTCCTGTGGGAGCGATACCCACTAGAAATCATCTTTCGGAGTTTTGACAAGTTCTCCAGAACAAATGTATAATTGCCGTAAAGCCCTTTTAAACTAGGAAACAGAATTAATTCCCAACTTTTTTTTTGATGGACCTATGTTGCCCGGCTAGCTTCGTGGTAGGACTTTGAGACTCTTATCTCAGGGGTGAGTCGTGCCCCACGTTGCTTGTCGTCGGAGATCCCTGGCAGGGGCTTCCCACAGATGATCCGGTTTCCTGTTCCCTTCATCGTCAGGTCTTCAAAGCGAAGCAGGTTTGTTACGGTCTGCTGCTACGGTCTACGGCTACGATCCACTTGGGAGCGTGTTCGCGCGAACACACCTAGTGATGTGGCGAAAGTTGCGATAAAAAGTATCGAAAAACAAGGAAAAAGACAGACGGGCGATCACTAGCGAAAATTGCCATGAGTTTCCGGCAAGATAAAAAGTGGAAGGGTGGAAAAATTTGGTGATCACAAAACATCCTCGCCGGCTGTGCACATACGCAGGTAATTGTCCAGAAACTAGGAAAGAGTCGATAGCGCAAAGCACCGAAACCGTTCTTTCCGACAAATCTTGTTTCTACGCGTCTATTTTGGGTGGTAATAAACTCTGCACCGGTTGTGTTGTGTGGACACAAGGTACAGTTGAAGTAGGTCGGCGTTCGCAGTCACACTTAGTGAGATAAACCTCTTCCTCTACGTTTACGAAGAATACTACCACCTGCGGAAAAGCGTCCGACACCACCTCCGCCTCCAGGACCAGCAGTACGCTGCCACGTAATACCATCAACGTCAAAGAGCGAAGTCATCCGGCTTGTACAGGGGAGCGTGAAGCTTCATCGCCACCCGGTTCACTCGGTTACCTCGACCCAAAGCGCCCACCACCACCAACGGCGCCTACTATTATCATGGGCATCACCATCAGTAGTACCTCCCCCAACCCTTCCATTAGCGCCAACCACGAGTGCAACAACCACCAGACGTACCGCCACCACCAGTTGTAACGCACACAGCGGGGCTGCGAACATAGGCCTGCGGCCACTAATGTTAACACCTACAACAGGCGGTACCACCGACAACAATACTAGCCGCATCTTTATCAGCTACGTCCATACGCATACGCATACAATACTAGCGCAACCCTATCAGCTACGACCATAACGGCTACAACAATACTAGCCGCATCTTTATCAGCTACGTCCATACCGGCTATAAGAATACTAGCGCAACCCTATCAGCTACGACCATAACGGCTACAACAATACTAGCCGCATCTTTATCAGCTACGATCATAACGGCTACAACAATACTAGCCGCATCTTTATCAGCTACGACCATACGGGCTACAATATACCAGCTACAATGACAACCACAGGGCAGCGAACATAGGCCTGCGGCCAGGCCAATTGCGACAACGAATATCAGCGGTTAAAGCGGTGAGTTCGTTCCAATACTGAACTAAATACACGTATGTGTAGCCTCAACCTTGTTCTTTAGCAAGCTGCATCCACTTGTAGTAAAATTAACTTATTATACCATGCAAAAAAAAAGTAGACGTAACGTAAAGTGAAGGAAGGAGGTTTAATTAACTTAGAAGCATAAAGAAAGAAAAAAAACAAAACATATCTTAATGGTCATAGGTATGCAATTTGTACTGCCCGTGAAACAAAAAAAAAGTTTCAGGTATTAAAAGTTATTTTGCGTTACAGTAAAATTTTACTATTACGTTTTAATTAATGCAATTGTTGCGGATATGTTTTTGGAATGAGTAAAAGGTATTGATATTGTTTCTGCAAGGAATAAAGTTTTATTGGTAATTCAAGTTCAATTGCATTATCAGTTAAAACGCATTAAATTTATATTAAGGGATGCAATTAACGAGTAATGCAAATTAACTTACATTATCAACAAAAAATATATATATATACTATTTTCTATAATCTCTATCAGTAAACTGTTAAATTTAGTGATAATGTAAGTTACATTACATGCAAATTTTTATTGCTTACTGCCATCTTACTAACTGCAGCATGCCCGTGTAAATTGTGAATAATCAATATGGCATCTACTTTATTGCTTTTTTTCATTATCAACCTCAACTCAAGAAGTGAATGCATTGTCGAGTTTAACTTACAAATCATAAGATTTGCAGTGGAACTTAAATTGCTTCATTCTACATGAATATATGTCAAAAATAAATTTATACATATTAAAGTACATACATGAAACCTTTCAAATCTGAATTATTTTCTTTGTTCTTTCATTTTATTATTTTAATTTTATTTTTTTGACTGAGTTGAACTAAACACAAAACAATACCAGCACTGACTGGTACATGCAAAACAGTTTACGTTTCACCTGAACAAGTAAAACGATTTCATTAATTTCACTATAAATTTAAAAGTTCACTTTTTGCTTGAACATGTAAATGATTTCGTTAATTTTTCTATGAATTTAAAAGTTCACGTTTTACTTGAACATGTAAATGATTTCGTAAATTTTTCTGTGAATTTAAAAGTTCACGTTTTACTTGAACATGTGAAACAATTTCTTCGAGGAGTATGATTCACCCCAAATTTGGTCTTAGTTGCGTTTATAACAATTTTCTTAGTACATAGTACATATTAGTGTCATTATACTATGTGTTATACCGAATTGATGTTTTGTTAAACTCAAAACAAGTCTACTACAACAACATATTAATTTTGTAAGGGGGCCCCAATTATCGGAAGTTGTATCCAAACTGTACAGCCCTAAGATAGGTTTGTGAATGAAAAGAGAAAGGGCATTTAACCAAATTTCTACTTTGTATGTAATCTATCTACTATTCATAAGCACATTTACTTACAATTTTTTTTGCACCAAGCGCTTATAACCCTTGTCAAAAAAAAAAGGAGGTGACATAAATATAGGTATAGCTTTAAATATTTCTTTCATAGCATACATACTTTAGTAATAATGATATCTGAATAAACTTGTAATTAGAATGGGAATGCTGGCGTCTACATTCTTCTAGAAGGCACTTAGGTAAAACAGGTAAGGGGCCACCGAAAATTTAGGTGCGTCGGTGGCCATGGATTTTGAGGGTGGGTTAAGCACCGGGCGTCGCAACAACACCCGCGGCGCCCCAAACTTTATTCGGCCTTTCTTCTTTTTTACTACTTTTCAGCAATTTTTTTTATTTCGATTTTCAGCGTTGGTAACCGGCCATGTCCCGTTCGGTAATTTTTTTTTGCGGTTTTTTTTTGAATTTAAATTTTGAATGTTTGAACGGTCTGTCCGTGACATCCGGTTCGACCGGATGTTGTTTTAGTCCATTTGAGCGTTTTGAATTAGTTCTGCGCTTTTGTCAGTTTTTTTTAAGGGCATGATATGACTTTTTTTCTGATTATGGCGCAGGAACAGTAAGGTTGGCAAGGACCAGCCCCAGCCGACAATGACTAGCCACTGTGCACCAACACATCATGCCGACCGCCTTCCTTACTGCTTCCATCGAAAGTGCGATTCCATAACAGTACTTGTAGGAAAAACCCTGGCTATGACATAACAAGATGGACGTATTCCGGTAGGAGTACTCAATGAGTTCAAGTCACCACTCAAATTGACCAAAGGAGCTATTTTGGGAAGATGCCAAGAGGCTGAATTAGTTATTAACTGTGAACAGCTGCAGCAATATGTTTCATCTAGTAATACTGATCTTGCAAATGCCATCACGGCATGTACGCAGGGGCTAGAGGAAGCCTATCAGAGTAAGGCAAAACAACTGCTCCTAAAGTACGCGAACATATTTGACCAGGATGGTTCCAAACCAGGCCGCACCAACGTTGTGAATCATCAAGCTGATACTGGAGATTCAAGGCCGATCCGTCAAGCTCCACGTAGTGTCCCACTGGCAAAGTGGGAAGTTGTGAGTCAAATCATATAAGAAATGAGCGACAGCGGCGTCATCGAACCATCAGCTAGTCCATGGAGCTCACCGGTAGTACTTGTAAAGAAGAAGGATGGAAAAATGAGGTTTTGCGTCGACTACCGGAAGTTGAATGACGTAACGAAAAAGGATAACTACCCATTGCCAAGAATTGACGACACTCTGGACTCGCTATCTGGTACGAAATGGTTTTCCACGCTGGACTTGAAAAGCGGCTACTGGCAAGTTGAGGTGAAGGAGGAAGATAAAGAGAAAACAGCCTTCAATGTCGGTGATGGTCTTTGGCAACTTACAGTGATGCCTCTTGGACTTTGTAATGCACCATCTACTTTTGAGAGACTCATGGACCGGGTACTGAAAGGACTACATTGGAAAACGTGCTTGGTGTAACTGGACGACATCATCGTATTGGGCAAGAACTTTGATGAAAATCTTAAGAACTTGGATTGAGTTTTCCAGAGAATAGCTGGCGCTGGTCTGAAGTTAAGTCCCAAAAAGTGTGCGCTGTTTAAAAAGGAAGTAAATTATTTGGGTCACAAGGTAACGACAGAGGGCATCTGCAGTGCGAACGAAAAGATAGAGGCTGTAATGGCTTGGCCAAGGCCACAGAGCCTACATGGATTGAGAAGTTTCCTTGGGTTCTGTACATATTTCCGCCGATTCGTACCAAATTTTTCCAGCGTGGCCATAGCCTCCATGAGCTTACAAGAAAAAATAAAGCTTTTGAATGGAAGAAGGAGCAAAAAGTGGCTTTCCAAACATTGAAGGAGCGTTTGTGCACTGCCTCATTGTTAGCATATCCGATTCCAGGAGCAACATTTATTCTAGATACAGATGCGAGTTGATATGCTATAGGAGGCGTTTTATCACAACTGGTCTATGGACAGGAGAAGGTAGTTGCATATTACAGCCGGTCGATTGGAAAGCCAGAGAGGAACTATTGCGTTACACGGAGAGAAATGTTGGCATTGGTAGAGTGCATTAAACATTTTCACAAATACCTCTACAGCCAGCGATTCCGCGTGAGGACAGATCACGCAGCGTTTAAATGGCTTCTGCAGTTCCGTAATCCGGAAGGACTATTGGCACGGTGGATCGAGCGACTACAAAGCTATCACTTTTCCATTGAGCATCGAAAAGGTAGTACCCATGGAAATGCTGATGCAATGTCACGAAGACCATGTAGTTTGGAATGCAAGCACTGTTCAAAGGTCGAGGCTAACGAAGACATTATAGATGCCCGGCTAATGACTATAACGTGTGCAGATGAAAAGGAACAACTAAGGAAGTGTCAGCTCGAAGATACAGATCTGTCACATGTTATGAAAGGGCTCGAACTAAACGAAAGACCAAAGAGAGAGGATATATCAGCAGAGAGTCCCATTGCGAAGTCATATTGGGCACAGTGGGACAGTTTAGAATTGATATCCGGTTGTTTGCATCGAGTATGGGAGAGTGAGCATGGTCAATGCATGAAGAAACTGGTAGTTGGTCCCAAAAAGAGGATTCCTGGCGTGCTCAGCGAGCTGCATAATGGTCCAAGCGGAGGTGTCTTAGAATCACGACGACGCTCGAGAAGATTAAACAGAGATTCTATTGGGTTGGTTGCAGTCAGTCGGTCACTGAGTGGATTGCGAACTGCGAGGTTTACAACGGAGCGAAAGGGCCCAAAACCCGAAGTCATGGCCAGATGAAGAAATATAACTCAGGTGCGCCATTTGAAAGGATCGCTATGGATGTCGCAGGACCATTTCCTACTAGCAGCTGCGGAAACAAATATGTACTGGTGGTTATGGATTATTTCAGCAAATGGCCAGAGGTATACCCAATCCCAAATCAAATAGCGGAAACAGTAGCAGAAGTTTTTATAAACAATTGGGTTGCAAGGTATGGTGTACCAATAGCGTTACATTCTGAACAAGGCAGGAATTTCGAATCAGCTGTGTTCCAGGAAATGTGTAAATCATTGGGCATTCGAAAAACACGGACAACTGCATTGCATCCTCAGTCCGATGGTATGGTGGAACGATTCAATAGAACATGGGAGGAGCACTTAAGGAAAGTAGTGGACAAGTTCCATAAAGAGTGGGATACACGCATACCATTATTCTTGATGGCTTACCGATCAGCAGTGCATGAGACATCGGGCCAAACCCCTGCAAAAGTAATTTTTGGCAATGACCTTATTAGACTGCCAGCTGATTTGAGGTTTGGGATAAATGCCGATGCGGAGTGAAATGTCAAGAAATCCACTGGTGTCTTGGAAGTAGAGCTGAGAGAGATACACTATCTTGTAAGGCAACGAGCAAAGATTATGAGTGACAAAATGAAAGCGAGGTATGGTTAAGCAATTAATTCGGAAGGGTTTCAGGAAGGAGGTTTGATGCTGTTATATAACCCACAACGGAAAAAAAGGTTTGTCCCCGAAATTGCAGTGTAATTGGGAAGGCCCATACAAAGTTGTAAAACGGGCCAACGATGTAATTTACCGCATAGAAACCATTGGCAAACCACGAATCAAAATTAAAGTGGTTCATTTAGAAAAGCGTTTAGATCGAGAGATTTGTCTGATCGGGACGATCAGTCTTAGGTGGAGGTCAGTTTAACGAATATTAGCAGCACTAAGCGATACCATCTTTAAGCCGATGCTAAGCAGTGACTTGATGCACATCAATAGTTCAATCATTATGTCTACACATATGTACATACACGCAGCAGAGAAGCAACGCACAAACACATTCATATATTTTATCTGAGTTGCTCACAAGAGAGGGCAATAATTTGTGCAAGTATTACTCACGTAATTGCGGCTGGTGATTTTGTAGCTGATAACTAACTAGAAAGTTCTGGAATGGAAAAGCCTAGAAGTATGCAACGAGGTATCAAAAAGTATAAAAGGCGTGACAGTCGAGGCGCAAGAAATCAGTTTCATTTAAGCTATCAATCAGTTGAGTTAATCAAGCTATCAGTAAGCGAAGTATAAGTGTTATTGTGAAGTACTTTAATAAAGCCCATTTTTACATTATTGAAGATTGGAGATATTTATTGAACAGTTTAGTGATTCGAACTTAGCAGAAGGTTGCAAATAAGAGCATTTGCAGTAGATTCGTTACAATATATAATAAATATATTTTAATTCTGATTTTCGACCATATATTAAGCCAGCAAATTATATTATTTATGGCATTCAAAGGTTTTTAGTGTAGTAAGGAAGTCTTATGTTGGGTCTTTTGTCCTCTAAAGCTCCAGGCAGTGGAATCATTGTGTCCTTAGCGATTAGCTTGTATTCGATTCCCGGATGAACTTTCCTTCGAGACTCCCTTCAAGGATATTTATTGCTTTCGTCATATCTTTGTCGCTTTAACCTACTGGTAGGGGATACACGTATTGAATTACAACTATTGTTACGGTGATGCTGTAATAGAAAAAAAAACTTATTAAAATAACAATATGGTAATGAGTGGTAGTTTTGACTTTAGGGCACTATTAACTTTGTCGTTTTCAACATAAATTAAAAACAAGGAAGAACGGGGCATAACTTACATGAACGGAGCTGAACTAAGGAAGAGAATTTTTAGATAAAAATTAAATTACAAAGTAGGTAATTTGTGTGAGAATACAAACTTTCACGTTTCTTGTGGTCTGCATGACATAGCTATGAATCACTTATCTGAATAACATATGACGTATACGTAAGTATTTGATGAAATTTTAAACTTGTAGCTTTTAAAATGGGGCAGAAATGACGAAAAGCTTCTTATCTGAACCATCGGTTTGTATGGGGCATAGACTATATCACCATCATAGGACGGTGCTCGCGGCACTTGACTTCTCAAAAGCTTTTGACACAGTCACACACAGCACGCTACTCCAAGACATACATATATATTAGGCTCACACCTGTCCCCTTTTCTAAACATATGGACCGCTAATTATCTGAATGGTCAGCAAGCGTCGGTTTAATTTTGGAACGAAATCTCAAAGCTAAGGAAAATTAAAAAGAGGCTTGTTCTTGTTGTAGCGATAAGGTTGCTTTGTGGAGTGTTATCGATGTGATTGTCCATTGCCGGATACAGATCCGGTACGCTCCGGTAACACAGCACCATTAAGGTGCTAGCCCGATCTTCTCGGGAACGATTTATGTGGCCACGTTAAACCATCAGGCCATCCTTCCCTCCCCACCCCTAAGTCCCATGAGGAGCTTAGTGTCGCCAGAGCCTCGTCTGTTAGTGAAACAGGATTCGAGGCGGATAGGTGAGGTTGACAATTGGGTTTGAGAAGCTATATATTGCGCTGGCAACCTGAAGCGTTGCGCTGCACAGCCCCTTGACTCTGGTATTTTAGTCGTCTCTTACGGCAGGCATACCTACCGCGGGTATATTCTGACCCCCTGAAGTCCCACAGGATGGTGTCCAATCCCCACCTAATCTCATTTCTACATATCAAGATTCCCTTCCCCACCAGAAGGACTTACAATCATTTCCTTTGCGGGCGACTGCACGATTATGGCAATGGGACCTGGCCCTTCAATGGATGAATTAGTTTCTGAGGTAAATAGCTATCTCCTCTATCTTTCTAGTTTCGATCAGGATCTACATTTTGGTGAGCATGCAGCCGCAATTGTACCGAAAATCCAGAGCCGTAATAAAATACTCAAATCCCTTGCTGGTAGTACTTGGGGAAAGACAAAGAAACGCTCATTACTACATACAAAGCAATTGGCCAGGCGATTGCATGCTACGCTTCCCCTATATGGTCGCCAAACCTAAAAACTACTCACTGGAAGAAGCTACAGGCCTGCCAAAATACTGCTCTCAGAACCGCAACGGGCTGTCTTCTTATGTCCCCAGAATACCATCTACATAATGAGGCGAGAATACTCCCCATTGGAGAGAGAAATGAAATGCTAACCAAGCAAATCCAGAAGCCTGGTCATTCCAACAGACATCTGATTGATGAGCCTACACCGCCCAGGGGCTTAAGGAGTCATCTCCGTAAGCATTATGAGGAAATACGGCACCTGAGAACGCAGCCGTATGAAGCATAAAAAACACAAGCAGGTCCTCAGTGAAATCCACAAACAGGCGTCGGACCCCTATGACAGGAATTGTCCGGTGAATCATTTACTCAAAAAACAATACCCAAAACTAGCAGAGGAAACGCGCGTCACTCTAGCTCAGCTTCGACCTGGGTACTGTAACAGGTTAAACTCTTACCTATCCAGAATCAACCCCGACATACAAAACATATGTTCTGCTTGTAATATGTCCCCACATGACACCAACCATTTCTTTAACTGTATTGTGGAACCAACGCCTCTAACACCCCTCTCATTATTGTCTCCCCTGTTGAAACAGCAAGTTTCATTGGAGCCCCGTTAGAGGACATCGATGACAATTGTGATTGATCGCACCTATTGGATGGGGCGAAGCACTGCTAAAACATCTTTCTAGTTTCTTCACCTTGCGAAACCTGGCATTATCACCGACAAAGGAACAGATGTCGTAAATATTAGACGTTCACGTCGATGGTGTCACACTACCGACTGTCAGTCACCCAAAGATCTTAGGGGTAACGTTCGATAACACTCTGACTTTCAAGGCGCATGGCACCGAAACTGTATCCCAAGCACAAAGCCGCAAGAAAATTATCAAGTGGCTTGCCGGCAGCACCTGGGGAAAACATATAGAGATATTGCTAACCATGTACAAAGCAATTGGTCGGCTGCTTATGAGTAACGCATCACCAGTTTGGTCGCCTGATCTTAAAAAAAAGAAAAGGCTACAGGCCTATCAAAATGCTGCAATCAGAACTCCAATCTGATGTCTCCTTATGACCGCCGAACACCACATACATAGCAGGGCCAAAGAGCTCAACATTAAAGAGCACAACGAAATGCTGAACAGACAGTTTTTGCTTGTCACAAACCAGGACACCCCAAGAAACAACTGCTTGATCTAGCGCCGTATCCGAAAGAATTCAAGGAACATCTCCATAAGCTCTTTAACGAGATCCGGCACCTACCAACACAGGCGTTTAATCCAGAAAAGTAAAAGAAGGCCCTAAGCAAAATCCACACAGAATCGGTAAACGCCTTTGACTGGACACGCCCGGTGAACCCTGTTATCAATATACAATATCCTACTCTTGCAGAAGAACACTACCAAGGGGACACGAGTCACCCTGGGCCAACTTAACGTAATACGTAGTGTTTGTCTTGCATGCGATTTGTCCCTACGTGGCACTAACCATCTTTTCAATTGTAATGTGGAACCTACCTCTAACACCAATCTGCTTATGGCCCGTCGCTGTTCCAACTACCAGTTTGCTTGGACTCCCGATACAGGACTTTGATGAAAATTGTAAGTGGTCGTTCCCATTGAATGGGGCGAAGCACTGTCAATACAAAACCAACATCAACAACCATACAACACACAACCTTAATTAGGTGTAGTGCGTCCGCCAACACTTTGTGTTACCATGAATCGTGACGGAATACATTCACAACATCGCCCAAATGAAAGCCAGCTACCTCAGGCAACAGCTGTCGATCTTCATCTGTGGTGGTCGCACTGGAGTGGAGAAAGAATGATAGATATGATGTTGGATGGAAATAATTTGATAATTTTTTACCTATGCTTTTGAAAAACGAAAAGATTTCCAGAAGTCTCTGAGTATAAGAATGTATCATCCAAAATTTCGACGGCACGCATCCATTTTGGATCACAACCACGAGATATCTCAACTTGTTTGTGTTGCAGTAAAGTCATTGAACCCATTAAATCGCCCACCAAAATAAAGTCTTCTGAATAGAATAAGAAGTGTTATATATATATATATTTGTACATACTTCGTAAACTTCACTGCATTATAGCACACCGTTG
The DNA here is from genome assembly GCF_040869045.1 of Eurosta solidaginis. Taxonomy (NCBI): domain Eukaryota; kingdom Metazoa; phylum Arthropoda; class Insecta; order Diptera; family Tephritidae; genus Eurosta; species Eurosta solidaginis. The sequence continues at coordinate 143,572,971 of NC_090319.1, read as the reverse complement.
GCTTTTATATACAAATCAGATATATTATTTTGTATATTACATTCCATTCGCAACTTCTTTTCATTAGTCAATTCATAAAGGGGTACAAAACTGTTTATACCAGCCACCACTTTGCCACTGAATTCCATCAGAGAAGGAAGGAGCCATCAATTTAGTTTTGGCAAATTTCTTTCATAATGAAAAATAATAATGCGCTCGACTTTCGGTTTCGGTTCATCTGCATATATAAACGCTGTAGAAACATCATAATGTGTTGGGATCATCACCCAGTGTAGCAGACATCAACGAAATTAATCTCGCATGACATGAATTGATGTGAATCCAAAACAAACGTATTTTGATCATTAATTAATATCTAACTCTTGCCCGATTTCTGCGTTTGTTGATGTTGTATTGTTATCACCTGGTTTAGGTATGACATTCCAAGCATACGTAATATTTTGTGATTGTGTTGAAGCACTAGGTCTTTTCGGTTTCGGACCACCTCTTCCCTGTACATCGACGTGTAACTTAGCTACTCCAAATGTTTGTGAGCTTTCTTCATACAAATATGCAGCTTTTGTATTTCAACAATTGTACCTGAAATCACTGAACTCTTAGTAGCTACAGCTGAGTTATCTGGATAGGATTGTGCATTTAGTGAGCAAATATGATTTTTTATCTTTAAATTAACTAAATTAACATTTGAAGAGTTGCTTTCCTTCTTTTATAATTTTTTTTTTTTTTTGTTTAAAACTTGTTGGCCAGAGAATGTATCTCCACACGCCAGGTATTTCTCTTGTTTGGTAGTTCTGCGATTTGATTTTCTACACGAAAGTGCAGAATTTCGCCATGAATTTACTAATTTATCATTCCAATTGTAATTAAAATTCTTGTGTATTTGCTTCTGATTACGATTTGATAGCTACACGAGCGTGCAGATCGTTGTTTACTATAGTGCATATAGTATATGCATATCCAAATGTGATAGATTTTGTGCTTGACAGCGTGTTTTGTAGTTCCAAAAGTCAGGAATAGTGATGCCATACTGTGGTTCAGTAATTTCTATTATTCCTAGTGCGTTTTTTATTTTTGTTTTTATTGATCAAATATTTTATTATTAGGATTAGTAGGATACAGGGAGGATATGTGATCGGTACTAGTACCATTGGTTTATATATATATGCGAAACATCTTTGATGATGTACTTTAAGTATTTCTTTTACCATGTCATTTTTGCTTTGGTACAGAATTCTGTAGGTTTTGTGATTCTGCTTGAGTCAAAGCCTTGAAAAATCTGCCCAACGGTGGTGTAGTTATTTGAAAATGTAAAGGTCTATTCGGACGTATCAAGGAGTCTATGCTCAAGTGTTTTGTGGGTGTACTTATTTTTATTTCCCCACATTCATATAGATTTTGTTTGATGTAGGTAAGCACCATGATAGGTGCATCCAAAAAGAGTTCTGTTTAAAAATTTAAATTGTTTTGGGTTAAATTTATGTTCCGAAACCATGTTTTGTTGGGTTAACATGGAAGTGGTTTGTTTTTCTATAGCTAAATTTTGTACTGCTTCGTACAAATGTGTATTAATTGGTTTTTTATGATTCTGAGGGGTTCTTTTTTGGAGAGTTTGACTAAAGTTATAATATCACAGTTTAGTGCATTTCTTGGAAGAATATCGACTATCAGCCGTGTCTCCTTTATGACTGGGAGTCCCGATTATGTATATTTGTCAAAGTTGCTGTCACCTATTATTTCGTGGGATTAAGAGAATATATTGGTTTTGTGTTTGATCTTTGGGGTGGATTTGGAATGCACCTAGGTTGTCTGTAAATTTGCAACCTAGTTCTTTTTGTAAACTTTGCAGAACATCTTTGGTGAGGTTTAGTATGAGGGGACGTCGGTCCCTGCTTGTATGGCTAAGATATCCTCATTTAATGCATTTGCGTAGAATTTTTCTTTTATTTTAGCCATTTTTTCCAGAGCATCCCCCAGATGCTCTCTCACTCCCTCCTTTTGTAGACTATTGAGAAGATCATTAAACAGCTTTTCTATTTCTGTAACTCGTCCCTTCAGGTATTCTGTTGTGTTGTATACTGGTTCTGTTTTGTTTTTTTCCCTAGGTTTTGTGGACGGTCTGTTGAGCTTTGATTCATTGCTTGGTTTTTGAGCTATTGTGTTGTTCCTAACTTTTGTGAGCTTTCTGTTTACTGTGAGGTCCCTATCCATTGTATTTTGTGATTTATCTGGCAGATAGGAAAACTGTGTGTCGTCGACTGCCAGTAGTGAAAACTGGTTGGATCTGTCCGAGAAGTATGTGTCCAGAGTTTCGCGTCTTGAGATTTTTTTTAATGTTTTTTACGAAATTTATTGTCTGCTCCCTTTCCCATGCCGAACATTTCAGTTTGTCCGTTGAAATGTGTTCGGTACTTGTGCAAAGAATGTATTTTAGATCGCAGTTGTCGTTGCTGCATTGGGGGAGGCCACACTTGATGCAGCGTTTCTTTGATTTACATGAGTTTTGAACATGGCCAAGTCTACCGCAGTTTAGACATTGACGTAAGGGGGGAACAAAGAAGGCAACTGGAATTATGGCATAATCTAGTGTAATGATGCTTGGTATGTCGTTTCCAATAAAGCCTAATTTAACTGTTGTTGTCGGTAGAAGTGTATTTTGAGTGTGGTTTTTGCGCATAAAACGCTGAACTGAGTTAATTGGTATATGGGATTGTATATGTAGTTTTAATTCTTCCTCATCGTAAGTTATTGGAATACTTCTAATTACTCATAGGTTTCAAAGGCGGATCTGGGTACAAATGGTTTTAGCCCTATTTCTTTAATTTTTTGATTGAGTAGAAAATTATTTGCAGCGGCGGCATTTTTAAAAATAATTTTGTATAGCGATTTACCTATGGCGTAGATGAGATGGATGTTTTTGATTTTAAAATGTTTTATACAGTTGAATAGATTCAGGCCATTTGTGGTTTTTTCGTTTGTCATCTCTTTGCACGCTGATGACTCAACAAGTACGAAGTATATGCCGTTGTAATTAGGTGGGTATAGAACAGTGGTCGTATCTGTATTTCCCCTTTGTGCGTGATTGTGATTGTATGTGCTTTCATTTTGTCTTTCTTGTTCGTTGTTCGTATTGTCCATATATGTACCCGTAAGATTTTGTGGTGCGTTTTTTGTAACGTTATTAATGGCGGGAGCCATTGCGTCATTTCTTTTTTCCATGTCTTTTTTCCTAACCTCATTTTTTTTTCCGCAGGATGCTAAAGAGGATTTTGCCTTCGTAAAATCCTGCATCTTGACTATTTTGATTAACTTTTGTTCCGTTTCTTTTCTAGCTTTTGTAGATTTTGCATTTAAACATGCAAAGTTGTCAGCACCCTCGATGTGGATGTCGAGGGCGTCGTTTCAGGTTTTGATTTCTTTCCAGTCAACATTATTTAGAAAAGAAATGGAACACGTATGAAGGTTAGGACCTAGGCTACACCACCTTTACTTGCTAAATTTTCCAGTTCTTTGAGAAACAGAATCACTCACCTGGTTAGCTTGTGTTGGCGTCTAAAGGATAGGAGTCACTTGTGCGCAGACACGTCCACACACTTTGTTTGCAAGATTGGGAGATAAATCTTTAATATTATGTGTATTATTTAATTTATTGCACTTTTTAAAGTTGTTTTACGACATTCAATCAACTTTTTGTCAAGATTTTAAAACTTCACCCACGTGCGTGGGTTTTGCGACTCCTTGCAGCGTCAAATTTTGAGCTGGTTATTTGTGTTTGTAGACGCTTTGATTCTCTTTTATACTTCGCTTTTATTGTGATTTCAGAGTATTAACAATTGCAATTGTAAAGTCCGCTTATACAAAATTTTTTGTGTGATTTTTCACTTTATCATTTTCTTTCGTTGCCGTTGTGATTTAGCGGACTTTAAAAATGTTGCGAACTACACCGGTCAAGAGCTTACGAAAGAGTGTTCTTTTATAATTAACAAAAAAAAATATGCACACACTTCTTTCGAGATTGATAAGTTCATTGAATAAACCTATAAATAGTTAACAATGGGTAGGTAAGTTGTGCCAAATCCACATGTCAAATAATTGAATTGATAGAGTTGCCGTGTGTAAAAGATGCGCTACTCCAAAAGAAAAGTCGATGAGCAACAAGTCCTCATATGCATTCAATGTGATTCATTATGAACAAAGTTTTTATTTGTTCTGTGATAATTAGAACTAATGATCAGTAAATTTTTATACTCAGTTGAGCAGAGTTCACAGAGTATATTAAGTTTAATTGGATAACGGTTGGTTGTATAGGTATAAAGGAATCGAGATAGATATAGACTTCCATATATCAAAATCATCAGGATCGAAACAAAATTTGATTGAGCCATGTCCGTCCGTCCGTTAACACGATAACTTGAGTAAATTTCGAGGTATCTTGATGAAATTTGGTATGTAGGTTCCTGAGCGCTCATCTCAGATCGCTATTTAAAATGAACGATATCGGACTATAAACACGCCCACTTTTTCGATATCGAAAATTTCGAAAAACCGTAAAAGTGCAATAATTCATTACCAAAAACAAATAAAGCGATGAAATTTGGTAGGCGAGTTGAACTTATGACGCAGAATAGAAAATTAGTAAAATTTTGGACAATGGGCGCGACACCGCCCACTTTTAAAAGAAGGTAATTTAAAATTTTTGCAAACTGTAATTTGGCAGTCGTTGAAGATATCATGATGAAATTTGGCAGGAACGTTACTCCTATTACTATATGTATGCTTAATAAAAATTAGGAAATCGGAGACCGGCCACGCCCACTTAAAAAAATTTTTTTAAATCAAATTTTAACAAAAAATTTAATATCTTTACAGTATATAAGTAAATTATGTCAACATTCAACTCCAGTAATGATATGGTGCAACAAAATACAAAAATAAAAGAAAATTTCAAAATGGGCGTGGCTCCACCCTTTTTCATTTAATTTGTCTAGGATACTTTTAATGCCATAAGTCGAACAAAAATTTACCAATCCTTTTGAAAGTTCTACAGGGCGAAATAAAAAACCCTTGAAATCTTGGCAGGCATTACATATATAAATAAATTAGCGGTATCCAACAGATGATGGTCTGGGTCACCCTGGTCTACATTTTGGTCGATATCTGGAAAACGCCTTCACATATACAACTACCACCACTCCCTTTCAAAACTCTCATTAATACCTTTAATTTGATACCAATATCGTACAAACACATTCTAGAGTCACCCCTGGCCCACCTTTATGGCGATATCTCGAAAAGTCGTCCACCTATAGAACTAAGCCCCACGCCCTTTTGAAATAATCATTAACACCTTTTATTTGATACCCATATCGTACAAACATATTCTAGAGTCACCCCTGGTCCACCTTTATGGCGATATCTCGAAAAAGCGACCACCTATAGAACGAAGGCCCACTCCCTTTTAAAAATACTCATTAACACCTTTCATTTGATACCCATATCGTACAAACAAAGTCTAGAGTCACCCCTGGTCCACCTTTATTGCGATACCTCGAAAAGGCGTCCACCTATAGAACTAAAGCCCAATCCCTTTTGAAATACTCATTAACACCTTTCGTTTGATACCCATATTGTACAAACGTATTCTAGAGTCACCCCTGGTCCACCTTTATGGCGATATCTCGAAAAGGCGACCACCTATACAACTACCACCACTCCCTTTTAAAACCCTCATCTATACCTTTAATTTGATACCCATATCATACAAACAAATTCTAGGGTCACTCCTGGTCCACCTTTTTGGCGATATCTCGAAACGGCGTCCACCTATGGAACTAAGGATCACTCCCTTTTAAAATACTCATTAGCACCTTTTTTTTGATACCCATATTGTACAAACAAATTCTAGGGTCACCCCTGGTCCACCTTTATGGAGATATCTCGAAACGGCGTCCACCTATGGAATTAAGGATTACTCCCTTTTAAAATACTCATTAACACCTTTCGTTTGATACCCATATTGTACAAACACATTCCGGGGATTCACTCCTACATGGTTATTTTCCCTTATGTTGTCACCATAGCTCTCAACTGAGTATGTAATGTTCGGTTACACCCGAACTTAACCTTCCTTACTTGTTTAAAATAATGTACTTTATCCGCCGCTGATTGAAAGGACTAGTTATTTTGATAAAGATAGTTAAATAATTCATCTCGGCGACTTAGGTGTGAACTGCCAAAATCAACTATTTCAAACCCAAAATTTAAGCACACTTGCTCTACATTTTCTTCTTCACCAATATCGTCTTTTATTATGCATATGTTATGCATAACACAAATACTACAAATTAAATTCGTGACTGCATTTATATCAGTATGCTCTGTAAACTTCGCAATCGTCGGAACCGTGTTTTGAACAAACCGAAATTGTTTTCTACTGTCAAACGCGATTGCGAATGCCGCTGATTAAAACTTTTCTGAAGTTCCGTGAAGTGTCCATTGTCTTTATATGGAGGCACTAACCACTTTGTACTAAAATATGCCGAATCTCCAAGTAAAAAAGTTGAATTCGGAAACATTCCCTCATAGCTTTGTTCAGCATGTGCGAAAAGCGAGGATCTTCTAAGAACAAGCCTGTCATGTAAAGAGCTTGGTTCACCACAGTAAATATCTATAAACTTTTTGTCTACATCTACAGCCGCTTGCAAACTAAACTGTTATTTTGCTTTCTGTCAAATAAGTTTTCCTTTCCAACCTTCGGCGCTTTTATGGCTATACGTGTGCAGTCTATTGCCCCAATTACGTTGGGTATTTGTCGTTTTTCGTAAAACTTGTAGCAGTTCCTTCATATTTCCGGCCCTTGTGGCCATTTGATATACTCGTCGAACAACTTGCCATGCCGTTGAGTTCGTTACTCCAAATAAGTTACCAAGTTGACGAAAGGTAACTGTGTTGCTAATATACCACACGTAAATATAAACACAGCATTTGGGATTTTTTTTTTACCTTCAAATGTATGTGCAACTAAGCCCTGAAAGGCTCTGAGAGTATATTTCTGTAATTTAAGATATTCATTAGACTTCGCGAAGCGATATGCATTTTTGCAAATTACCTATTAAGAAATCCGCAATGACTCGCTTGATTCTCATGTGGGACTTAAAATATTTTTCGCTCATTTTATCAATAGTTCCAACAAAGTTTTGACATCTTCCAGGCACGTCGCCCTCGCTACCAGAGTATTCATCTAAACTGGATGAAGTTACCTCGTCGGCTAACTCAGCTATTTCTAGAACTGCATTGATAACGCGCAACATACTTTCGGAATTCTGAAAACGATTTATATAATTAATGACCGAATGTATGAAATTGTTGTATTACTCAAGAACTTTTCTTACCGCCTCCATTTTCAATTAAAAATCATAAATAAACCAAAAAAATATATATACGTATACAGCTATGCCAAGTTTTTGTGGCATTTTGACATTTGCGGGGCAGTGCTGCCAAATGTTTTATATGGCTATGCGCAACTGGCGATGGCCGTTTTTTTTTTACCCGTAAACGTAAACGTATATACGCGTGTTAAAAACACGGCTATTGTAACATTAATATTTCTTAGCGCTACATAATAAAGCATATCCAATTATAACGAGAAATCTCATCTTCTCTTATTTTTATTTCCAACCCGCTTATTCCCATTGAGATCGACCTCGGTGCGCCGAACAGAGAAATAAAGCCATTATGTCTTAATGTCCTACGGCTTTATGACGCCCCACCCAATAAGCACGTTTAGCACAAATTAGCGGTAGCGTGAAAATGGGATAAACTGATAACATTTTCTTTTATGAAGAAAATTGTTGCCTAAATAAAGCGCGTTGTGAATAATAATAACAAGTAAGGAAGGCTAAGTTCGGGTGTAACCGAACATTACATACTCAGTTGAGAGCTATGGAGACAAAAGGGAAAATCACCATGTAGGAAAATGAACCTAGGTGATGCGCGGTTACAGGGAGGGGGGGGGGGGGACTTTTTTGTATTGACTGTAATGAGGTATATAATACTTACCTACATAGTAGTTTCTTAACACAAACGGATTTTTACTAATTTTTAATTAACAATACACGGCAACATAGAGTCCGTCCCGAAAACTCAGAAATTCGCTATGCAGAGCAAAGTCGTAATACCTCCGAACATAGGGCTCGCCGTGACAATCCCGAGATTCGCGCCGCTGAGCGAATAATCAATACACGGCAACATAGAGTCCGTCGCGAAAACTCAGAAATTCGCTCTATAGAGCAAAGTAGAAATACTTCTGAACATAGGTCTCGCCGTGAAAATCCAGAGGTTCGGTCAGCTGAGCGAATAATCAATACTCGGCAACATAGATCACGTTGCGAGAACTCCTCCAATCGCTCTATCGAGCAAAGTAGAAATACTTGTGAGCACCGATCCCGCCGTAGAAATTCAGGGAATAGACATCGAGAACAACTTAGAAATACTCTTGCTCGTAGAACAGTCCGTAGAAGAGCTCATGTAGAAAATTCTAGACAAAGACGTCAAAGTCAATTCCGAATACATCGCCATAGAATAAATTTACAAAATAGAAGAAATGAAAATGAAAGGCAAGCTGTGAGAAATCGCTCAATGAGAGAAAATGAGGGTCGGGAGAACGAAGATATAGTAAATGAATTAAGACTACCAGATTTTCGACAAATATATTTTAGGAATATTAAGAAGGGACCGACAGAGATTTGCGTTTGCTGTGGTGGGCTATGGTTTCCGTACCAAGTACAGTCCTTAAATTTCAATTTAATTTCTCAAAGTCATCCAGACGTTGCATCTGCCTTTTATTTATCTGATAAATTTCCCGCTGAAGATGGTAGCTATAAATTCTGTGTTACTTGCCGAAACGCAGTTAAAAGAAATACTCTTCCAAAGATATGCTTGTCTAATGGTTTAGATTTTCCCGAGCTCCCAGAATGTCTAAAAGATCTTACGCCTTTAGAGGAACGCTTAATAATGCCCAGATTACCTTTTATGACTATTCGACCTTTGGGATAGCAAGGACAGAGCTCATTAAGGGGGGCGGTAGTAAACATTCCTATTTCAGTTAACGAAATTGTTACTTCTCTCCCAAGATCATTCGATGAAGCGCATGTGATTCAAATCCATTTAAGAAGACGTATGGAGTATAATTATGATTATATGACTGATACCATACGCCCTGCGAAAATTATGGAAGCCTTGCGATATTTAGTGAATACCCCATTATATCAAGAGCACAATATTCAAATTAACGAAGAGTGGGTTGCAGGTTTTAGTGATAATGAAGAAATTCCGTTTATTGCATCTATTGAAGATGTACCCGTTCTTCAAAATTTTCAAAATTGCGCAGGAGAGAATAATCCCCCCCCCCCCTAGAACCTGCAATTGAAGAAATAAATCCAGGTGGCCTTGAGACTGTTCCAGTAGAAAATTTGGACATTAATCGCTTGATTATTGCACCAGGTGAAGGCCAAAGACCCCTGGATATCATTCAAGATAACAACTCTGAGGAACTCTCTTTCGCAAGCATTTACGCTGGGCAGAAGCGAACTTGTAAAGAGACATATGGCAAGATTGTTCGCTCTGAGATTCGTCGCTACGATAGAAGGGCTTGTACTATTCCTAAGCTTTTCTATAATTACAAGAAGTTAGAACTGCTTCAGATTAAGAATAGTACATCGATTTGTCTACGAAAATTTTCTGGAAGTAATCGAGTTACGGCCCAAATATTTTAAATGAAAATTTTGTTCAAAATTTGATACAGCATGACGATGGATATAGGGTTCTTAAAGGTAAGATCTTCCCCAGCTTACTGGGTGGCAGAAAAAAAAGCAATTGCCATGATTCGCCAATTCGGTCTTCCAACCTTTTTTATAACGTTATCTGCTGCTGAATCTCATTGGATAGAATTACTGGTTATTTTGGCTAAAACTGTGGACTAAAGAAGTATTTCTGAAGAAGAGGCCAGTAATTTACATACACAAGAAAGATATCGTCTGATTCGATCAGATGCAGTCACATGTACTAGATATTTCGACTATCGTTACCGTCAGTTGCTAAAGCTTTTTAAAGAAAATGGAGGTATTTTCGACGAGCATTTTGTTGAGCACTTTTACTGGCGAATTGAATTCCAACAAAGGGGCTCACCTCACGTGCATGGCATGTATTGGCTCAAGAATGCTCCTAAGATCGATCTTAGCGAACCTGAGTCTTTTCCAAATGCTATTATCTTCATTGACAAATATGTCTCTACAGATGGATCCACAAGTCATTTAGAAAACTTCATTGAGTACCAAAGACATAACCATAGTCGGTCCTGTACCAGGGAAATAAGAGTGTGACGGACTTTTCCTTGCGCCGGGGTATGCTCAGTCCGTCCAGGATCCCTGTGGAATTAGAGAAGAATCCCTATCGTCTCCTTTTAAAGAGAAAGATCCCGTTTTGTTGTTAAAAAAAGAAACGTTATAAACTCTTTATTCCAAATATTCAAACTACCCTTAAAGCTATGGCGACGGAGGTGGGAAACCACCGTCGGTTCTACGCCGATGGGGTTGGGAAAACCCCCACCGGGACTACGCTTAAACTAAAAAAAATCTCAGACTACTTCGTAAAGGAAGCGGAGGTGGAGAACCACCACTTCCTCCCAGTCGGTGGAGTTGGTAAAACCCCCACCGAGTATATAGCTTAAGGATACCCTGCTCTTTCTGAAGGTTGCGGAGGTGGAAAAACCACCACAATCCCTCTAACGATGGGGTTGGAAAAACCCCCAAAGTCGCTAAAATAAAGAACTCGTGAGATGGAAAAATCCCAGGAGTCCCATTCACCGCTAAACAAGGCGTTAGCAGGCTACTATACCTAGCTGGCTACTGTCTCAATTCGCGAAATTTGTCGCCCTTTTATACTTATCCACGCGCAGGTGGACAGTTATCCTACAATAAATTTTACTTATTATACATATGTATTTACTTAAGGTATCTTACATTTAACTGTCTTATTCTACCCATATATCGCATTATAAGTATTTATCTCCAAATTGCGTATGTAAAAATGCCTCTTGTACTGCTCCCCCTAACATGTGAGTTCGTTGGTACGCATCTCCAGTTAGCTAGCATAGTTATTTTTGTTTTCCCTCTGCTGCTTGCTTATTGGGTCTTGTTGTCGACGAGTTGGTTGCCCTTCGTAGGTAACTTGTGTCTAGTACCCACGCTGTGTTGTTGGTATGGCTAACGTGACCGCTTCCTAGTACATTGCATTTTTTCGTTTCTCTTTGTGCGATGTCTGCCCCGACGGTTCGCTTTAATGCCTGCTGTGCTTGGTCGCAATGGCTTGGTATACGTATGTTTGTATGTTTTTGGTGTTCTTCCAATGGGAGCTTATGTGTGTTGCTTATTGCATTGCTGTATTCCCAGCATTATTTAAAATTCCAGCCGGTTATGGGTTATCTGTGGAAATTATAATGTTCAACCGAAATATTTACCGTATGCGGGCAGAGACAATTATTTAAACGAAGAAATTAGATGTTGTCATGAATGTTTATATGTATATTAGGGTAATTCAAAAATGATTATTTTGTATGTGTAAATTTAATTCATATAATTCAGTCTTGTACATTTTACATGCTATATGTATAAATTCATTGTAATTCAAGTAGGATTTATACACGTTTTAATGAGTTTTGATAAATATTTGTAGGTTCGAATGTGTGGGCTCCAAAGCCGGTGGATTTGGGTCCTCACACTCTCCCCTCACCTGCCGTAAGCAGGGTTACCGTTACCAGGCCGGTCCTACTGCTGCGGAATGATGATGTACCAATATACGAATGTAAATTCAAAGTTATACGTATATGTACATTAGGGTATTTCAAAAAAATTATGTCGGTAAATTTGAATATTGTAAAATTTGAAAAATGTGGTTTTGCGTGTGTGGCCCCAAGGCCGATGAATTTGGGTCCTCACGCTCTCTCCTCACCTGCCGTAATGTGACTTACTATCACCATTGTAAAATTCAATTTCTCGTAGCGGTCAATACTTGCGTTATTTATAGGGTAATCTCTCGCGATCTGGGTCTTGTTCTAAAATGAAATGTTATGCAGAATTCCGTCACCAGGTTATAGCATTGGCTGGCTATGTGGTTGACGTAGTTCATCGTCGTCAGGATCCCGTTGTCTAGGGTTGAGGCTTGCGCTCGTGCTGTGTGCCACCCACTCCGGTCTTCATCTACCACCTGTTGGTTGTTGATTATGTCTGCGCGTTCGATTCCGAAACCATTTGCACTTGAATTGGTGAGTGCTAGTGAACCACACGTCGCTACCGTGCTGTAATCCGTCTGATCTTCTTCCGTGACCTGGACTGTTTGCGATGTTGACGTGCGTGGCGTTGCTCTTACTACGGCCAGTTGCTCTGTGTGTTCCTCGATGGATATCTCGGTGGAACGTTGGTTCGGGGTTCTACTACACGTTGCTGATGATGGTGCGCGTTGTGTTGTTGCTATCGTCGTCGGTCGTCCCGTTTGTTCCCCTATGGGAACTTCGGTGAAGCCCCCATTCGGGGCTTGGCGGGGCGCTTTTGACTTACCACGTTCGCGGGGTGAACGTATTCTTCTTTCTGTTTCTGGACTTGCTTCTTCTTCGACTGTCGCTTGATGGTATGCTTTTAGCTCGCTTATGTGTGCCGTTCTCCTTTTACCGTTATGCACCTTGTCTAGCTCGACGATTACGGGCGATACGAAGTTCGTTACACGATGAGGCCCACTGTATCTTGGTGCTAACTTTGCTGCGAAATTGTCCACTGCTTTGGACAGCTGATGCTCTTTTACTAGTACCAAGTCGCCCACCGCCGGTTGCCATTGCCTCCTACGTAAATTATAATGCCTTGCCTGCTCCGCTGACGCTTGCTGTTGTCTACGACGTGCCATCTGATATACCCCTCGCATTTTCGCCATCTTTTCACTGAGAGCCACCTTCTCCTCGCCTGTGCCAAGTGTTTGCTCATCGTAGAGGGCGTTGGGGATCCTCGGTTCCCTACCCTGTACCGCGAATGCTGGACTGTAGCCTGTTGACTCGCATACGCTCGTATTCAGTGCTAGTGTCATCTCTGGCAACAACTCATCCCATGTCTTATGCTCCTTCCCAGTGAATTGTGCTATCATCCTCTTGATGTTACGATTCGCTCTCTCCGTCGGGTTCTCTTGCGGTGTGTACGGTGCCGTTAGCTGGTGCTTTATGCCAGCTTCTTGTAAAAACTTCTTGAAATTCCTGCTTGTGAACTGTGCTCCATTGTCTGTGATTAGAATTTTTGGCGCGCCAAATCGGGCCAAAATCCTCTCCCTCATACCTCTGATCACATTCTCCGTCGTCGCCTTCCGTATTGCTATGATCTCTACCCATTTCGAGAATTTATCCACGAAAACTAATGCCATCGTATTACCATGCTTCGAACGAGGGAGTGGTCCAACGAAATCTGCACAAACGGTAGCAAAAGGTTCATCTGAAATCTGCGTTAGCATCTTACCTGCAGCTTGTTGCTGGCTGGGTTTGTAGACTTGGCATGCGTGGCATTGTTGCACGTACTTCCGTACGTCCCTGAACATCCCAGGCCAGTAATACCGCATCATTGCACGCGCGATGGATTTCCGTATCCCCATGTGCCCCGCACTTGGTGTGTCGTGAATCTCGTTAAGCACTCTTCGCCTCTCCGATTTCGGTACGCATAACTTCCACGGTACCGCATCCTCACCATCCATTTGACTTCCAATTCGTCTGTATAGTCTTCCTTCCTCTATGACGTATTCGGGAAACTTCTCTGGTGTTCTCGTTACTTCAGCCATCTTTGACGTGTACCACTTGCAACTCAAACTTTCTTCATGTGTCGTAAGGCTACCCAGCTGTTCCTCCAGTGGCTGCCTCGACAGTGCATCTGCGACCACGTTCATCTTGCCCTTCCTATACTGCACGTCGAACGAATACTGCTGTAACTCGAGCGCCCATCGAGCGATCCGGCCTGACGGACTTTCGATCGCGTTCAACCATTTCAAAGCCAGGTGATCGGTGATAACCGTGAAATTGTACCCTTCTAAATACGGTCTCATTTTCCTTATTGCCCACACGATTGCTAAACATTCCTTCTCAGTTGGTGAGTAGTTCGTCTCGGCTTTATTCAGCCGGCGGCTAGCATACGCTATTACTCGCTCTTCGTCATCCAACCCCTGTGTGAGAACTGCTCCGAGACCATAATCGCTCGCGTCTGTCTGTAATCGAAATCTTTTCGTAAAATCTGGGCAAGCTAGTGCTGGTGCTTGTATTAGTGCATTCTTCAACGCTTCGAATGCCACCTGTTGTTCTTCGGACCATTTCCACCTACTTCCCTTCTTCAACATTGACGTCAGTGTGTGCGCAACTTGTGAAAAGTCGGGTACGAACCTCCGGTACCAAGAAACTATCCCCAGAAATCGCCTTAACTCTCGTATGTTGTGTGGTGGCGTCAGCTCCTTGATAGCCGCAACTTTGTCGGGATCCGTGTGTATTCCTTCCTCGCTGACGACGTGGCCTAGATATTTCAAACTTTTCTTAAAAAACTCACATTTCTCTGGGTTGATCTTCAGATTCGCCCTCCGTAGCCGCCGAAATACCTCTCCTAGGTGCTTTATATGCTCTTCCAAAGTTTTGCTGGTGATGATGATATCATCCAGGTAGGCAAACGCATTTGGTTCCAACTCTGGGCCAATAACACGGTCGAGTGCTCGCTGAAACGTAGCCGGGGCGGAATGTAGACCGAACGGCATCACTTTCCATTGATACAACCCTCGGCCGGGTACGGTAAATGCTGTATACTTCTTGCTATCTTCTTCCATCGGGATTTGCCAATAACCATTTTTGAGGTCCAGACTGCTGATAAAACGCGCGCTACGTAGCCTATCTAAGATATGCTGTATTCTTGGGAGTGGGTACGCATCTGGCACTGAGCGAGCGTTGAGCTGCCGATAGTCAACGCAGAGTCTCCATTTGCCGTTCTTCTTCCGGGCTAGAACTATTGGTGCACTGTGTGGGCTGTGGGATGGTTCGATGCATCCCTTCTCTATTAGCTCGTCTACCTCCTTGTTTATGATCTCCTGCATCTTTGGGTTCTTAGGGAAATACCGCTGTTTGATTGGACGGTCATCTCGCATCACTATCTTATGCGTGGCAATGTTGGATACTCCTGTCATCTCTTCGAAAATCTGTAATTCGCGCTTAAGAAACGTACTCACCGCAACGTCACTCCTCACGTCTTTCTCGATACTTGCGCTACCTTCGTCCTCCATCATGGTTGTACACGTCACCATCTCCTGCGCTCTCTCTTCTGCTCGTAACGTCATTGTTTCGTTGCCACACCTCAGCTCAAATTTAGCCTTTGCCAGATAATCTGTCCCGATCACCACGCTGTCGACTAACCCAGGCAGAACTAACAACTCACTCTGATGCACTTGATCCCCCAGTTTTACCTCTGCGTCCACTGCCTCCGCTATCCATGCTACGCTACCATCGCCCATCACCACTCGTGTCTGTGTCTTCTTGAGCTTCCGTGCGTCTATTTTCGCCGCTGTCTTCTCGCTGATGAAACTTCGTGTCGCCCCCGTATCTACTGACGCCATGACTTCCTCTCCATCCAGGGTTACTGCAGCCAAGATTCGCCCTTGGGTCTGCCTAAATGTACTTAATGAGTACGAGGTTGGGTTTGTTGAGACGCCACCCCTCGATACCAATGGGGTCTCTGCCCGTTTCCCTGCTGTCCACGACAGCAGTCACGCGTTAGTATACCTACTCGGCCGCACTGCCAGCAGAAATCCCTTCGTTCGTTTCGACACCCATGTGCGTAATGTCCGCTTTCCCCGCATCGCCTGCATGCGTTCCGTGGATCGATGGGCCCTTGGCGTGGTGTCGTCGCATGCTCTGGCATGCTCGCTTGTCGTTGCGCCTCCGTTCTCCGATCTCCTTGCTTCTCATCTTCGTGTATATATTGATAATGCTCGGTTGGCCGTCGCGGCACAAAAGGTTTCGCCGCCGGCCTTAGCGATTCTTTCTCCGGTAAGATGTTCTCGTAATCCTCGGCCATGCTTACCAGTTCCTCTAAGCTGGTGAACTCGCTCCGTTTGATGTAAAGTTGGTACTCTCGTCGACAATTTCTGTAAATCCGATTCAGCTTCTGCTCGCCGTTGTAGTCAGCGTAACGCATGAGTGCCTGTAACGATAAAACGTAATCCTTAAACTGCTCACCTGCGCGCTGCGTACGCTGACGGATCTCGTCATCTAGCTTCTCGAAATACCTCGAGCTCAGGAAAAATTTTAGAAAGTCCTTCTTGAAGGCTTCCCACTCTTGCCACTGCCTGTTGTTGTTCCGGTACCACACCAAGGCCTTGTCCTTCAGCAACTCAGGTAACGCTCGTGGGATGGAATCGCGACCAACTTCGTAACTGTCGGCCAGCTCCTCCACCCGTTCAATAAAACATAGCGGGTCCTTACCACCGTCATATTTCAGACCCCACTTACGTACTCGGTCCATTATATTTGCTTGTGATGCTGGTTGGTACATCGCGTATGGCGGTGTTCGTGACCCCTCTTCGTGCCTGGTTGTTTCGTTGACATTTTCCTGTGTGTTGCCGCCTGGCGATGTTTGCTCGGCGTTTTCTATCGGAGTTGGTGGTCTTACCGTGATTACTGGTCGGACGTGCTGTAGGGCTAATTCTGTGAATCGTTCCTGGAATCTTGTGTCGGTACCTTTCGTCTGGATGAAGCCTGCTAGGCGCTTGCGTAGCTCTTCCACCGTTCCGCTGTCTTCCAGCCCAAACTCGGATGCGTATTTGAGAAGTTCCTCACGATTGAGATAATACACCCAAGTTACCTTCACCATGCCTGCTAGCTATTTTGCTTTCTCTCCGTGCCTTACCTGTGGATGTTTTGTATCTCGCAATCCTCTGTGGTTTGTGTCTCGAAATCCTCTGTGTGGTTATCCTCGTGTTGTTACTTGTTTACCATGAGTCTATGTATTCAGAGTCCCTGCTCGGGCGCCATTTGTGACGGACTTTTCCTTGCGCCGGGGTATGCTCAGTCCGTCCAGGATCCCTGTGGAATTAGAGAAGAATCCCTATCGTCTCCTTTTAAAGAGAAAGATCCCGTTTTGTTGTTAAAAAAAGAAACGTTATAAACTCTTTATTCCAAATATTCAAACTACCCTTAAAGCTATGGCGACGGAGGTGGGAAACCACCGTCGGTTCTACGCCGATGGGGTTGGGAAAACCCCCACCGGGACTACGCTTAAACTAAAAAAAATCTCAGACTACTTCGTAAAGGAAGCGGAGGTGGAGAACCACCACTTCCTCCCAGTCGGTGGAGTTGGTAAAACCCCCACCGAGTATATAGCTTAAGGATACCCTGCTCTTTCTGAAGGTTGCGGAGGTGGAAAAACCACCACAATCCCTCTAACGATGGGGTTGGAAAAACCCCCAAAGTCGCTAAAATAAAGAACTCGTGAGATGGAAAAATCCCAGGAGTCCCATTCACCGCTAAACAAGGCGTTAGCAGGCTACTATACCTAGCTGGCTACTGTCTCAATTCGCGAAATTTGTCGCCCTTTTATACTTATCCACGCGCAGGTGGACAGTTATCCTACAATAAATTTTACTTATTATACATATGTATTTACTTAAGGTATCTTACATTTAACTGTCTTATTCTACCCATATATCGCATTATAAGTATTTATCTCCAAATTGCGTATGTAAAAATGCCTCTTGTACTGCTCCCCCTAACATGTGAGTTCGTTGGTACGCATCTCCAGTTAGCTAGCATAGTTATTTTTGTTTTCCCTCTGCTGCTTGCTTATTGGGTCTTGTTGTCGACGAGTTGGTTGCCCTTCGTAGGTAACTTGTGTCTAGTACCCACGCTGTGTTGTTGGTATGGCTAACGTGACCGCTTCCTAGTACATTGCATTTTTTCGTTTCTCTTTGTGCGATGTCTGCCCCGACGGTTCGCTTTAATGCCTGCTGTGCTTGGTCGCAATGGCTTGGTATACGTATGTTTGTATGTTTTTGGTGTTCTTCCAATGGGAGCTTATGTGTGTTGCTTATTGCATTGCTGTATTCCCAGCATTATTTAAAATTCCAGCCGGTTATGGGTTATCTGTGGAAATTATAATGTTCAACCGAAATATTTACCGTATGCGGGCAGAGACAATTATTTAAACGAAGAAATTAGATGTTGTCATGAATGTTTATATGTATATTAGGGTAATTCAAAAATGATTATTTTGTATGTGTAAATTTAATTCATATAATTCAGTCTTGTACATTTTACATGCTATATGTATAAATTCATTGTAATTCAAGTAGGATTTATACACGTTTTAATGAGTTTTGATAAATATTTGTAGGTTCGAATGTGTGGGCTCCAAAGCCGGTGGATTTGGGTCCTCACAAGAGGACAGCTAGTTTGCCGATTTGGTATCCCATATCCGCTCATGCCTTCCACCCAAATATTATTGCCACTTCCAGATGATATTGAAAATTTAGAAACATATTGGGAAAACTATTCATGGATTCAAAATCTCTTAAATGCTAATTTAACTTCTTCAGATATTTCCTGTTTAAATGATTTTGAGGCTTTTCTCTCTGATACGAGAATAAATTTGTCTTTCGATGTATATTTACTTGCTCTCAGATCAAGTTTAACCAAACCTAAAGTTTTTCTTAAAAGAAAGTTCCAAGACCGCTCAATTAATGCTTATAACCCCGTTATCTTAGAACTACATAGGGCCAATATGGATATTGAGTTCATACTGGATGCATACGCTTGCTGTTCCTACATAATAAATTATATAAATAAGTCAAATAGGGGTATCTCTAGGTTTTTAAATGAGGCAATGATAGAAGTTAATGCAGGAAACTACACTGTCAAGCAGAAACTTCAGCATATAGGTCACAAATTTATTTCCGGAACAGAAATTTCCGCCCAAGAGGCAGTTTATTGCTGCATTGGTCTTCATCTTTCGGAAGCTAGCAATGCAGAAATATTTATTAATACCTCTCGACCTGAAGAACGAGTGCGAATGGTGAAACCCAGGGCACAACTTCAGAATCTTTCTGAAGGTTCTACCGATATTTTTGTGGCGGGTTTGTTAGAGCATTATGCTGAAAGACCTTCTCTTCTCGAGAATGTTTGTCTAGCTGATTTCGCAGCTATGTTTACATTTGTAAAATCGGCTAGAACGGCACAAGGTGACTCCGATAATGAAGAAGATATAGAAGACGATAATTCTTTAGTTAGACGAGTAGCAATTCCATTGAGGGATGGTAGTGGTTATGTAAGGAAACGTACCAGACCGTGTGTAGTTCGGTCAAGAAGGTTTAGTCCAGACACTGCCAGAGATGATTATTTCAGAGAAATGGTGATGCTCTACCAACCGTGGCGGGATGAACAACGGGATATTATAGATAATAATAATGAGCAAACCTGCGTAGAAAATCGAGTTCCTATAGAGGAAAATCGAAAAAAATATGACGTGTTTGAACAGAGGGAGCTCGAAAATGTTCTGAATAGATTAAGGGAGGAGGAAGTTTTCATACCAGCTGAAATGGATAGGCCGGATATTGTTCACAATGAATTCAGGGTACTGGCCCTTCCCGAAACAAACCCTGATATAAATTTATTAAACCTTCACGATAGTGATCCCGAAATAAATGAGAATGACTCCAATGGCACTCTTAGGCTCATTAAACTTCCTCCCTTAGTTCCCGTTGAGGACCTGCTTGCATCCGTTCGGATGCTGAATATGAGGCAGAGAATGTACTTAACTCATTTGCTACACAATTTCAAAAAGGATCAGCCATTTTATGACTTTGTAGGTGGTGGGGCAGGCGTTGGAAAAAGCCGGCTTATATCATCAATATATTAGACTCTCAATTACCGTTTTAGTTGCATACCTGGATCAAATCCAAGCTCTTTGAAGGTACTTCTTTGTGCTCCTACGGGAAAAGCAGCTTTTGGGATAGGCGGCTTGACACTGCATTCTATATTTTCACTACCTGTGAATCAGTCCAATAGAGAACTCCGGCCGCTTAGCAACGATATTATCAACTCAATGTATACTAGACTTTGTGATTTGAAGTTGATAATTATAGATGAAATTTCAATGGTTGGCGCTCGAATGTTTAGCTTTATTGACGCCAGACTAAAGCAGATTTTCAAAAGTAATATTCCATTTGGTGGTATACCTGTTATTGTTTTTGGAGACTTGAAACAATTGTCTCCTGTAGGCGATAGATGGATTTTTCACCAAATCCGAGCGATAATTACAGCGTCTTAGTCGGTTCGCCATTATGGGAGCTCTTTAAATATTATGAATTGAATGAAATAATGAGACAGCGTGGAGATCAACCGTTTGCTATTTGCTAATATGGCCTCCGGGACTATGACCAGTGATGACATATCTTTGATTGCAAGTAGGGTCGTTAACTCTGATCAGGTTCCTGGAGAAACAATTCACTTATTTTGGTAAAATGAGGAATCCGCCAACTATAATGCCCTTAAATTGGGTCAAATTCCTTCTACAGCAATTTTCTCTACTGCGAAAGATGTCGTTAAAGGAATTGCCGTTAGTGGCCAAAATGCTAATATCTTAGAACGGGTCAAGTTATTCAAAACTTCGGAAACGTATGGTCTTATGTATAGCTTAACACTAAAAACCACGGCCAAATATATGATGACAGTGAATATCAACACAGGCGACGGTTTGGTCAATGGTGCAACTGGCCAGCTTATGCAGATAGATTTAGATTCATCGGTTCCAATAACATTGTGGATAAAATTTTTGGAGCCTTCTGTTGGTTTGATGGCTAGATCGAAAAAGACCCATCCCAACGAAACTTCGTGGACACCCATTGAGAAGACTGTTAGAGTATTTCAGTATAAAAGAAATGAGCAGATAACAATTGAAAGAAACCAGTTTCCAATTGTCCCCGCTGAGGGAATAACAATTCACAAAAGTCAGTGTGCTACGTATAACAAAGTGGTTGTTCACACCCGACCTAGAATACCTAGATCATCTTTATATGTAGCCTGCACTGATTTGACCACAACAAAAGCTTTGGCCCCAACATTCAACTTTATGCTTTCTCGAACATCGAGCCTTCAAATTATATTTCATAACGTCCAGAGTCTTCATGCCCACATAAATGACATAAATAATGACATATTGATGCTATCTTCGGATATCCTGCGCTTTGTCGAGACATGGAGTTATCCATCTGAACACTTTGAAATTCCTGGGTTTATTTCACTAAATGCTTTACGTATAGACAGCACCGAAACGGAAAACAGAAATAAGCGAGGCGTTGTAGTGTATGCGAGACCTAACATTGCTTCCGCAATCGAATTATGTAAGGTGAAAAAAATTTGCTCTAGTCGCAAGGTTTTAGAAATCGTTGTATTCAAATGCAAAGATTATCACATATTGGTGCTTTATAGGAATTCCACATTTCCTATCAGGCATTTTGAATCAGAACTGCGAGAAATTCTTACGACAGATCTGCATGAAAAAAATGTCTTAATTTTGGGTGACTTTAATCTATGCCTTAAGTCTGCAGATAATAGAATTCAACATCTGCTGAGAGATAATAACTTTAAATCACTGCTAGACCCCCAGTATTTCACCACACCTGCAGGTACCCAAATTGACTGGGCATTTTCAAATATTAATACAACCCATGTTAAAGCTACCACTTATGAAACGGTATATAGCTACCACGATAGCATCTGCGCCTCTTTTTATTAAAATAGTGAAACTAACTAAGATAGATTAAGATATTTATATACTGTAGCTAATTCGGTACATATTTTTCTGATTCTTAAGATTTATTAAATAAAAAAAAAAAAAAAAAATAAATGTAAGGCGCGATAACCTCCGAAGAGATCTAAGGCCGAGCTTCTCTTCCAATTTAAGATTTATTATATTATCAATATTACTAATTTATACAAATATGAGAAGCCTTAGTTTTAAGTAAATATAAACTTTTTAATCGAAATTAAAGCTTTAAGTGTATTGTATTGAAAATAAAAAAGTAAAAAATGTACTAACTAGTGATTACAACATACAAAAGGTTGACTTTCATAACAAGATTTAATAAACATCCCAGTGATGAAATTAGCATGTGTGCTGACTTACATACATAAATTGGTCCAAATGTTTCTTTTCTTTGCAGGTCATCTAATATATCAAGTTAATCATTATATATTCACATGAACCTCGACTGCTTTCAGAGGTAAAATATTTTCTGTTAATATTAATATTTTCTATTAATAATTTTCTATTAATAAGGAAGGGAAGGTCTAGTTGTGATTCGACTTTTTTCCATTTTAATATTGTATAATATAATTTCATTGTTCAATATCAATAAAATTTTGAATTTTTTAATGAGTATAGTTTTTATCCGACTCATTACTAACTCTCAAACTTTCTTTAGTCGGCAATTTAAAGTTTTTATGAAGTTTTTATCTATATTTCGTCTTTAAATTGCACCCATATCAAATCTGTTAAAAACGCAGTTTCGAAAAATGTGTTGTGAGTTTATGTGACACTGTGGATATCAATCAAAAGGTATTGAAGAGGTTATCAATACGAGAGGGTTATTATTTCAAAAACCCACTTAGGTTTGGGGATATTGGCCTACATTTTTACCATAGAATAGGCGTTTGACACTTATTGTATTGGCGGGGATATAAATATGTGTTGCTATTACTTTCAATAAATAATTTTGCTTGAGCAGGGGATTTAGGATGGAACAAATAATTACAAAAAAGTGGGCAGGATAATTAACGAAAATTTCCAACTTTTACTAGAAATAGCCTATTACCTGCATCTACGCACTTTTACAAAATCTTTTATATAAAAGAAGGCGATTTAGCCGATTTAGTAGATTTTTACTGAAAATATTTCCTGTTAAAAGGCATACATGTGCACCAAATTTTTCGTCGAGCTATGGCTCCAGAAACATTGGGAAATGCATTATAAAAAAGGGGCAGTGCCACGTCCATTTTTCAAGATTTAAATTTTGTCTCATTTCTTGTTATATTGACTATTTTTCGCTAAGATTAAACTTATTATTTTTGCCTACTACCCTTTTTAAAGTCATTTATATAAAAGTGGGCGTGGTCTTTAACCAATCTTATCCATTTTTACTAGAAATATTTCCTGCTATTAGGAAAATATTCGTACCCAATTTTGTTAGGATATGTTTATTTTTCTTCGAGATATGGCTCCCGAAAAATTGAAAAGTGCTTAGACAAAAAAGGAGCGATGTCACATCCATTTTCTAAAATTTTAGTGTTTTCCAATTTAATGTAATAATTCAATTTAGAAAGTCAAATGTTATTGATATAAAGCTCTTTTTCGCTAAGATATAGCTTATTATTTTCGTCTACAACCCTTTTAAAAATCTTGTATATAAAAGTGGGCGTGGTCCTTAACCGATTTTGTTAATTTTTTTCAAAGCATTCCTTATAGTAAAGGCAACTTCTCTGCCGAATTTTGTTATGATAGGTCTAACGATTTCAGATTTATGATTAATAACCAACCGTTATCCACTCAAAGTTATAATACCCTGTGTACAAGTACAGCTGGGTATAAAAAGTATTTTTAAAGGGAGTTCGCCTTAGTTCTCTAGGTGGACGCCTTTTCGAGATATCGCCATAAAGGCGGACCAGGGGTGACTCTAGAATTTGTTTGTACGATATGGGTATCAAATGAAAGGCGTTAATGAGTATTTTAAAAGGGAGTGGGCCTTAAGCCTATGGGTGGACGCCTTTTCGAGATATCGCCATAAAGGCGGACCAGGGGTGACTCTAGAATTTGTTTGTACGATATGGGTATCAAATGAAAGGTGTTAATGAGTATTTCAAAGGGGAGTGGGCCTTAGTTCTATAGGTGGACGCCTTTTCGAGATATTGTTATAAAGGTGGACCAGGGTTGATTCTAGAATGCGTTTGTACGATATGGGTATCAAATGAAAGGTGTTAATGAGTATTTTAAAAGGGAGTGGGCCTTAGTTCTATAGGTGGACGCCTTTTCGAGATATCGCCATAAAGGCGCACCAGGGGTGACTCTAGAATGTGTTTGTACGATATGGGTATCAAATTAAAGGAATAAAGGTTTTTAAAAGGGAGTGGCCCTTAGTTGTATAAGTGAAGGCTTTTTCGAGATATTGACCAAAATGTGGACCAGGGTGACACAGAACATCATCTGTCGGGTACCGCTAATTTATTTATATATGCAATACCACGAATAGTATTCCTGCCAAGATTCCAAGGGCTTTTGATTTCGCCCTGCAGAAGTTTTCATTTTCTTCTACTTAATATGGTAGGTGTCACACCCATTTTAAAAAGGTTTTTTTCTAAAGTTATATTTTACGTCAATAAACCAATGCAATTACCATGTTTCATCCCTTTTTTCGTATTTGGTATAGAATTATGGCATTTTTTTCATTTTTCCTAATTTTCGATATCGAAAAAGTGGGCGTGGTCATAGTCGGATTTCCGCCATTTTTATACCAATACAAAGTGAGTTCAGATAATTATGTGAACTGAGTTTAGGAAAGATATATCGATTTTTGCTCAAGTTATCGTGTTAACGGCCGAGCGGAAGGACAGACGGTCGACTGTGTATAAAAACTGGGCGTGGCTTCAACCGATTTCGCCCTTTTTCACAGAAAACAATTATCGTCCTAGAATTTTTGTTCGACTTATGGCGTTAAAAGTATCCTAGACAAATGAAAGGAAAAAGGGCGGAGCCACGCCCATTTTGTAATTTTCTTTTATTTTTGTATTTTATTGCACCATATAATTACTGGAGTTGAATGTTGACATAATTATTTATATACTGTAAAGATATTAAATTTTTTGTTAAAATTTGACTTAAAAAAAAATTTTTTTTAAAAAGTGGGCGTGGTCATTCTCCGATTTTGCTAATTTTTATTAAGCATACATATAGTAATAGTAGTAACGTTCCTGCCAAATTTCATCATGATATCTTCAACGACTGCCAAATTACAGCTTGCAAAACTTTTAAATTACCTTCTTTTAAAAGTGGGCGGTGCCACGCCCATTGTCCAAAATTTTACAAATTTTCTATTCTGCGTCATTAGTTCTACTCACCTACCAAGTCTCATCGCTTTATCCGTCTTTGGTAATGAATTATCGCACTTTTTCGGTTTTTCGAAATTTTCGATATCGAAAAAGTGGGCGTGGTTATAGTCCGATATTGTTCATTTTAAATAGCGATCTGAGATGAGTGCCCAGGAACATACATACCAAATTTCATCAAGATACCTCAAAATTTACTCAAGTTATCGTGTTAACGGACGGACGCACGGACGGACATGGCTCAATCAAATTTTTTTTCGATACTGATGATTTTGATATATGGAAGTCTATATCTATCTCGATTCCTTTATACATGTACAACCAACCGTTATCCAATCAAAGTTAATATACTCTGTGAGCTCTGCTGAACTGAGTATAAAAATTCATTAGCATTTATTGCCTTCATTTCAATTTTCTTCGCTAAAAATTTGTGAAGTTACGAAAATAAATTGTCACGATCAGCTGGTTTGGTATAGATGTCACCTGTTTGCATTAATATGGCAACACTAGTGGTACATCAATGAAATAATTGTATTATCTACTTCCAATATAAAAAAGGTCAAATATAAAAAGGTCAAATATAAAATTTCAGCGAAATTGTGAGACGTTTACATTGCTTATATGGGGCGCACTGAATGGGAGTGTGAGTAACTAAATTTTTTTAAGAACAAAGCAAAAAACAAGCATAGCCTTACATTTTGCGATGTCGCAAAGTCAGTTTCAGAGATACAAAAAAAGTATTTGGTGTGGGTATAAAACTGAACCTCTTCGTCCTTTATCCCTTTATGCACGCAACTACCCAATTATTATTAACCATTGTTGAGATGCACTACAATAGGGATACTGCAAATTGCGACAACTATCGCGGAGTCAGCCTTCTTAATATCGCATATAAGGTCCTGTCAAGAGTATTGCGCGAAAGATTGAAGCCCACTGTGAATCGGCTGATTGGAACTTATCAGTGCGGCTTCAGACCTGGTAAATCTACAATCGACTAGATTTTCAAATGCGCCAAATATTGAAAACAAACCGCAAACCGATTTTAAAGCCGTCTTCGGCAGCACGAAAAGGATCTGCCTATATGCCGCTATGCCTGAGTTTGGTTTCCCCGCAACACTTATACGACTGTGCAAAATGACGCTGAGCAACACCATCCGCACAGTCAGAATTGTGAAGGACCTGGCAGAGTGACCCCTATCCTGAGATTTCTTTAATTTGATGCTGGAGGGAATTATACTAGCTGCAGAACTTAACCCTCTGGAACAATCTTCTATAATATAAAAATAAGTCGAATATCGAGAACGGTTGGATCTATTTCGCTAATTCTTTTTTTAGAATATTCCTTGAGGTACGAGGATTGTTCTTACGGAGAGAAAAATTTTAAAAATTGCCTAAAAAGTCTAAAAACTCCACTTTTTTAGTAAAAAATCATAAAATTTGTGTTTATACAGCTATAAATTCCAATCGAATGGATCGATTGGAATATTTCTTCCTTGTAATAAAACTTTGAAATATTTACCTTCGTCTTGAATAAAAAAAAAAATACTTGTTTCCTTTCTTATATCAGCAAAATTTTTTAAACAAAAGTTAAATTTTTTGTTTGTTCGCTGTCAACTGTGCGCGCAAAATGCTTTTGAGTGAGCCATCATGTGAGACGTACGTATAGCATTCGCTGCTTTATTTAACTTCGGGCGTAGGTTTATAGGTATGTATGGATATATGTATGTATTTTCATTTCATATCAGCTTGTATGTATATATTTATGCGTGTTCCCAAGTGAATGCAACACAAATGGTTAAGATGCATTCATCTATTGAAGAATACTCTTTCGTTACAAATTATAAACAAAAGTTCTATTTTTTGGTATATGTTAATGTCTGTGCACTAAGAAGACTTAATTCTCCAATATATTTTTTATGCCAATTTGTATGCTGATCGTAAAAACAAAATTGCTGAACATTAATTTTTTATATTTTTTAATGGCAGCCCTAAATGTGTTTTTTTCACGAATTTTCTTATTAAAATTTGTTCATAATTTTTGTAAGCTGTACTCATAGCGAATTAATTTTATCATAACAAAAGTGATATTTGTTAAACAAAAAAAAAAAAAAATATAAAGCCCGAACGAAATGATTAAAAGTGATCAATATTTTTCGTAGGTAAAGTTTAAATCATCGCGTAAGAAAAAAAATTTCCTAAAAGTTATGCAAATATGAGTAGATCAAAGTTAGGGTAGAACAAAGTCTGCCAGGTCTGTTAGTCCATAATATAAAAATGAACGGTTGGACCGATGTAGCTATTTTTTAGGATATTCCTTGAAGTACGAGGATGATTCTTACGGAGAGAAAAATTGTTTCCAAGAAGTGGACCAGAGACCGATCCATTCGAATGACTTCTATTCACGGTTCGATTTGCCTGCAATTTAGTGTATAGGTAGACCTTTGCCTAGATAAGTTTTACGAAACTTTTTTCCGGAAAGTGGAGCAGGGACTCGTTCGATTTGCCTGAAATTTCGTATATAGGTAGCCCTTTGCCTATATTCGTATTCACGACACTTCGGGCCAGGGGCCGATATATTCGAAAAAGTTCGGTTCATAGTTCGATTTGCTTTAAATTTGGTATATAGGCAGATAGTAATTACGATTCTTTTCTTTCGGGAAGTGGACCAGGGACCGATCTATTCAAACAAATTCTATTAATAGTTTGATTTGCCTAAAATTTGCTATATTGGTAGACCTTTGCCTAGATTAGTATTTACGAAGCTTTTTTTTCAGGAAATGGACCAGGGACCGACTAGGAGTAGGATTAGGTTGGAACTAGAATTGTAACTAGGACTGGAACTGGGATTGGGACTGGGACTAGAACTAGAACTGGGTGCCGGTGAGGTAAGAGGTAAAAACTTCTTATGAAATATGCAGATATACCAAGGTTAGGGAAGAACAACGTCTGCGGGGTCTGCTAGTCTTCTATAAAAGCGTGCAGTTACTGGCATATGCTGATGACATTGATATCATCGGCCTGAACACTCGCGCCGTTAGTTCTGCTTACACCAAGCTGGAAAAAGAAGCAGTAAAAATGGGTGGGATGGTGAATGAAGACAAAACGTGTTATGAGACTCTGGCTGGGCTTTCAGGATGGGCTTGCAAAGCCTGTCAGCAGCCACGGTGTGTGCACTGGCGATTGCCGGAGCTTCAGCCTTGGGAGGGTTCAGGTACGCGCCTGCTAATCAAGCCAACATCCATCAACCTGAAGTCATAACAAAATATATTAATTTGCACACAAAGGGTAACTACCACCAAATAACTACATGCAACCACCCATACTCGCACGTGAAACATCCCAACCATGCAGCGCTAATGTATATTGATGCGACTGCTCTATACCCACCCTACCTTGGCTTATTAGATGGTAATAAAGCCCCTTTTCCACACACCAACCTGCAAGAATCAGACCACTTTAATCTTCGATTTACTCCATATTAACAATTTATATTTATAAAAATTCAGCTCATATCTACCTATATATATATGTATAAAAAAATATATCCTTATTATACTAATTAAAGACTAAAAATCCAGTAATAAGTTAACATTAGTGGTAATGAATTCGCAAAAGAAAATATCTTAAATGCTAATACAATGTAATTGCGTATGTTAACGAAATTCTTTTGGGGGTATGCTAACAGCTGATACTAACCTACTGACTTACTTTTTCATTTTCGAGGTCATTGACCGTCATTTACAATAAAACTCTTCATTGCTTATATATAATAGAGAGATTGAGCGCGCTTTCTAAGTAGAGAGCTTAGAGCGTAATAAAAAAAGACAAAGACTAGGAATCGAGAGCATAAGTTTATTTATAGGCACGTAGGTTTGTATGCACAACTTGCATCGAAGGCCGAGTTAGGCATATATAAATACGCTGGCCCTTCTCTTTGAAAGCAACATAAAGTGCAATTGATTAAAAAAAAAAACAACAAAAAAAAATTTCCTTACATACCCAAAAGGCAATTCTACGATATAATAATCGCAGTAGGAGCGCTTTCCTTATAAGTAAGGTAGACAACTACCACAAACGTTCTTATCTCGGTACTGATTCCCGAATAACAGTCCATTGAGGATGCATATATATTTTTATTTTTATTTTCATATATAGATCTTTATGGGCGCGTGTTTGCCGATGTTAAGGCGAGATTCATTCAGACTTTGAATGGTGTCTATTCAAACTTTGAATGAAAGGTAAAGAATATTAAGCGCGTCAAGTGGCAAAAAACTAGTGTTTTGGTTTTCCGGAAAGTATACTATTGTATCTATTTATACGTATATATATAGATGTAATATTACATTTGATTGGAACTTACGTCAATTTGGTTACTCCCTCGTTGTTTGCGCAAACAGCTGCAGGGTTCCAACGTAGTGATATAGTTGCTCTACTAGGCTGCTTGATTAAAGATATTCATAAGTAGGTACAATCATATACTCTCCTAAACTTAAATGATGTACGTCTCTTGGACTGTTACGTCGAATTGTACAATTGGCAATTCATTTCTACATCAACGCTAATTAGGAAAAGAAAAAAACACACAACACGAACCTCGACCTAAACCTGATCGTGGTTTCCTTCCAGTAGTTGTATAGTTGCTGACGGCTACTGATGGTTGTTGTAGTTGGTTGGCGTTGCCGCGTAGGTGGTATTCCTGTTATAACGTAACTTACTGCTATGCTCCGTGGTATTTTTAAATTACCAGCTCGTAATTGTGAAGATCATGATTTAGCACCTTTTAGTTTTGGTTTGTCATAGTCACACCGACTGCTTTCCGGTATTGCCACGAGTTATATTATATTGTCGTAGTTACTCCATTTGCATGGCATCGTCCAAGTGTGTTAGACGTGGCATGCTTGTACCAGTGAATCCTTCTTACCATGACTCGAGAACACATGCACATGGAGCCGGGCCGCGTGTATCAGGGTAGAAACGCGTGTCCCAAAATGAGGGTGCTTTTCCCGTTCAGCACTTTCTGCCTTGGACTGGCTTGAAGTCGCCAAATATAGGAGTTCGCTGGCTCAGGTAGCCTTACTTACAGTGAGCGTGTGGCTATTGTTTAATAATTGGGTATGATGGCGATTATAGCCTGTGATTTAACTATCACGGTTCTTGATATCAAAAAAAAGACTTATATATTTTTTTTTATTGTTTTCTACCGTGCGTTTCCTTTGTGATCCGATCTAAAGATGGCCGAGCCAAAACGAACTTTTTTTCCGCGTTACAGTTCAATTCTCCCATTCTCAGCTGTTTATGTCATGCAGTCAGTGTTGAGTAACAACAAAAAAAAAGGTATGTTCAAATCCAGTGTTGATGGTTTTGATGCCTTATTATTTAGATCACTTCTGATCGGTAGATATGATACGTGATCATGTACAATAAACCGGTTCTATAAATTATGTTCTTGGCGCTAATGAATTTTGGAGGACAAATACTTCTAGGGTTGTTTGACACAAAAGAAATATGTAGACGCTGGCTTAGTCGCGGTGACCTATTTTGAGGCCGCAGTTTATAACTATTTACTACGCTGAACGATACCGAAAAGTCTTAAACTGACGAATTTCAGCTACTAGACCGTTGTGTTAATGTGATACCCGTTCAAATTAATAATAAAAGGAAATATGAGAAGACTAAGGGTTTTCTCAAAGGGATCAATGTACGTCAGTACACACCCCCCCCCACTTAGAGGGTTGGTGCGGGGTGTCATGGAGTTTTGCTTTTCTGAATATCCTTCCCATGATATACTCCCCGCTTTCCTGTGCTGTCATCCTGTAATTCGTATAAACAGTTGCCTCTGACTGTAATGACTTTTGCTTGTACGAACTTTGGGGCGAATTTCGAGCAAAATTTCTTTGTGGCATCACTTAAAACGAAATTCCTCCTGTATACGCTATCTCCTATCTTAAAGCTTTCCCCCGAACTTCGCAAGTTGTAACGTGTGGAAGAGGCTTCGAACGCCTTTTGAATATGTTTGCCGATCGACTTTCGCACCAACACCAGTCTCTCGGATCTGTCTAGGATATTTTCGTCTACGGTTCCTAATTTACGGAGAAGCTCATACTCGTCGGCATGCGACGTCATTTGCTGTACGAAGGCAGCATAGTATGGCGAACAGCCGATAGCCTGATGATATGAGCTTCGCAATGCTTCCGATATGCTAGGCAGGTGCTTATCCCATAGGGTCTGGTCCTCCTTCAGATATGCTCGTATCCCTGCAATTATCGATCGGTTAACTCGCTCGCTCGCATTAGCTTGGGGACTGTACAAGGCCGTATACACATGTTTGATTCCACGCTCAGCAAGGAGGTTGTTAAATAGAGCTGATTTAAACTGCTTGCTATTGTCACTTAATATAATTTCGGGAGTGCCGAACACGCTAAAAACATGTTCTTGCAGGAAGTTGCAGATGCCCGTCGCATTAAAGTTCCGTAAAGCTTTGAGTAAGGGAAATTTCGTAAAATGATCTAAAACTATCACAATTCCGGTATTGCCATGTCGAGATCTAGGATACGGACCTAATAAGTCGATATAAAGCTTTTGAAAGGGTCGTTGGACAGTGTATTGTGCTGACATAGGCGGACGCAATGTTACGTTTGGTGCTTTGGTACTTCGGCAGATACCACAAAGACCGATATATTCCTTAACATCGACAATCATTTTAGGCCAGTAAAAGTTCGTTCTTAATCGTTCTAGTGTTTTCGCGATTCCGCCGTGACATTTTTTTGGCGGACAGTGAGCATTTTCGACAACTTTTCTAACCAAATTTTTAGGGATCCACAGCTTCCAATTATACACCTCCCGCTCCGCGTTACCGTCCGAATGCTCTGTTTTTTGTACACTCGATCATCCACTATTTGCAAGTCCGGCAGGCGCGCTTGATTGTTTCTGACATGATTAATTAGCTTTTTGTACTCGGCGGACTGAAATTCGACCGAGTCCAAATCTACAACGGGCAAGCTTCCGTCTCGCTGATCTCTTCAAAATTTTGGCGGGATAAGCTATCCGGTACTACATTTTGAGACCCTTTTCGGTGTTCTATATTAAAGCGATACCCTTGTAATTTTAAAGACCATCGAGCTAACCTGGTGGACAAGTCTGTCTGACGCATAAGCCATTGAAGACTGGCATGGTCGGTGACAATAGTAAAGTCTTGTCCTTCAACATAGGCCCGAAATTTTTTTAAACTGAGAATGGCTGCAAGGCATTCCAGCTCGATAACGCTGTAGTTGCTTTGGGCCTTGTTAAGTTTTTGCGAGAAGTATGCGATTGGCACCTCGAAGCCCTCATCGTTTTTCTGTGCCAATACAGCACCTACACCGAGCTTAGACGCGTCGCACTGGAGTATGAAGGGTTTCTCGTAATTGGGACTAGTTAAGACGGGAGCTGAACAAAGCATTTCTTTCAAAGTTTCAAATGCTTTCTGCGCATCGTCATTCCATGCAAACCCTTTGCCTTTCTTTAACAAGTTTGTTAGGGGGATTGTAATGGAGGCAAAATTGGTCACGAACCGGCGGTACCAGCCGGCCATTCCGAGGAAGCGCCGGAGTTGTTTTACACTGGTTGGTACCGGATAGCTAGCCACGGCCGACATTTTATCCGGGTCAGTGCTTAAGGTTCCGTTACCTACAATATATCCAAGGTATTTAACTTCCTTGATGCAAAATTTGCTCTTTTCTAGGTTAATCGTCAAACCAGCTTTCCTGAGGTGAAGTGCGACTTCGGAAAGGACGGACAAGTGATTCTTAAAATCTTCGGACAGTATAAGAAGGTCGTCTAAATAGACGAAAACTTGATTCTTCAAGTGGGGAGGAATGACGCGATCCATCAGACGGCAAAGTGCTTGAGGGGCGTTGCATAAGCCAAAGGGCATTACGCAATAACGGTACAACGGACGATTGGGGACGGTGAAACAAGTGTAGTCTCTAGAGTTTTCGGACAGGGGAATTTGCCAAAAGGCTCGACGCAGATCTAGTGAACTTATGTACTTAGCCTTTGGTATTCTACTTAATATACCATCAATGTGTGGCAGGGGGTAAGCGTCCTTAACGGTAACGCTGTTTATTTTTCTTGAGTCTAAACACAGACGGACTTTATTTGGCTTCTTCACTAGTACGACCGGACTTGACCATGGACTGTTAGGGGACTCCTCGATTACACCTAAATTCAACATTTCGTCAATTTCTGCATGAACTAGTTTCTCTATAGCAGGGGAAATGGGAAAATACCGTTGTTTTATCGGACGGACATTAGGCTGGAGTTCTATAACATACTCCAAAAGAGAAGTTTTCCCTAAGCCCTCTTTTTCACAATTCGGAAATCTGTGTTTGACTATTGCCAACTGACGCTGTTGTTCGCTACTTAGAGGCAGGGAATTTTCATCAAGTTTTGTTTCCTTGTCGTCAAGGGCCACCTCGGATATAACGTGCGGAGCAATCCGGAATTTGCTCCAAAAGTCAACCCCTAGTATAATCGATTGGGACATGCTCGGTATTACAAAAAAAGTTATCACTTTTGTTTTGCCTTCAAACTTGACACTTAGGTCAAGGACTTCAAAAACAACCTGGTATTTACCGTCAGCAGTACAGACAGCTGTTTTATGTTTACGTAGATGTCTTTGTTTGCGAACAACTTCTGCTAGAGTGGCTCCTATACAGGAAACCAGTGCTCCACTATCTAGCAGACCAAGATACTCTTCTCCAAGGACTTCAATCTTTGCATAGGGCCGCCGATCATACGATTTTCTTTCTATCGATGATATAAAATTTCTCAAGGACTTGCGTTTTAGTTCGGTGTTTCTCCAAAATGCTTTAATTCGCGTGGCTGAACGGCTAGGAGATGCGGAACCACCTGTGCCAAAAATTCTGTTCTTCACTTCGTTATAATTTCTCAGACGAACGTCATAAGGCACGATCTGGCGAACATACGGGAGATTTTTGAGCGTTTCTTCCGGGTGGATAGGTGACATTACCCCATTGCTAGTGTGGGTATTGACGGGACGTAAGAGTACCTTCGGTCTTTCTACAGTTTTCGGTCCTGGCGAGGAAACCGGTGCGAAGCCTCGCTCGGTTTGGAGTTTCCCGAACACGACTCGCACTTCGGGCGGTACACATCAGGCGTGCCACATCCATAGCAAAATACGGTTCGGTCCTTCAAACAATCTACATATCTATGTCCTTCGCTTCTACAGTTCCAGCACAATAGTTTTCGGTTAGTAGATCTCTCAGTGATTTCATCTACTTCAACCTCCGACTCATGGGGCGTATCATCTTCGAGTTGCAACTCATTGGCATAACGTCGTGGGTATTCACGGGAATTTACTGACGGAAGTGTATTGCTAACCTTACCAAATTCGTTGACAAGGCTTTCACCCTTCAGGCAGAGTCTGCGCAATTCGGCGAGCGAGTTAATGGGCATATACAACAATTGTTGTCGAACACGGAAGCGTAAATTATGTTGTAATATCTCTACTAATTCAGGCTCAGTCAAAGGGGTTTGCAAAGGTTCAGCGAGCTTAAGTACCGCATTACGAAATTCGTCGAAAATTTCACTTGCTCCTTGTTTCCGGATTCGAATTTTGCTCCTTAAGTTCGAAGTCACTTTTGTGCAGCTGGAAGTTGGTTCTTAAAGCTTGACATAAAGACGGCCACGTAACTCGTTCTACCGAGCGCCGGTATCTCCAATACCAATCTTTGGCGTCTTTCGTAAATAGGCTCTGCACATGCTCACAGAGAAGGTTGAAATTTCCCCCAAGAGTATCTATAACTTGGCACTCAATCCGTTGAATGAAACTATCTACTGACATACGGGTGGACCCATTCAAAAGTAACACCCCAACTTGAAATAAGCTGTGCTACTCTACCTGAGATTGGAACGCTCGATGTATCGCTAAATCGCATCTGGTCCACAGTACGGTAAAAATTTTGATTAGAATGATTTGGCAGGTTTGGAATGTCCCTAGGCCAGTGTGGAGTCGAGATGTTGGGTGGAGAATTTACATGGGCGATATTTTCAACTGGGCTAACATTATCGACGGGAGGAGCTGACTGTATATTAGTCGCGTTAAGATTTAACCTTCCCAATACGTTAGCGAGGGTGGTCTCGAGTCTTTTGTTCAATGATTTGTGCAACGCGGTTCTCAAGGTCATCAAAAATCGGGGCTTGCCGGGCTGTTATCACAGCGGAAACTATGTTTCGTATGCGAGTTTCCTTTCCTTTATGGCTACTTCCCGGTGGGTTTTCTAGAGATAAGGCTGCGGCACCTGCAACAGCCTGACCCTGCTCCTGGCTAAGACGGGGCAAGTTCAGATCCACATTGTCGTCCTGAGCTGTGGCACGCGTCCGACGACGTGCACCTGTGTTTTTCGAGGCAGTTGCGACTACTGCACTTCGCGCGACACTGCGGGCAAGTTGCTTTAGTTTTGAGCCAAGTTAAAAGACAGGCTCGGTGGAAGCGGTGGGAGCACGCAGTCGTCAAGACATCGTCATGTTCAGAAAAAACTTCCCTACATATTGTGCAAACCGTACCCGACGGATGTCCGTATTCGTTGCTATTGCGCGTCGCCATTATTACCAAACCCAGTTAATAAAGCGAACAAAAATCGAAGGAAGTGAAAAAACTTAAGGATGTATGCGTATAATGTATGTCCACTTTCTCAGACAAAACTAAAACTTTCGAGCTAGTTGGATACGGTTGGTGGAGATTGTGAAAAGAAATTTTACAAAAGTCAGCGCCGTTATATTGTGTCTCTCTTTAGAATTTAGAGTTATCATACAAAGTTAAATCTCAAAAGATAACGAATTTAAGTTAAATCCTTTTCAAAGCTTTAATGGTATTACGCAATGAACGCTATATTTTACATTCGCAAATAAGCGTAAGTGAAGCCAAGAAAAAAAATAAGCAAGATGAAAAGTTCAGGAAAACTATTCAGGACAAAAAAATAGCTATTCTATAATAAATTTGGCTATATTCGTGCGTATGTATTTGCCTTGGTATAGATGTCAAAACAAATGCAACTGTTTTATGTATAGTAAAAAAAATTATATTTCGTATCGAATCAACAAAAAGCAATAGAAATCCGAAATATCGATTTGATTCTAGTACTTGATAGCAGCAAAAATGAACGCAAAAAAAAAAACTTTCATAAAGTAATGGTCTGACTCCCAGGCAGTGTGGTGGTTGGGTTGGAATAGTTTCATCGGGTTGGGTTGGAATAGTTGCTCGGGCGCCATTTTCTGTTATGCGACTCTGACTGGGCTTTCAGGATGGCGCGCAAGCCTGTCAGCAGCCACGGTGTGTGTACTGGCGATTGCCGGAGCTTCAGTCTTGGGAGGGTTCAGTTACGCGCCTGCTAACCAAGCCAACATCCATCAACCTGAAGTCATAACAAAATATATTAATTTGCACACAAAGGGTAACTACCACCAAATAACTACATGCAACCACCCATACTCGCACGTGAAACATCCCAACCATGCAGCGCTAATGTATATTGATGCGACTGCTCTATACCCACCCTACCTTGGCTTATTAGATGGTAATAAAGCCCCTTTTCCACACACCAACCTGCAAGAATCAGACCACTTTAATCTTCGATTTACTCCATATTAACAATTTATATTTATAAAAATTCAGCTCATATCTACCTATATATATATGTATAAAAAAATATATCCTTATTATACTAATTAAATACTAAAAATCCAGTAATAAGTTAACATTAGTGGTAATGAATTCGCAAAAGAAAATATCTTAAATGCTAATACAATGTAATTGCGTATGTTAACGAAATTCTTTTGGGGGTATGCTAACAGCTGATACTAACCTACTGACCTGCTTTTTCATTTTCGAGGTCATTGACCGTCATTTACAATAAAACTCTTCATTGCTTATATATAATAGAGAGATTGAGCGCGCTTGCTAAGTAGAGAGCTTAGTGCGTAATAAAAAAAGATAAAGACTAGGAATCGAGAGCATAAGTTTATTTATAGGCACGTAGGTTTGTATGCACAACTTGCATCGAAGGCCGAGTTAGGCATACATAAATACGCTGGCCCTTCTCTTTGGAACCAACATAAAGTGCAATTGATTAAAAGAAAACAACAAAAAAAAAATTCCATTCATAGGGGATATGTACAAATTTTTACGTGGGGTTATACATACATACGTTGTTCTTTTATCCTCTTTTCTGTTGTTTGTAGTAAATAATATTAAATTTAGCCTTATGAATGAAAATTATGCATCAATAGAGTAATTACAGAGTATCTTAGGAATTACATTTTTTTTTTTTTTTTCGTAGTGCCACCAAGCCATCTCGTTAATTTCACGCATATTTAACAAGAAAAATAAAAAAAAACCAACAACTTTTGCTAGGCTTTGTGTTTGACACTAACAAAGAAAAACTTTACAAAAAGAACTTATATCCGTTTTCCTTGTTGGGGGGGGGGGAGGTTACATACCCAAAAGGCAATTCTACGATATAATAATCGCAGTAGGAGCGCTTTCCTTATAAGTAAGGTAGACAACTACCACAAACGTTCTTATCTCGGTACTGATTCCCGAATAACAGTCCATTGAGGATGCATATATATTTTTATTTTTATTTTCATATATAGATCTTTATGGGCGCGTGTTTGCCGATGTTAAGGCGAGATTCATTCAGACTTTGAATGGTGTCTATTCAAACTTTGAATGAAAGGTAAAGAATATTCAGCCCTATTCTGCATTTCGACTTGGATTGGAATTTTTTCGATTTTGCAATTTTGGTATTCTGTGTTCCAATCTCTTTCGATCCAACTTCGAATCGTTCGATTTTTTGTATTCTGCATTTCGATCGTAGTTCCGTTTTTCTAAGTTGCAAATTATTTGGCTGAAAAATATTTTATTTTTATTTTTTTATTAATTTATAACAGAATTTTGACAAAAATATAAGTAAAACTTGTTAAGAAACGTAGAAGGATTGATGATGATTGTTTTTTATTTGTTTCCAGGTCAAAAACAACATGTCGATGTCGAAGTCCTTGGACGTATTTGCCCCGCAAAAGTATCTAACACATACTTGAAAGCACCCTTGTTAAGTCGAAAGTTTTTTTGAACCTAAATAAGAAAATAAGTCATTAAACTTTACCACTTTTAAGTTCAATTTCTTACAATTCGTCACTCATCTCAAATGGATTACACAAATTTCGCAATATTTGCCTTTCCATTCTTGCCTGGCAATTTTCGTATGCGTTGCTTTCCAACTCCATAAATAATGCCGCGGCTATTGATTCCATTATAATAGACAGCTATAATTTGTGTCTGTTCGTTGGGTCCAGTTATATGCCAAAGCAAGCTGCCGGCGTAGAGGAAGGTGAAGCGAAAACGTAAACAATCCGTGCGGAAAGAATAAATAAACCTTTATAAAGTATTTTAGGCCAGTGCAATGAAATTAGCATCCTTAAAATTCAGAAAATGTCAACTATATTCGTGCAGGAATCCGTTTTAACAAAACTTGGTGGCCACGGCAGGGAATTGGCCAAAAGAACGACAAAAACACACTTACAATTATGAAAGAACTTCACACAAAAAAATATAACACTGCGGCAATATATTCTATTGCTTTTTTTTGTACAAAATGGCGTGGATAATAAAATATAACCGTTTTTCAGTGTTTTTTACAAATTTTCTTTAATTTA
Source organism: Eurosta solidaginis (assembly GCF_040869045.1). Lineage (NCBI taxonomy): Eukaryota > Metazoa > Arthropoda > Insecta > Diptera > Tephritidae > Eurosta > Eurosta solidaginis. The sequence continues at coordinate 143,534,057 of NC_090319.1, read as the reverse complement.
TTTTGTTCCAATGTTTACACATTCCGTACCAACAGCTGATTTCGAAAAATCATTTGCTCTTCCTCTTCTCTTTACGATTCCGTCGTAATGCAGAATACCAAACTTCGATTGAAGCGGAGCGTAGAACGGGAACGTAATCGAAATGCAGAATAGGGGTGATTAAGCGCGTCAAGTGGCAAAAAACTAGTGTTTTGGTTTTCCGGAAAGTATACTATTGTATCTATTTATACGTATATATATAGATGTAATATTACATTTGATTGGAACTTACGTCAATTTGGTTGCTCCCTCGTTGTTTGCGCAAACAGCTGCAGGGTTCCAACGTAGTGATATAGTTGCTCTACTAGGCTGCTTGATTAAAGATATTCATAAGTAGGTACAATCATATACTCTCCTAAACTTAAATGATGTACGTCTCTTGGACTGTTACGTCGAATTGTACAATTGGCAATTCATTTCTACATCAACGCTAATTAGGAAAAGAAAAAAAACACACAACACGAACCTCGACCTAAACCTGATCGTGGTTTCCTTCCAGTAGTTGTATAGTTGCTGACGGCTACTGATGGTTGTTGTAGTTGGTTGGCGTTGCCGCGTAGGTGGTATTCCTGTTATAACGTAACTTACTGCTATGCTCCGTGGTATTTTTAAATTACCAGCTCGTAATTGTGAAGATCATGATTTAGCACCTTTTAGTTTTGGTTTGTCATAGTCACACCGACTGCTTTCCGGTATTGCCACGAGTTATATTATATTGTCGTAGTTACTCCATTTGCATGGCATCGTCCAAGTGTGTTAGACGTGGCATGCTTTCACTAGTGGTCGTACCAGTGAATCCTTCTTACCATGACTCGAGAACACATGCACATGGAACCGGGCCGCGTGTATCAGGGTAGAAACGCGTGTCCCAAAATGAGGGTGCTTTTCCCGTTCAGCACTTTCTGCCTTGGACTGGCTTGAAGTCGCCAAATATAGGAGTTCGCTGGCTCAGGTAGCCTTACTTACAGTGAGCGTGTGGCTATTGTTTAATAATTGGGTATGATGGCGATTATAGCCTGTGATTTAACTATCACGGTTCTTGATATCAAAAAAAAGACTTATATATTTTTTTTTATTGTTTTCTACCGTGCGTTTCCTTTGTGATCCGATCTAAAGATGGCCGAGCCAAAACGAACTTTTTTTCCGCGTTACAGTTCAATTCTCCCATTCTCAGCTGTTTATGTCATGCAGTCAGTGTTGAGTAACAACAAAAAAAAAGGTATGTTCAAATCCAGTGTTGATGGTTTTGATGCCTTATTATTTAGATCACTTCTGATCGGTAGATATGATACGTGATCATGTACAATAAACCGGTTCTATAAATTATGTTCTTGGCGCTAATGAATTTTGGAGGACAAATACTTCTAGGGTTGTTTGACACAAAAGAAATATGTAGACGCTGGCTTAGTCGCGGTGACCTATTTTGAGGCCGCAGTTTATAACTATTTACAGCTACTAGACCGTTGTGTTAATGTGATACCCGTTCAAATTAATAATAAAAGGAAATATGAGAAGACTAAGGGTTTTCTCAAAGGGATCAATGTACGTCAGTACAAACGAAGTACCTGCTGTCATTGAGAAAACAGTCAGCGCATATACGTCTTGGCAACCACGCTACTGTTGGCAGGCATAACCTCGAAATAGTAAAAGACTTCGTTTATTTGGGAACTAGCATTAGCACTAACAAAAACATCAGCTCCGAAATCCACCGAAGAATTACCATTGCCAATAAACGCTACTTTGGACTAGGGACAATTGAAAAGTAAAGTCCTCTCTAGGCAAACGAAAATCATGCTCTACAAGTCACTTATCCTACCCGTCCTGCTAAATGGTGCAGAAGCATGCCTATGACAACATCGGATGAAGCGGCTCTGGGAGTGTTTGAGGGAAGAGTTTTTCGAAAGATTAATTGAACTCTACGCGTTAGCGATGGGCTATACGAGCTTCACGCAGACATCAACATAGTCCAGCGAATTAAAACGCAGCGGCTATGCTGGGTAGGCCATACCATGCGAATGAAAGACGACGCTCCGGCTAAGAAAGTGTTTTTATCGGACTCGCTTATGAAAGCAGAGGAAGAGGGCGACCCCACTCTGCTGGAAGGACCAGGTGGGAAACGCTTTAAACTCCTCTGTCTGATGAATTAGTGCCATTTGACAGAGCGAAGAAGCGACTGGCGCGCCTTGTTGGACTAACCGCTTAAACGGTTAAGCGCCAATTAAGTAAGTAAGTAAGTAATTAAGCTGCTGAGCTCATTAATTCTTTAAAATAAAGCAAAATCAAAAAGCAATGGCCTCAGCATTACTTGCATTTTTGTATAGTAAGGTGAATGATCTTCTGACTAATATTTAAACTTTTAATTTGTATTTTTTGTTATAGAAAAAATATTTTCCTTACTATATTCCAGCTTTCTGAATTTCAAAGTTATAGGGGATATCACTTCATCCACATCGTTCATCATATACTATTTGAATATGAAAGAGTTGTGTGGTTTTCACCCCACCTATCCTAATAGAAATGTCTAAAGCCTTAATAGTCTTCGTTAGAAAGGACATATGGTTATACTTATCTGAGACAATCTGTTAAAAGGGATATATCTCAGCGATATCAATTATAAAAGCGTAATCCTCTCTTCCAATTTGCGTCGACCTACTTTCGAATTTAACCCAGAGATCTTCGGAGCGGGACCAACATGATTTATGGCTACTCGGAAAAGCTGAAAAGCTTTTTAGGGCGGAAATACACTCGGAGTCTTTGTCAAACTAGTTTCTGGGATAAACACGCATTTTCTATTTTAAGGACTGGCACAGAAAATAAAAAAAATAATGAAATAAAATCAAAATATGTTAGCTTCTGATGTCAAGTCTTTAACAACGTCAAATGAATACGAACGAATAGCTATGCAGGTAATAAAATGTTGTACACTTGAACTCCCGTTAGGGGACTTTGATGACAATTTTTGAGTTGTCGCACCCATTAAATGGTAAGAAAAACTGTTAACACAACACAACAACAACGTGGTCGCACGATTGCGTGCCTCTCATGCTTACTCCAATCTTCAGGAAATGCGATCACACTAGCAACAACCCTACAAGAACACTGACTATCATATGACTATCATCTGATTGTCAGCAATGTCAACCTAACGATCAGCGTTTCATACAAACTTTCTATCACAAACTTAAGGGGACTTGCGCAAATGTGATGTAAACAACTGTGTACGTGTGAGTTTTTGTCTCCTTCTTATACACCAACATGGCCTACTGATTAAGTATATAGCCGTACTGCTCACTCTCATTCCTTTTCCTGGATCAGTGCTGACACTCTAACTATCAAAAAGTGTCATAAATGATAGTTTACTGGAGATATCAGGTTTGACTGTTATACTATCATAAATGACCATTGTTATATTCCACCAAAAATGAAACAATGCTTTTTGCTTTTTATTTACTTTATTTCATTACGTTTTTAATTTTGTACGTGATAAAAGCATACGTGTTTCTTATTTGTTTAAAATAAATAGTTTTATAAGAATTCGAGTTCAAAATGATCAATTTAAATTCAGAAAATAACAAAACAACAGAAGAGCGCTTTCCTCATGCGGAAACACATTTAAAAATGAATCACCACTAACCACTATTATTTTTCGCGTATCAATTTTTTGAGTGCGCCCCATACATTCCGCCAGCTTTTGGTATATTTTAATATTATTTTCGATTTTTTTTCTTTTAGCATGGAGCTTTGAAATGCTCTCTTTTTCATTTTTTAAACTTATTTTTTATATGGTTTTCGTCGGTTGAAAATGGCGGAATTTAAAAAATAACAAAACAACCGTGATAATCATTTGATTGTCATATGACAGTCAGTAGTGGGAATATGCGGACATGCGTGAGCGAACAAAGGAACATACATAAATTTGAGTATCAATGTTTACGTCATCGCAGGATAAGCATTGTCAATTACAAGTGTGAGTGTATTAGTAAAATTATCAGCGTTTCTTGTAGGGAAGTCAGTATGCTCAGATCTTTGCAAAAAATTTATGCCCACAACAGCATTATCTAGCAATACTTATGAACTAAAGGAAAATTCATATAATTTTCCTATTGCCAGCGAAAAAAATACTTATCCTTCATAATAATTACTAAGCAACGCTACTGAAAAACACCATAATCGAATGAGCTAAGATCCCGCATTCCGGAATTGTTTTTTTGTAATCGAATTTGAAAAAAAAAGTTTGATGACGTAGCGCTTTTGAAATTTTTCGATTTATTACATTTCTCTCATGTTTCGCTACCAGTGTTCGGAATATTTAAAACTGTTACCTGAGTAAACGACTACGCCGGAATAAAAATTAAATTTTCGGAGTATAGTTTTTCTTCCTTTTTGAAAGCGGGCGAACAACTAACATCAAATTGATTTGGTGGCTTGGCAAACCTTTCGATTGTGTTTTTGCCATGAAATGTATCTCAGCAAAAAAGTCATCTGCCTTATCAGATGCACATGGAGCCGGCCTAAAACGTGTAGGATGATAAATTAATGCTCCCATTAACACACCACATTCTATCCCCCCGGATATTTATCGCGAAAAAATATTATTATTATTATTTTCGGTTTACCATACATATTTCATGCTCTTTTCATGACCTAGGGTTTGAAGACCGGAGCATATTCCTGTAGGAACGATAATGGTGACCTGGTAACTGACGTACAAAGTGTGGGGGAAGACGAACCCGATACCCTGATCGCCGATGATAAAACACACTCCCCGGCATCCAATATCACGGCTAGAAAATCACAAGGTGCCAAGTAATGGCGGGATACCCGCCGGGCTGTTCAAACATGGTGGCGAAGAGTTGGTATAAGATAAAGAAGCAAAAAGAAAGTGGGTCTTGCAGTAAATTTGGACAAGCTGAAGTACTTGCTGTCATCGTGGCCTTTGTAGCTCACTGTTGACGGATATAAATTCGAGACTGTGAAGGATTTCGTTCATTAGGGAAGCAGCATTAAAAGCAAGAACAAAGTCGGCCTAGAAATCAAACGGAGAATAACTCTTGCCAACAAATGCTTCTTTAGGCAATTTAAAAGTAAAGTCCTCTCTCGACGAACAAAATTCTCGCTCTACAAGTCACTCATCATACCTGTCCTGATGTATGGCTCGGAATCATGGAAGGTGTCGAAAGATGAGATGGCTCCTGGAGTATTCGAGAGAAAAGTTCTCCTGAAGGTGTATAGTCCTGTGCGTGATATCGACGGCGAGTATCGAAGGAGGTATAATGATGAGCTATATGATCTTTACGCAGGCATGACGATAGTGCAGCGATTGAGAATCCAAAGGCTTCGCTAGGTGGGGCATGCTATGCGGATGAACGAATACGCTCCGGCAGTTTGTAAACAGAGGAAAGAGAAGAGCTTCACTGAGTTGGGAGAGATAGTTGGAGGAAGATTTGAACTCGCTTGGTGCTCCCAATTGGCGACTGTTATCGCAAAACTGTTAGCTGGCCTCACTGACTCAACGCACTTAATTTTTATATAAAACTTCAAGAACATACAGCACGTTGGAATTTGGCAGGATTTACAGATCGCGCCCGGACACATTTTTTGCTTACATTTTACTCCTTCTAGTCTCTTTCCGTACGAAAAAAGTACAAAACCTGTGAGTAGAATATGAAGAAACATGTCTTAAGACACGAAAAATGAATTCACGTCATTTCATCCAATCGTCACATCGTTAGGTTAATGTGAAAATGTGCTAAGTCACTTTTTACGAATTTTACAGGAGACGAAAAAAACTGAATAATTTTTGAAATATCCTTTTTTTCAAAACTGTGAATGAGGATACCTTAATTGCAATGCTTTTGAGTGTAGAAGCTTTAAAAAAGATAAATAAAAATCATGTATGCTAACCCAGCAGCTATTTTATGACTTAGCACAATTTCCTCACTCAAAACAAATTTTTTCTCCTGACTTAGCACTTTTTACTCAATATGTTTCCCCATCACTCCTCTCCTTTAATGATTGAGATATGACACTAAAACTATTTATTTGTCAAACTATTTCTAACTATTAGCGGCCACCGTGGTGTGATGGTAGCGTGCTCCGCCTACCATACCAAATGGCCTGGGTTCACACCCCGGGCAACATCAAAATTTTAGAAATAAGGTCGCCCCTCGGCAGTGTTTGGCAAGCACTCCGCGTTTATTTCTGTCATGAAAAGCTCTCAGTGAAAGCTCATCTGCCTCGCAGATGCCGTTCGGAGTCGGCATAAAACAAGTAGGTCCCGTCCCGCCAATTTGTAGGAAAAATTAAAAAAAAGCCGGACGACGTAAATTGGAAGAGAAGCTCGGCCTAAAATCTCTTCGGAGGTTATCGCGCCTTACATTTATTTATTTATTTTATATCTAACGGTTCTGATCTGGACTCTTTTGCCGGATGGTGCGCAGACAATAACTTATTTTTAAATTCAAACAAATGCTGTGTTGTGTCTTATTCCTGAAAGACAACTGCCACATACTTTATCTACAAACTAAATGCTAAATATCTTAATCGTTGTCAAGAGAGTAAAGACTTGGGTGTAATTTTTGACTCCAAACTCTCGTTTCTAGTCACATTGATTTTGTTGTTTCAAAATTTATTGCAATGGTTGGGTTCAGTAGACGTAACACCAGTGACTTTATTGACCCTATGACGTTGAAGGCACTTTATATATGCTTGGTCAGAAGTGGTATTGAATATGGCTAATAATATGGAATCCTTTCTATGAATCTAACTCCTATAAAATTGAGAAAGTTCCAAAAAATTTTACAATATTGCTTTACGTATGCTTCACTGGCCAGACGGCCTCCCATCATATACCAGCAGGCACAAATTGCTTGGTCTTTAGGCTTTGCATGACAGAAGAACTTTTATCTCACTCATGCTTGCCTATAATGTAATAAAATTTAGCACGAATTGCTCTGATTTATCTACTTTGTTCATTCCATACATTCCACTGCGTGATCTTCGGCATAATAGATTATTTATCGAAATAACTCATAAAAAGATTTATGCTATGAATGAAGCTATAACTAGGACTATACATCTAGCAAATCGATTCAGTAGTGTTATTAATTTTAATAACAGCTTATATAAGTTTAAGCTTGAATTGTTTTCTATTCTTAACTAGTCTGTAAGAAAGCATGTAGTTATCGACATGTAAGAATTGAAGTAGATTATAGTCAGCGCAAAGCATTTATCATACACCAAAAGCATGTCTCAATTGGGTAAATCCAATTTCAAGGGGTTGTGTTCGCAACCCTCTAAAGGAGTTACCAGCACGATATATAGCTTTTCCAACCAAATTGTCAACTCACCTAACCGTGGCGAATTCTGTTTCATTGACAGCCGAGGCTCTGGCTGCCCCAAGTTCTTCGTGGAACTAGGGGGTGGGGAGGGCGGGTGTAGTGTAAACAGCCAACAATTTAATGCCAAATATTTAAATCAGTCTAATATGCTACCTTGATACAAAAATAGTCTAAATGTTCATCAACACATAAATATGCATTTGATAATTATTGCTGACATATCCAATCACACGATTTAATACAGGTGTGTATACAACACACAACCAAATAAATTTGAATTCCAGCAAATCTGCAAACATTGCATTACCCACAGAAGTCACAGCTCAACACAGATGTGTAGGTACATATTTTGTATCGAGTTGTATGTAGGTATGTAAATATGTATGCTTAAGGTAGATATGCATGTAAGTATGTATGCTTAAATGTAAATATATATGTAAGAATATGTTTAGAATAATTTAATATAACTAATCTGAAAATTTGAATAAAGAAAAATTCAGAATTCGCTCACTGATTACCTGCATTTAATCTTTTATATGGCGATCCTGCCTATGATTCTACTAGCTGAATTTTCAGCCTAATTTCATAGCTGGCAAGGATTTTACTGGCTGATTACAGCCTAAGCCTTGTAAAAGAAGCAAATGATGTTTTCGATGAATTAAATTTGGAGAACTCAAAAATGACGCCATTTATCAAATTTTATGATAATTTACGGACTTTATAATCGAAATGATGCAAGAGCAGTGGATATGACCAGTAAAACTATTGATATTACCTTGGAAGGAACAAACGAACCACATTCGGAATAAAAGAGGCAGCATAATAAGTATAAATATAATAAATATAATTACCTTAATTTTGAAAAATTTTAACATTTTAGACATAATTTCTAAGCAGGAAAAATATTCGGGCAACCTAACGGCTGCCTATTGACAAGCAAAAATTCCAATTTTTTTTTTTGCTAAATTTTGAGATATTTTCCAAGAATAGAACATACAAAGTCAAAGCCAATTTGATCAAATTTTTGAAAGATTAGTTAAACTAAATGTGAAGTTCCAAAAAGGTGAAAACAAAACACATGAAATACTCAAACAAGGCTCTAAGCCAATAACAATCGAGGAATATAGACAGAGAAATAAGATTCAAAAAATTGAGGAACCTAAAGTTCCAAAACCGATAAAATTGAAAAGAAAAAGAGGAGGAAAGAAATTTTCCATTCGAAAAACAATAGCCAAGATTTATGAAAAAATTTATTTAAGCACAAATCAAGCAGAAAAAATTAAACTAAAACAAGAAATCAAGGAATTAAGGAAAAATAATTATCAAAATAAAAACCAAACCCAGCCATGTAAATATATAAATTTTGTAAAACTATTGATTTTAAAATTATGGAAAGATCAAGAAAAATTAAAAGTTATGTAAAAGGCCCACTTGAGGACCTTAAAAATGAAATTAAAATTGTAGATGAGGAAAAAATTCTAGTATGGTTGAAAAAATGGTGGAAACTTATTGATATGCCTGGGGAACCAACAATATGGAATGTTAGAAACCCACCAACAACAACACCTCAAGAATTATATAGGAACGAAGTCAAATTTATGGGAAGAACAGATTAATATATTGAAAAAAAAGAGAAAAATTTTATAATAAAAACAAAAAAAAAAATTTTTTTTTGTCTTCATATTTTTTTTACGATGGGAAGACAAGAATCAAAAATAGAAAAACCAACGGCAAACGTTGTAAACTCAGTCCAAGTAGTAGATCATACTGAGGCACTAGATACTATCAAAATCATGCTTCTAATAATCGGCGTAGTCAGTTGTATCAGTTTGTTTCTGAAACTCTACTCAACCCATAATAAATTCCTAAAAAAGCGATATACCAGCCGCGCAGACGGTTTAGATAAGGTTTAACTAAATTTTAACTGCCATCCCCAATGTGCAAATGGGAAGATATCGTTAAAATACTCATAGAAGAAAAAACGATAGGAGAAAAATCTTACAAATGTATTAATAAAAATACAAAAGTTAAGGCAGAAACAGTAGTAAAGCATCGTAAAATAAAAGTTGAAGCATTTAACAAAATAGGAAAATAATTCAACAGTTAAATGGTAAACTAGACGGCAATCGAAAAGACCAAGCATATCAGATTTTTTCCAGCATTAGAGACAAATTGGTGTCCTCACTGGCAAGATATGATATAGAATTCATAGTACCAACGAGTGTCAAGAAGGAAATAGAAATAGACTATAGCACACTCCTTCTGGAGCAGCATCCGATTTAGAAGAGGAACCAAAAGTAGAACAAAAAGAAGAATGAAAACAGGAACAAAAGGAAATTTTAACAGAGACGCCAAACTACCAAACAAGAAAAGACAAAATGGCTCAAACCACAGTAGAATTCTTAAAAACGGCTTCGTCAATTCTTCCTGAGTTTGATGGTAAACATGAGAACTTACATAGCTTCTTAGACACACTAGATATCCTAGAACAAATTAAGGATACTCACGAGACCATAGCATTCTCCATGATAAAAACTAAGCTCAAGGGAATATCTAGAAACCTTTTGAGCACTAAAAACTCAATACTAGCAATAAGGCAAAAGTTGGGTTCAGCAATTAAAGGTGAATCTGTAGAAGTTTTGACGGCAAAACTCCTAAACGTCCAACAGCGCAGTAAAACAGCTAACCAGTACACTGCCGAAATCGAAAAATTAACAAAATCGTTGGAAGGTGCTTACATATCAGACGGTCTTGCACCTGATGTGGCAACCAAATATGCCACACAATCAGCTGTAAAGGCCGTGTGTAAGAACTCGGCTAACGAAAGAGTTAAACTGATAATGCAAGCAGGGACGTTCATATCTATGAACGAGGCTATTTCAAAATTCACGAATAGCTGTACTGAAGTCACGGGTAACCCAAATACAGTGTTACGCCTGACGCGCTCAAAAGGTAATTACCGATGTAACTTCCGAAGAAGCTACCAAAATAATAATTATTGAGGTAACCAAGACCGAAGATATTATGGTAATACTAACAGATATAATAACAACAATTGTAATAGACAAAATAATAATTTCCAAAGACGTAATTTTAGAGGTCAGTCAAGATCATCCAATCAGAGTAACACGAGCAATCTCCGTAATATAAACCACCAGGAAAAACAGCAAACTCCACTCCAAAAGTAAATTCTAACGGTAATAAAATATGCACATTCAACTTGCATCTAAACAGCTACATATCTTCCAATACTACCCTAAATAAGTCAACTTCGACGTTCCTGATAGATACGGAGCGGACATCTCAATAATAAAGAAGGGTCAAATTGACAGTAATGTCACAATAAAGAACTCACAGATCACAGATTTAAAATGTATTGGCCGAGGCATAACAAGCACACTTGGAATAGTAAAAGCAGATCTAACAGATGATAGTATTTTAATAGGACACAAATTTCACATAGTAGAAGACAATTTCCCAATCACATGTGATGGAATTTTGGGACTCGATTTCATTAAAAAATATAATTGAATTTTAGATTATAATAAAAATGGGGATAGCCTAATATTACGACCATATGATTACCCGGAAGATATAGTTATACAAATGACAAATAAACCAACAATTAATAGCATTACAATACCCGCAAGAGCCGAAGTAATTAGATAGGTTCATATCAATAGTCACAATAAGGAACTATTAGTACCTCATCAAGAATTGACTGATGACATTTTTGTAGCGAACACGATAGTAAACTCAAATCACGCTTTAATAAGAATAATAAATACAACAGATAAACATGCAATCATTCAAGATTATAACATAAAAACAGAACGTTTGGAGAATTACGTAATAATTGAAAATACAGCTCACTGTAAAGCTAATAACAAAGAAAAGTTAGAAAGATTGAATAAAAATTTCCCACCATTCGCTAGTAAATCACTCAACACATTATGCTCAGAATACGTTGATATATTCTCATTAGAAACAGAACCAATTACGACCAACAACTTTTACAAACAAAAGTTGCATCTGAAGGATAACACTCCTGTGTATATTAAAAATTATAGACTACCCCAAGCACATAAGAATGAAATAAATAAACAAGTAAATAAACTAATTCAAGATGATTCAAGATTCAAGAGTACAACAGCCCAATTTTATTGGTACCTAAAAAATCTCTTCCGGGCAAAGAAGAAAAAAGGTGGAGATTAGTTGTTGATTTCAGACAAATAAATAAAAAATTAACAGCTGATAAATTCCCTTTGCCTAGAATAGATGATATTGTGGATCAATTGGGAAGAGCGAAATATTTCTCATGCCTAGATTTAATGTCAGGATTTCACCAAATAGAAATCAGCCCCGAATCAAAGGCTATCACATCCTTTACAGCAGATAACGGTACTTATCGTTTCAAAAGATTACCTTATGGTCTCAAAGTAGCTCCAAACTCATTCCAGAGGATGATGACATTGGCATTCTCAGGTCTAAAACCATCACAAGCATTCTTAAACATGGACGATTTAGTCGTATTAAGATGCTCTGAAAAACATATGATTAAAAATTTACGGGATGTATTCTTCACATGCAGAAAATATAATTTAAAATTACATCCAGACAAATGTCTATTTTTCAGCCAAGAAGTCACTTATCTTGGACATAAATGCACAAGTACTTGAATTTTACCAGATCCAAGCAAATTTAAACTTGTTCAAAATTACCCAACTCCCAAAAATGCCGATGAAGCAAAAATATTTGTCGCATTTTGTAATTATTATAGAAGATTCATACCAAATTTCGCGGAATACGCCAGGATTCTAACAAGACTTGGTAAGAAAAATGTAATTTTCAATTGGACAGACGACTGCGAGAAATCTTTTAATTACCTAAAAAATGCATTAGTTAGTCCAAATATCCTACAATATCCCAATTTTGATTAAGAGTTCTTTATTACAACCGACGCAAGTGGTTATGCCTGCGGTGCTGTGCTAAGCCAAGAATATGAAGAAAAACAATTACCCATTGCCTATGCCTCAAGATCATTTACAAAAATCGAAATAAATAAAGCCACGATCGAAAAAGAATTAAGCGGCCATATATTGGGCAATTATATATTTTAGACCAAATGTTTATGGCAGAAAATTCACAGTGAAAATGGATCATCGACCTTTAACGTATTTATTCTCAATGAAAAACCCTTCATCTAACTCAACTAGAATCAGGTTGGATTTGGAAGAGTATGACTTTGGGGTGGAGTATATAGCAGGAAAAGAAAATTACGTGGGGGACGCTCTGTCACGAATAGATATCAATGATTCGAAAGAAATGTCAGTACAGGCATGGTAAATAATGAAAGTCACGACACGATCGCAAACTAAAAAGAATTCCAGTAATAATAGTAATAGAAATGAAAAGAAGAAAAGTCACAAAGAGAACCCTATAATATACGAAGCGCTTAATAAATGTGAAGTAAAAATGACTAGTCCAGCTCGTTTTCGATCCTCCGAAATTATATTTCAAAAAAGGAAAGAAAATTTGTAGTGAAATAAATATAGAGAATCAAATTGTTGAGGCGAAGATTGACTTAGGCCAATTCTTTACCAGGCTTATGGAAAAAGCCGGCAATTTGGAAATTAAGAAAATACAGTTGTCCTTAGGAGACAAATTGTTTAATTATACTGGAGTAGACACATATAAGGAAATAGGTACCAAAGTTCTCAAAAATTTAACTATTGCATTAACTCCGGAGGTTGTGCATGTGACGGAAAATGATTAAATTAAAAAGGTTCTTCAAAAATATCCCGATGATCCTGTTAATGGTGGCCACCCAGGAATCAATCGTACAACTAATAAAATAAGACAAAAATATTACTGGAAAAATATGAAAAATGATATAAGAAAATACTTATATAAAGGAATGCGTTAATTGTAATAAAAATAAAATTTATAAAAATTTAAAAGAACCAATGATTTTGACTGAAACACCACCAAAGGCGTTCGAAACAGTACAAATAGATACAATTGGACCTTTACCAAGATCATTAAATGGAAACGATTACGCTGTCACTCTGATATGTGATTTGACTAAATACTTAGTTGCAATTCCTATACATAGCAAACATGCAAAAACAGTAGCCAGAGCCATATTCGAAAATTTCATATTAATTTATGGAAGTATGAAAACAATAATAACGGATATGGGATCTGAATATAAAAATAGCCTGTTTGAAGAACTATGTAAACTTCTCAATATTGAGCACAAAACATCTACGCCGTATCACCACCAAACTTTAGGCACTGTTGAACGTAGAACTTTCAATGAATATGTGCGTTCATACATATCTATTACCAAAGATGACTGAAATGAATATCTCAAATATTTTGCATATTGCTACAATACTACCCCATCTACAGTCCATAAATATTATTGTCCATTCGAATTGATCTTTGGCAAAAAAAACCCAGACTTACGAATTTTTACAAGAAAATACGGTAAGCCCATTGTACAATCATGAGGCTTACGATAAAGAAATTAAATATAGGTTACAAATAGCACAATCCCAACTGAACCCTCCACGAGAGTGCCGACTGGAAATGGACACTACAGTACTGAGCCTGTGCGATGTCAGGACGGTGTCAAGCTAAGATCAGGAATCAGGGCTGTGTGCCTGACTCATCAATAGCCTGGCTACACGGAAATGATTCTTGACCATGGTTTCTGGGGTATCTTTCTCTTTATTTTACTTTTTTTCTCTCTCTCCTTCTTTCCTGTTTCTTTTCCTTCTCGGGGGCTTGATCAAGCGTTATGCGTTTCCGTGCCGAGAATCAGCCAGGCTGGGGGCCCCTAAATTGCCCAGTCGCGAACGGAGCCATCCTGGCTGTTTAGGCCACCAGCCTAAATATTTTTTAAAATCACTTTTAGTTCACCCTAATGCGGCCCATATACTTAACTATTACCGGTAACTGTCCTTGCACAGCCGAGAACTAATTGAGTAGGGGAAAACTCGACGAAAGTTAGTAATCGGCGGGTGCCATGGACTCTTTCTTTTTCTTTTCAATTCACTTTCTTTCTGAACGTCTGCAAGTGAGCTCCAGCAACCAAACCGAAGGTAAGAATTCCTTTTTTTTCAAGTGTAAAATTCGATAAAGTTAAGCTAGTGTGATTAATCAAATACTTTCAAATTTAAATTCTGCACTTACTTTTGAATTATTGAATAAAGAAAGTTTGTTATTAATTAGATTAGTGAAAGTGTTGGTTTTTCCTTAAGACACTAACTAGTTACTTTTTATCTTTCTTTTTGGTGTTACGTGCGAACGAATCCCCATCGTCCCGAACTACACGTAATCACTGGTCCTATCGCGCCAGGAAAATCGAAGTGAACACAATATTCAGCCAGCGCATTAAAATTTAAAGTGAAAAATTTTTCAACAAATTATTTAGAATCGACGGTGAAAATTTGCAAAAAAATAAGTGGGAATTAAAAGAAATACCAGCGATCAGCCATTAAGTAGCGACGAGTGGTAATAGCGAGCATTCTATATACACAGTCATGACATCATAAAGTCCGCACATCACATTATCATCGCATCATACAGTCATCACATCATAAAGTCCGCACATCACATTATCATCGCATCATACAGTCATCAAATCATACAGTCCGCACATCATATAGTCATCGCATCATACAGTCAACACTTCATACATTCCGCATATCATACATTCAACACTTCATACAGTCCGCACATCTACCCACATATCATAAAACACATCATCACTTAAGCGACACAAGGTACGTTGGTTTTATTAGTTCATGCACCACCATTTTTTTTTGCAATACGTGAACGTATAGAAGTGAACTTGTTATAGGTTTATAATCCGAAGTAGGTGGAAATTTCGTGTTTTTTAAACACACCAATCGCCTTTTGACTATCGGTTGACTCCCCCACTAGTGGTAAGAGTCCTCCAACACAGCTCAAGGCAGACAGGCAGTGAAAAAAAAAAATTTTTTTTTTTTTCTTTTCTCTCCTCACCTCCACTGCACTGTGCAACATAAGACTTAGGGATAGTCTCCTTTCATTCGAAATTTCGATAAGAAGTACACAACACCTTTATTTCCACCTGGTTGATGTTTTTGTAAACTTGTCACAGATTCACTTAAGTTTATACACTTGTACACAATATCCAAGCCACTGCGACTTATATACACCATTGGATGGCTAGTGCCTGGTAGCAGACACTATTAACTTACAGGCCATATAAAGTTATTTTCAAAATTGTGAATCAAACAGGAAAACAAATCAAAATAAATAAGTTCATTACGCTTTTCATCGTCGAAGAACTGCACAATTGCATTCAATACCTTTTTTTCTTGGAATACTAATTTGGTTTGGCACAATTAGCCCACTTCATTTTTTCATCAAATAACAATTTTGACACATTAAATTTGCATCCAAATTTCTATCTGTGTCACTCTTAGAAATTTCAACAACAACACACAAATAATTAGGCACATTAAATCTGGGAACAGATTTCTATCTGTGTCAATTCTTATAGTTTCGCTTTCGTTGCAAGCACAATACTCCAGAGTCATTACTTCCGCTCTCGTTCCTTAAAAGATGGTGGAGTTTGAGCAGGAGTTCAATGCGAAGCCAATCGCTGAACAAAACATACACACCCCTGCAATACAGCAAGAGGAGCTGAAATCACTATGGAAGAAGACAAAGTCACTTTATGAAGGTCTCCTCAACTCCACAGATATAACGAAAGAGGACCTGCAATTCATTAAGCAGAAAAATAAAAGCTGTTTCGCATGCTATATGAAATGCATGGCTACAATTGCTGCTGAAGTGGAAAAATTAGCACCACCTGCAAATGCCCCTGCCACAAAAGTGTAAACCAATCCCAATCATGGACATAAAATTCGGCTACCCCCTTGCGATACCGATGTTTTTAAAGGTGATTACCTTTCTTGGCCGGCTTTTAGAGATATGTTCACGGCCTTATATATTCTCAACAAGGATCTGCAAGATGTTGAAAAAATTTACTATCTAAGGCAGAAAACTCAAGGGGAAGCAAAAGTAGAAAGATGCTCCCTGACGAATGAAGGGTTTGAGACAGCCTGGAAAAACTTAAAAGACAGGTATTAGAATAAGCGTGTCCTAGTGAACACGCAATTGAAGCTTTTGTTTAATCTTACGGCAGTCGAATACGAATGCGGAACAGCAATAAAAAAAATTACATCGCGAAATAAATAATTGCATATCGGCGCTTCAATGTCACAAAATCGACATTACAAACTGGTATGCAATTATAACATACTTATGTTCCACAAAGCTCCCGGAATCCACCTTGGCGCTATGGGAACAAACCGTAGAGAAGAAAACGGACATCCCAAAATGGGAAGATATGGACAAATTCTTGTCCAGCCGTTTTCAGACTCTAGAAACTGTGTCTGACATAAAGGGTAGCAAACCATCCAAGCCGCCCAAAACTCACACGAATAGTTCAAAGGAAATGCCTACAAAACTTGGAGTTTACCAAGCCAGCGTTCCAAAAACGGCATGTAAGATGTGCAACAGTAAGGAGCACAAATTACGAAACTGCCAAAAATTCCGTAAGCTGTCCACAGCAGACAAAATAGCTTATGTGAAAAGCAAAAACTGTTGTCTGAACTGTTTGTCGGCTGGGCACACAGTGACAAGATGCACGAGTCCATTCAACTGCAACTCATGTCACTCAAGTCACAACACCTTGCTCCACCTTCCGACAGCTAATCCAAAAACAACATCAACAACGCCCCAAAGGGGCAACCAACATAACAATGATAACGTACCCTCCGCTTCACAACAGGTAAGGGCAAGGATGGACTCTGAAAAGAGAAAAGAGAATATTAATAGCGTCTCTTCCTGTCATGCACATACAACAAAGGGGGTATTACTAGGCACAGCACGAATGAAAATAAACTATAATGGAGTGGATTTCTCTGCGAGAGCACTTATAGACTCTGGGTTTGAATGTTCGTTTATAACAGAAAGACTCAAAAACAGAATACATCTGCCATCGAAACGATTGCACGTCCAAGTTTCAGGCATTAATAATACACCATCTGCGCAGGTGAAAGAATCCTGCTTCATAAGACTGGGTTCCCTCATAGCCTCATAGACCCCTTAGTATGCATTGATACAGTCGTTCTGGTCCTACCTCAGTTAACAGGTGATCTTCCAACATGTCAAGTCGACGCAATGACTCGACAAGAGTTCCCTGATCTTGTTCTGGCGGATAAAAGGTTCTTCGTTAACGAACCAGTTGACCTAATCCTAGGAGGCGACATTTATCCTCAAGTAATTCTAGACGGCATACGGAAGAACGTCTTAAATACGCTTCTCGCCCAAGAAACCGTCTTCGGTTGGATATTAACCGGTCGCACAGAGCAACTCAGCCAGTTAATAACCGAGTATCTTTTTTTAATGAAATCAGCGTCGAGAAATAATTGACTGCCTTTTGGGACCTAGAAGATATCCCTAAGAAAAGGTCCCTCACTGAGGATAATGTCTATTGCGAGGCACTTTACAAAGCGACAACAAAAAGGAATACCGATGGGAAATACATCGTAGCCCTACCATTCAAGCAGGGGTTTCCAAACAGCATCACAATAGGGCCCTCTCTGAAAAGCGCTTGCTCTCAGTTTTACCGAAACGAGACGCGCCTATCGAAAACGACAGCCCTACAAATTGAATACAACAGAGTATTATCGGAATAAGAAACACTAGGGCATATGACAAAAGTTCCCACAATTATGCCTCCCCATTCAACAAATTGCTACTTTTTGCCTCATCATGCGGTAATGAAAGAGGAGAGCACGACTACAAAAGTAAGAGTAGTTTTTAACGCATCGTGTCCCACTGCCAATGGCACTAGTTTGAATGACGTGTTATACACCGGTCCCCTACTGCAGGCCGACCTAACAATTCTGCTCCTTCGTTGGCGATTCTTCAAATATGTCTTTAACAGCGACATAGAGAAGA
Source organism: Eurosta solidaginis (assembly GCF_040869045.1). Classification (NCBI taxonomy): domain Eukaryota; kingdom Metazoa; phylum Arthropoda; class Insecta; order Diptera; family Tephritidae; genus Eurosta; species Eurosta solidaginis. The sequence continues at coordinate 143,515,650 of NC_090319.1, read as the reverse complement.
TGTATCGCCAAATATGGGTAATGCCCAACCAAACCCAGTTTCAAAGAATAGTATTTCGCAATAATCAAGGGGATCCTATTAACGTCTATGAATTAAAGACAGTAACGTTTGGAGTTAACTGTGCTCCTTATCTGGCAATAAGGACACTGCACCAACTAGCAGATGATGTAGAGACTTCATCACCCATAGCAGCCAGCATTCTGCGTACAAGCATATACGTCGATGACGTGCTAGCAGGAGGCCACAGCATCGAGTCAACAATTAAAGCTCTGGAGGAAGTCACCCACGCACTACGGTCAGCAGGTTTTTCTTTGCGAAAGTGGACTTCGAACTGCAGCCGGATACTGAAAGGAATCCCAAAATCCCACTTGCTAAACGAAGATTTTCTGGAATTCGAGGATGCGAGTACAGTCAAAACATTAGGCATCAGATGGAACGCGCATTCGGATTATTTCTATTTTACCGCAAAACCTATCGAAAATCGTGAGGTGCTGACGAAAAGGGCAATACTTTCAGCTATCGCCAAACTCTTCGATCCTTTGGGATGGCTCGCGCCAGTCATCATAGCAGCCAAGATTATATTGCAAAACATCTGGTTGGAAGGAACTGACTGGGACGAGACAGTGTCCACGCGTACCCTAGATAAATGGCAAACCTTTATGGAGGACTACCCGGATATTAACAATATTCAGATACCAAGATGGGTAAATTTTATACCAAATGTGGACGTTGAATTACATGGGTTCTGCGACGCATCCGAAAAAGCCTATGCAGCTGCAATATTTCTTAGGGCAAGGGTTAATGAGGAGGTCCACGTCAGCCTACTAATAGCGAAAACAAGAGTAGCTCCCGTAAAAACAATTTCGCTACCTAGATTAGAACTGTGTGGAGCAGTCTTGTTAGCCGAAACTTTAGAATCAGTGCGCGAAAACCTGAACTTGGGAAAATTCCATACACATCTATGGACTGACTCAACGATCGTTTTAGCGTGGATTAAAAAACCTCCCTGCTCTTGGTCAACATTTGTTGCTCATCGAGTAACCAAAATCGTAGAAAAGGTAGGGAACAGTGCCTGGCACCACGTGGTGGTGGCAGGGACCTTCTTGGTTACAAGACAATTCAAAGTGGCCAAATCAAGAAAAGGAGTATCAGACGAATATTGAGCAAAAGCGCGTAAAAGCCTTTACCACATCAAAAATAAATGGAAATGAGGATATCCTAGAAAGGTTTTCAAAACTTTCAAGACCCTTGCGGGTCATATCATATATTATAAGGTTCTCGCAAAGAACCAATACTAAAACAAAATCTTCCTTTAAAGCGGAATCGTACTTCATTCCACCCAATGAAATTCAGGCCACGACAAGTCGTTTAATAACTCTCTACCAACGGAAGCATTATTCGGAGGAACTTTCGAGTCTAAAATCCGGGAAACTCATCGGTTCAAAGAGTGAAATCCTGCCTCTTACCCCCCTTGTCGATGAAAAGGGCATATTGAGGGTGGGCGGTCGTCTTTCAGGGGCCAAGGATCTTCCCTACAGTGAACGGCACCCGATCATTCTGCCGTATGACTGCCGTCTCACACGACTTGTTGTCCAGTTCATCCACAAAGATACCCTGCATGGTGAAAACCAACTGATGTTTCGTCGCCTACACAGAATATTGGCCTCCTAGGGTAAAAAATATGATCCGATCGGTCATACATAATTGCAAAACCTGCACCTTATTCCGCAAACGGACCCAAACTCAACTGATGGGAGATCTACCTCCAGAGCGTACCACCTTTTCCCGGGCTTTCACCAATACGGGGGTAGATTTTGCCGGACCGTTTGACATCAAATCTTATAGCGGAAGAGGATGCCGCATATCAAAGGGTTACGTCTGCCTCTTTGTCTGCTTTGCCACCAAGGCGATTCATTTAGAAGTCGCGAGTGACCTCAGTACCGCCGCCTTTTTAGCAGCTTTCGATCGGTTTGTCGCCAGGCGAGGATGTCCGAAGAACATATTCTCCGACAACGGAACAAACTTCGTCGGTGCCTCTCGAGCACTTCGATCCGAACTCAAAGCTTTCCTCGCCGATGCGCGTAACCAAACCCTATCGAAGTACTCTCACCAAACCCTTCAATGGCACTTCATACCTGCAGCCGCCCCTCATATGGGCGGAATGTGGGAAGCTGGAGTCAAAAGTTTTTAAAACCACTTCAAAAAGATAGCGTTGGACTACAAATTTACTATGGAGGAGTTCAGTACCCTTCTTTGCAGAGTTGAATCTTGTCTCAACTCGAGACCTCTGAGCCCCTCCTCCAACGACCCGTCCAGCTTGGAACCACTCACTCCGGGACACTTCCTCATTGGCGGTCATCTACTAGCCCCACCAGAGATTGACGTCAGTGAAAATCGTGCCTCACTTGTCAACCGCTGGGAGAAGCTGAAGGCATTACATCAAACGTTTTGCAAACGGTGGAAGTCCGAATATCTCACCGAATTGCAAAAACGCACCAAGTGGAAACACCCACAATCCAATCTGAAACAAGGGGACCTGGTAGTCATAAAAGAGGAAAATTTACCTCCGAACGAATGGAGATTAGGACGAATAACCAAACTCCATTATGGTGCCGACAAACGAGTTAGAGTCGTCGAGCTTGATACGGCGAGAGGGAACACGACGAGACCAATCACAAAGTTGGTCTTGCTTCCTCCCTGTGAGGGGAGGGTCGGAGATCTTTAATAACCCACTTCTCATTCTCCATAATTCCACTTCTTTTCTAGTCAGGGTGTGACACCGAATTAGGGATCTGAAGCTTGTCTATAATTCTTATTATCCTATTACAAATTATCCAAGACCAGCAAACCCTTCATGCAACAATCCTTAAGAACCTATTTCAAAACAACGATGCGGTCGGCCAATTGCATTGCTCTTTACAATAAGTCTGGGTTTAAAAGCTTTTTCCTGTCAGCCATGAAATTATTATACAACAGGAAAATTTCCTGTCTGCAAACCTATATTTTATCTAAACAATAGTACACCTTTGCAGATGGCATTGGGTTAAGATTGCCTAATTTTTAGTTATAAAGGTGAATATGAGCTCAAGTGGGAACGCGTTGGTTAGGCCATATCTATATATATAACTTAACTAATTCACCTCGGCGCAAGACTTGCTTTCATGCGCCCATGGCCTTGCTTTGGGCATGAGTGAAATGTACGCTCCTATGTTTAGCGGAGCCATTCACACACCTCCTATCTGGCGGCGGAGTCACATTCATACAAACAAAAAAATGTGGGCCATACCAACACGTTCCCAAAATTTTACTCATAATAATGGCCTATCTTCAGCATGCTCCTCTAAGACTTTCATGGCTGACAAAAAAAGTTTTTTCCTGAAGTTTTAAAGCTGATAGCTTAGTGCACCAAGTTTTTTCTCACGTGCGTGGAGCACAAAAGGTTTCCAATCATTCTTTATTTTAACTTTATTCAAAAAAAAAAAAAAATTAATTACCCTATGAAGCACCGATTAGGGTATTGGAGCAAAACGATAATTTTGGGGAAGTTGTTTTCCGAAATTAGGCTCCAAAGCATACTAAATGGCTTTAGGCATGGAAAAAAAAACCCGGTTTCTAGCGCTGCTGTCCTCAAAGAACGCATCCCAGACATTTAGAACAGTATAACCCCTGTTAACGAATTTAGTAGCCTCAACGCCACGACGGTTTCAAGATGTTATTAAAAAACAACATTATTTAGAGCTACGTTAGGTTATTCATGCTAAAACAGGTTATGTGTGTACTGTATGGACGTTGGTTTTTGTTTTTTTTGTTTCTTTCCCATAACTTTGCTATTTTATGCTAAGGTGAGGGTTTTTTTGTAGTTTATTATGAAAATCAATAAAACAAAGGGAGTCACTGTTTATTTATTTTTCTACGCCACCCTGAATATGTTTAATAAATGTTGGATAAGCTTCAAATAAATACGTTTGCAACTGCATTACTCAGTTATCAATAGTATATTCTGGTAACTTATCATATTTTTGCTTAGTTGACTCGTTATCAGTATCTCCTAGGAATATAGGATGAAAATACCTCAGGTTGCTATGGGTTATTCTCATGCTTTCCAGAATAATTTTAAAGTGTATTGCCTGTGATGCAGAAGTGGTGTTTAGCAGATTAGTAATCTAAGAGGAAACAACCATAATTCGAGCATTGGTTAAGTTCATATTAAGAAATCAAGATATATAAGTATGGACATACATATATGGAAGCCGTCGAAAAGGTGTTAACATGACACGTTATGGTCCATCCATCTGCATAATGCTAAAAGCTACAATAGTACTAAATATATGGTCTGACAAATATGTATATGAATGTTAGATCATTTTTAGTTTCCGTTTTACTACTCTACTCCTAAAACAATGTATGGATGTATGTGTGTGTATGTATGTCTTATCAGCGATTATAAGGTTTAAAGCGCGCACTGACCCTAATAAGGCTTTGTAGAAGTACCTTGTAAATTTCTCTTCGGCTAACACAAACATACTTATATTGTCCTTACTCATCCCAATATTTGAGGTCAATTTAAATTTGTAAGCAATTTATTATCACCCCCAAAGTGCAGTCACGCTACTTATGATCCATTCTAACTTATTTCAATATTAGCATCAAACGCATATAAATACCGCCTAATATTTATTGGTGTCCCCCGAGCCTACGCCTTTTGTATAGAGTTCTATTGTTTCTATTACCCACTCAGCATTTAGGTGATTAAATGTGGAATTTCCCTACATTTCAATACAATTTGATTACTCTTTCTGACTAAATAATGAGTTATCATACAATTAAACAAAATAAATAATCAAATATGAATACTTTTGATGACCAAAAACTGAATATGGTTTTTCAAACAAAAGAAATAATCAAATAGGAATACTTTTGATGACCAAAAACTGAATATGGTTTTTCAATCACCTTTTGGAATCATAGTTGAATCAAATGTGTTTACTTTAGGTGATCAAAAATTTTTATCATTTTTTCAGCTTTCTGAATGTTTTCTGATAATCTTTCTTCACTGAATAATGAATCTTGTACTTGTTAAAATTTTAACTTTGATTGGAGAGCTTATTTTTTCACATACACACATTTTTTCAATCATGAAGTTCAGACACACAGGCAATGTTCCCTTGATACTTCTAATCTCCATCGGTAATGTGTTCCAAAGACGAACCGCAGAAACCAAAAATTGACGCTCAGATGTTCGTGAGTTGAATGCCAAATGCAGTATTTGTGAGGAGCGCACTGATCTTGTGAATTTTAGCCGTTCACTAAGATTTAAGGGTTCCTTATTTACCAGAATCCTTTGTAGGAGTGCAACGGACCTGAATTTTAGTAGATCATCTAGTGGAACACAGCATATTCGGAAATGTGTTCGTAACGGCTAATGTCGTAGATATAGCGTGCAATATTATTGTACAAAATATTAAGTTTGGAATCAAATATGACTTCGCTAAGAGCAACTTTATTTTAAATGGTGTGAAGTGCTGAGTAGTGCACAGTACTCTTAGCTTTCCATAGACTTTGCCTATTGCTGCAAAAATATGATTGTTCCACGTCAACGTTCTATTGAAAGTAACACCAAGGTTTTTTACGGTGACGGCAAATGGTATCTCAGTGTTGTTAAGCATTACTTTGGGATAGCGGTTAAGGTCAAGGGGTTTCTTATAGATAGCGATGCACTGCGATTTACTGGGGTTTAAGAATAGTCCATTATCACTAGCCCATTCATTTAATAGGCATAGATCGACGTTCAGATTGCATATGAAAGTTTCAATGGAGGCGAATGGACTACTTAGATATATTTGAACGTCATCTGCATATATGTAAACATTGCTGGGTTAAGAACGTTTGGTAGGTCGTTTATATATAACACGAAAAGTAAAGGCCCAAGTTTAGATCCTTGCGGAACACCTTTAGATACAGGAAATAGGTCAGACATAGAACTACCCACACTTACTGATTAGGATCTCTCATTGAGGTACGACTTGATTAGATCTACAGCTGGGTTAGAAAAGTTAAAAAGGTACTTAAGCTTAAAACAAAGTTATGCATGATCGACCGAGTCAAATGCCTTCGAGTGATCTAAAAGAGCAAGAAAGGTAACACGATCATGGTCCATATTCTGCCTTATATCATCCGATACATTTAATATCACAGTGATACAGCTTCTATTTTTCCTGAAACCGGACTGGTATGGACTAATTAGGGAGTTACTATTTACGAACGAGTTTATCTGTCGATTCACTATACGTTCGAACACTTTTGACAGAAATGGCAAAATAGCGATAGGCCTAAAATCACCATTGGGCTTTGGAATGGGAATAATTTTCGCCTCTTTCCAGCATTTTGGAAAGACCGCCGTGGTTAAAACTGTATTGAAAGCATAAGTGAGGTATGGTAGAATTTTTGGTAATAGGCATTTAACAAATTTTGGATGAACGCCATCAAGGCCGACGGCAAATGATTTTACTGACAGTATAGAATCGACAACGTCGCAGTCATCAACACACTGAAAACCAAAACCGGAAAAAGAGAAATCAGAACTAGCACTATAGCGAGAGTAATTTGCATTACTCTGATTGCAAAACAAGCTAACGAACTCTCGGTTCAATTCATTGGCAATTATATTTATATTATCATCTGTGATCGTACTTCTGTTAGTGCTTCCTATATTACGAATTTGCCTCCAGGTTTGTTGATTAAGAGTGACATACCAGCGCTTAATATATAAATTAGCACACATTGCAGTACACATACATACATACGTAAGTTTACAAAGAGATAATAACAATTCAGGTACAATCTAATCTCACTCTTCTTTTCACGCGTTCACTGCTTTCTGCACATCGCTTATGCTGGATACTTTTAGTGCTTTGCATTTGGGGTTCACCCGTACGTATATTTGGCTTCGCATTGAAAATGCAGAAGATATTTTATTTTGCCTCTTAAGCTGCATCGCGAATCGCAAAACATCTCTACTCTGTTTTGTGAGGCTCTCATAAATACCCACTCGCACGTCTTTGTTGTGACCAATGTCTCTTAGAGAAACTGAATTATTAGCTGACTTACGATAACGAGCAGCCGCTGCAAGAAATAATGAGCGGTCATTTGTAGACATCATTTTAATTATGATCGCTGTTGGTTTGTTTCTGTCTTTCCTCGGTATGCGAAAAGCAGCACATACTGGTGGGGGATTTATGTTTACTACACGGCACAGTTGAAAGAATGTCTCGTTCAAGTTCCCTTCACTCGTTTGCAGGATACCTCTTATAATAACATAAGCTGAAATAAGGGATTTTTGGCAGTCATCCAAATGCGAATGTAGTGTTTGCACCTCAGAATTCAGCTGGTGTATTGCATTCTCGGATTGGTCATGCAGCTGCGCTTTTATTGTGTCCAGGTCAGAGCGCAGTTGTTGTACTTGTGCACACTCAATCTCAACTTTCGCCACTCGTTCTTCGATGTTTCCCACAAACAGTTGTAGATTGGAGAAGTCGGCCGTCAACTCCCCGAGTCTCTGCATGACGCGCTCCTCTGACTCTATCATGCGTGCAGACAGTTTTTTAACGATGCTCTCAGATAGCTCTTTAATGATGCTCTCCTTTTGCATATTCAATTTCGCATCAATTTGTGAAATCCAGCTATTTGAAGAGCTGTCGCTTTTTTGTTGTACAGCCAGCGGAGACGTTGATTGATTCGGAGAGACGACAATTTGGCGCGCTGCTTGATTTCTTGTTGTTACACTTGATGCATACATTTCGCGAGATTAGAAAATTTATTTATTTGTTTATTTATTTACCGAAACTAAAATTTGGATAAATCAATGTAAAAACAAAAACCCGCAGTTATAATTTTTTTACTAAAAACAATCTGTTTGCTTAATTCTAACCGAAATTTCTTTTAATAACTTTCTTTTATGTACATTGTTGTTGTAATAAAATTACTTATTTGTAATAATAATACTAAATAAATTCATCTTCGCTCCTGAAGAAGCTAAGGTGCTTAGCGAAACGTCGCACTATGGCGCCTCTGCCCGAAAAGCCTGGCAAAAATCAAAAATTTCATGAAAGCGTTCGATAAGCCTAATACATGTATTTAATAGAGAATTTTCCAGGGATTACGAATATATAACTCTTACAGAACTCTAACAGAAAATGATATTTTAGGAGGTAGAGCCGCTCAAAGTTGATTAATGTTTAACACTTAGAAAAACTTGTGTTCTTTGTTCTTTTTTGTTGTATTAAAAGTTGTTTTGTCTCTAAACAAAACGGCCTGCTACTGCTTTCTTGTATTACAATAAAGGGATATTTAATTCTAGGTTGAAGCAAAACATAAAATTTGTTGTTTTTTTATAAAAGTTGTCAGATCTACTTATTTTTCGAAAAGCCTATTTTTAGGACCTTTTTCGAACTGTGATGGAAAATAAAAAAATGACCAAAAGATATCCGTGAAATTTACAGTAGGTATTTGCTAAATATTCAGTTACCTGAATTCATAAGGTCTACCTGCGTCCAGCTGCGATTTCACTTTCTACATCGAATAAAGTGAAGCAACCTTGGGTATAAATACGCGCCTGAGCAGGTATAGGTTAGAAGGAGGCCAATTTAGTACGGTCACTTTTGTTGTTGGAATTTGTTAATAAAACCAAATGTTTCGGTTACAAGCTGCATAATATACCTGGAAATCATTTCCATAATTTGAGTACATAAAGCAATGGTTAATACAACGCCCAAAATCGGTCGTTTTTTGGAGTTCATAGAATAAAGTATTCTGTTTATTTAAATAAACATAAACATAGCTCACATATTTATACCTTTCATGAACATGAAATGGTATATTAACTTTGGTCCGATGCTTGTAACGTTCAGAAATATAGAAGATAGACTCACCATTAAGTATACCGAATTGATCAGGGCGACGAACTGAGTTGATATTGCCATGTCCGTCTGTCCGTCCGACTGCCCGTCCGTCTGTCCGTCCGTCTGTCTGTTTGAACGCAAACTAGTCCCTCAAATTTTGAGGTATCTAAGTGAAATTTGGCACAAGGATGTATTTTTGTATTATATTAGACATTTGTCGGATCCGGTAGGATCGGACTACTATAACATACATCTCCCATACAACCGATCGTTCAGATAAGACGATTTTGGTCATTCCTGCCGCAATTTAGAAAGTATAAACGTGAAACTCGGTGATATATATTCTAAAATATAACAGAAGATTTTCTGAAAAATTCACTTTTATCGGAGCTATATATAGTATATATCCCATACAACCGATCGTTCAGATAGAAAGATTTTTGGAAATTTCTCCCTTATCTTGCAAAATAAAAACGTTAAACTTGGTGATATTTATTCTAATATATCATAGAAGATTTCATGAAAATATAATTTCGATCGGAGCTATATATAATGTATATCCCATACAACCGATCGTTCAGATAGAAAGATTTTTAGACATTTCTCCCTCATATTCCAATATAAAAACCTTAAACTTGGTGATATTTATTCTAATATATCATAGAAGATTTCCTGGAAAAATCACTTTGATCGGATCTATATGTATATAGTATATACCTATCCCATACAACCGATCGTTCAGATAGAAAGATTTTTGGCCATTTCTCCCAAAAGTTTCCAATATAAAAACATGAAACTTGGTGATATATATTCTAATATATCATAGAAGATTTCCTGTAAAAATCATTTCGATCGAAGCTATATATAATATATATCCCATACAACCGATCGTTCAGATAAGGGGGTTTTTTGCCATTTTTATACCTTTCATGAACATGAAATGGTATATTAACTTTGGTCCGATGTTTGTAACATTGAGAAATATAGAAGATAGACTCACCATTAAGTATACCGAATTGATCAGGGCGACGAACTGAGTTGATATAGCCATGACCGTCTGTCCGTCCGTCTGTCTGTTTGAACGTAAAGTAGTCCCTCAAATTTTGAGATATCTCAGTGAAATTTGGCACAAGGATGTATTTTTGTATTATATTAGACATTTGTCGGATCCGGTAGGATCGGACCACCATAACATATATCTCCCATACAACCGATCGTTCAGATAAGACGATTTTGGTCATTCCTGCAGCAATTTGGAAAAAATAAACGTGAAACTCGGTGATATATATTCTAATATATCATGGAAGATTTTCTGAAAAAATCACTTTGATCGGAGCTATATATAGTATATATCCCATACAACCGATCGTTCAGATAGAAAGATTTTTGGAAATTTCTCCCTTAATTTCCAATATAAAAACGTTAAACTTGGTCATATTTATTCTAATATATCATAGAAGATTTCATGAAAAAATCATTTCGATCGGAGCTATATATAATGTATATCCCATACAACCGATCGTTCAGATAAAAAGATTTTTAGCCATTTCTCCCTCTATATTCCAATATAAAAACGTTTAACTTGGTAATATTTATTCCAATATATTATAGAAGATTTCCTGAAAAAATCACTTCGATCGGAGCTGTATGTATATAGTATATACCTATCCCATACAACCGATCGTTCAGATAGAAAGATTTTTGGCCATTTCTCCCTTAGTTTCCAATATAAAAACATGAAACTTGGTGATATATATTCTAATATATCATAGAAGATTTCCTGTAAAAATCATTTGGATCGGAGCTATATATAATATATATCCCATACAACCGATCGTTCACATAAGGGGGTTTTTTGCCATTTTTTATTCTATATTTATCTTAAAAATCTTTTAGGTATGTACATCTGTTCACTATATATTTCTTATTTTATACATCCGATTATTTGTAGATTACGAACGAGATAAGATTATTGTTCAGCCCCATTCATGAAAGGAATGAAGTCTTCGGCACAGCCCCGTCCTTACTTGTCGGTCGTTCTACTTCAAGGTTTATTAGTAAGCATGAAAGCTGGCTAGCTGGTAACAGTTTTTTGGATGAATAAATGCCTAGTACATCAACCAATCGAACTAGATGAAGACCAACAAAACCCATAGAAGAATGTTCGACCTACACAAGGAAAAGGAAGCTGTCAGATTATGCTAGAACTATCGCCACGACTCATCTTTCAGAAGCATTGGCTATTAAATATAAAAAGGACGAAGAAAACACCAAGTCTCATATCATAGAAGCATTTGCGTTAGCAAGTCCAGTGCTACTGGGAAGGATCAAAAAAGCATTCCCACACCCCCAAATGCGTTACCTAGGAGATACACTCCTGAATAGTCTTTGGCGATGTTTATGGATCTCGGGCTATCGAAGGATAAATATAATATATTGCATGAGTCATTATTGCAACATAATGCCGGTCTTTTCCCTGAATACAAACAACTCACTCAAGCCAAGAAAGAAGCAGTTCCTCCAAGAGCCAAAATAACCGAAGTATCAGCTGAAGTTGAGCTCCACATCTTAATGGATCATACGTCTATGCGACTCTTGAAAAGTTTTTCTGAAGAAAAGTTGGAATCACTGCCACAAAGCCTAACATTGATAAATAAATGGGGCTGTGATGGATCATAAGGACAAAGCGCATATAAACAAAGAATAAATGTAGACGATGGAACAATTACAGATGGTAATACGTTTAAAAGATGAAGCTTCAGAATATTGGAAAAATCCACGGCCGTCATCAGTTAAATTGTGCCGGCAGATATTATTTAAATATGAGAAGGATTCTTCGGAACTCATAAAAGCTACAGTGAAAGATATAAAAAATCAAATGTCAAAATTAGAACCAACAATAATTGAAATCGAAGACGGAATGTTATTACCATAAAGCATGATTTTCTTCTAACAATGGTCGATGGAAAAGTTTTAAACTTACTAACAAACACATCATCTACATTGAAATGTCCAATCTGTAAGAAGAGTCAAAAAGACTTTGAAAATCTTGATGATTCAATTATTGACGAACTCAATTATGAGTATGGAATAGCGCCTTTGCATGCGAGGATAAGGTGCATGGAATTCGTTTTGAAACTGGCTTATACACTACCACAACAAGGAAAACTTTTCGACGACAATGCAACATCTAAGGAAAAAGAAAACATTAGAAAAAAAAATAATTCAAGATGCATTCTATAAAGAGCTTGGCCTGAGAGTTGACTGCCCAAAGTATGGATATGGCAACACAAATGATGGAAACTCCTCAAGAAGATTTTTTAACACGATGAAATGATTGCTCGCATTACTGGAGTCGATAGAGATATTGTCAAACGATTGGGAGTAATTTTAATTAAACTTCAGAGCTGCTGCTTCAAAAGTATTCTGAGAAAAAGCTCACACCAACGGTACATAAAATTTTGGCCCATGGAAAAGATTTAATAGAATACCAGTGTTTACCATTAGGAGAATTGTCTGAAGAAGCTCAAGAATCTAACAACAAGGACTACAAAAGATATAGAAGTACTAACGCTTGCAAAATCTCACGAGTTAGGCAAAACGAAGACCTTTTCAACATGGTGGCCATCTCTTCTGATTCAGTCATATCATCCATGAGGCATGTAAGATCACAAAAAGATCTTACAGACACCTATAGCTAGAAATGGTTTCCTTGTTGGATATATTTTCAAGTGACGAAGACTACGTTAAGATTAAATAAATGATCAACCTTTTTCTATCACAACAAAAAAATTATTTAGTACTTAGTTTTGTTATTTTATTGAAAAAAAGAAATCAATAAATACAAGTTTATTATTTATAATAAATAATACAGTTATTTCATTTAGTAATTATAATCATATAAGTTTCGTTTTTACATCTTTTTAAAATTTATCAAATTTTAAGATGAGTTTTGAAGCACCCTTTATGTATATTTATTTTAAAGCTTAGGATTTTGCTATCAGAAGAGTAATAAAGTTTTACAGATATCAATAAAATTAGTAAAGCGGTTATTAAGATAAAACTGTTTATCATAAGCGGGCAGTGCTCAAAAATTTATTAGTTGTTCATCTTTGGCTCAAATGCAATAATATTGACCACCTTTTAATAATTTTTCTTAGTTAAGTATTAATAAAATATTTGGTTTTTGAAGTAGTGAAGTAAATTTATTCAATGAATTTTCAAGCAATGTTTATATGCTTATCCCCTAGCGTACACATTTCACTTTTATAAGAATATAACATATTAAAAGAAGTAATGCATCCATCAAGTTTGGTGGATATTGATAACCTTGCTACTAAGACAAAACTTTTAATCATAAGTGGGTAGAACCACACTCCTTCATACAAATCATAAGTTTATCTGATTTCATGTTCAAATACATCCTCATAAAAAAAATTTCAAAGTTTATCCTTCAGTTTTTAACAAATTTTTTTTTCTATTTTTCTACAATTTTTCAAATTTGACGAATTATTGTCAAGCACCCTGTTCCTCTGGCACCCTGCGTTTTAAACTGTCCAAAGTCCAAATAATTAGCTTTCAGTTGCAGTATAAATCTAATATATATAAATATCTTCATTAGTTCAAAAGTTATGATTTTTGCAAAGAAAAATCTCAAAAGGCGCCATAGTGCGTCGAGCCGAAATAGTGGAGTTTAATTTAACTTTGCTCTAAGCAAATAATGGTCAAAAAGACTATTTATACTGCCGTAAAATACATAATAGACCGGCTATCTTCTAATTAAAAAGTTTTTTTTTTTTTAAACAACACTCTTATTTTCAGAAATCCTACAAGCATTTCGGAACGAAGAAAAAAAGTTTGGACAAACATTTTTTTCATGGCTTGGTCCTTATCCATTCTTAGTTGTTGGCGACCCCCACATAGCACAGGAAATTTTAAATTCTCCTCACTGTATCGATAAGAGTTTTATTTATAATGCATTGGATGATGGCACTGGAAAAGGACTATTTAGTTTAGCAAGTAAATATTTGACTTTAATCATTCATTGATCATAATTTTTAACACAATTGTTTTAAAGATCCCAAATGGAAAGTGCATAGACGACTCTTAAATCCGGCGTTTGGATATAAAGTTCTTTTAACTTTCTTGCCAATATTTAACGATGAGGTGAATAAATTTTTGGAAAATCTTGAAAAGCTCTCGTTTCAAGAAGTCGATTTGACAAAATTGGTTCCAAACTTGACACTAAAGATTGCGATACGTATGTGCAGTAATCTCTAATTTTAAATTTTTATCAATTATGGTTTCATTTTTAGAAACAACTATGAGTGGCATGCTTCCCTTGGACGGTAAAAATAACGTTTACGAAGAGCTGTTAAGGTGCTACAAATGGTAATATACTATACATTTTTTTATGTATTTGAATGTAAAATGTTTTGAATAATTGCTAAAATGAAAACACAGTGTACAGGAATCAATGACTGAAATGTGCTTTTCACCATGGCTAAGAATCAAGGTTTTGAAATGGTTGTGGAGGAATTATTCGTCATATACAGAAGCTAAATCAAAAATTCGAAAATATATACGACAAGTAAGTTGCACAATTATTCATCTCAATAACCAGTTGAACCAGGGATAGAGTAATAACTTACGAGTATGTGACAACTCTCCTTTACTCCCTATAGTTCTGTGCATAATAGAGCTGAACATTCGATTTTGATTGACGAATCCTCCGGTTACTGAAGCCGACGGCAGTCGTCGATGTGCTTCCCACGATAGCCGGTTCTTCGTACCGAAGCCACATGGGATTTTTTTCCCGACCAAGTGTTGTATTTTTTTTTTTTTATTTAAGTGTTGTATTTCAGTGTAACCCCATTTAATTTGCTGTGTCCCTCCTCAGCTCGCGGCCGTCCCAACTTGTCACTTTAATCTGCGTAGCATGGATAGAAGCAATCAAGAGCGTAGCCAGGATTTGATTTTGGAACAATCAGGGGGGGGGGAATCCAATTTAATGTTTTTTTTACGAGGAGGAATCATCGAAAGCCTCAAAATTAGTGTGGAACTTTAACCGCACTAAAATTCCTACTGTCTGAGTACCATATACCCCCAGTACCACCATCAGGTATTCCGTCGGGAGGTAGGTTGAGCACTTAGCTCTACGTCTGTCGGGGTCAGGTTGCGCAATTCCATCCATTTAATCTCAAGAAACAAGAATTATACAAGTTCCAAACGGTGTGGATCATGTACAAATCGTTCTAAAACTCTGAGTACCGTACCCTTTTCTTTATCCTTGACCATTTTCCTATGTACACTCATCATGCATAATCCTAAAAAAAATTAATCATATTCATCATAACAATCCGAGAGCAACTTTTGGGTTTTCATCTTCTTACCATTCAAACGATTTTCGACCATCGCACATAGAGGTATTTGAGTAATCTGGGCGGCCAAAATTATTTTTTGGCTTTAAATGGTTTAATTATGTTACTCATGGTGATTTCAGCTATATTTAACTATTTATTTTATTTTATTATATATACAGTGGCCCAAAAAAGTATACGGACAGCAAAGTTTCTTAAAAAATTATTGTTTTTTGCTTTAAATTTTTTAATTATGTTATTCATGGTGATTTCAGTTATATTTAACTTTATTATATATACATTGGTTCAAAAAAGTCTACGGACATTCTAGTATAATAATTCCTTCTAGTATAATAATGTACAACTTACAAGCTGATCGCACGTTTCGCTGATTTTTGGCATTTATTTTTATATGCCTGGCATCGATAATTCTAACACATTTTATTAAGTACTTATCAAAAAAATTTAAGCCTGCGGAAAAATAATGAATTTCTATACATGGCTTATGTGTGTGGTATTACCAGACTAGTAAATAATCAATACTAAATCTAAAACTCGTATCCCAAACCGAAACACTGTTATTTGTAACAGAAGTCCAGTCGCATGGTTAGTTATCATTCTTTAGGGCTCATCATCAGACAGGTCATCATCTTGGAGTTCAAACGATGTATGTCTCTTTCGAGTTTCAATAGTATCTTTTTTTGAATAAGGTCCGAAGTTTAGAAGGTATTTGTTTAAACTGTTTAATTTCTCTTTAATACTTCCCGCATCTGATTCTTTCTTGTGATTGAATAGTTCGTTACGGGTGATTACTCGACCAGAGAAACCATAATTAAAAAAAAATCTTAATACAGCTATATACAGAACATACAAAAAAATGTTAGTCATCGATTGCAGTTTTTGGAGTACATTGGCCAAATAGATCTAGGATTCGGTATCAGCACATTGATTCACCAAACAAGATCGAATTCTATAATTGTGTTTCTAAATGTGAGATTAACGTCCAAACTAAGTTTCATAAAAATCAGATATCTTTTAATATAACCGCCCACAACAGTAGGGGGCGTGGCACGGCACCAATAATCACCATATTGCTTATATATTCTTTTTATGCTACAACAAGATCACGCGCCGAATTTCAACAAAATTGGAGTACGTTTGCTATTTTTATTGCTCACCCTATGGAGATGGCACCACTGTGCAACGCTCAATATCACCAATTTTTTTCAAAAATCGGGAATAAGCGGGACCAATCTTTCCACAATTTAAATTAAAAAAACGCAGGTTGTCTAAAAAAATTGGAATCAATTCGGGGCAAAGCGGGGCACTAAAACAAAAACCTTTTGGAAAAAAAATTGGGAAAAAAATGTTGCTCCAATACATTACTTTTTAAAAATTGTATTACGAAGGCGTTAAGGACTATATATAATTTAAAATACATAAATATTATACACACTTACCTGTCTCATAAGAATCCATGGCTTCTTTTTTATAAACTTCACTGAAACCCGTAAAAATATCAATTGAAAATATATATACTCTAAGAACGTGAAAAACTGCCGCAAGATACGCACGAATGGTCCAACTTTGAGTGGATGTGCACAACAGGCATTTGAATTATGAAAATAAATAATTATTGATTCTAATACGCTGGAGTATTGGCCTATATATATATATATATATATAATTTTTTTTTATTTGCTTGGGTTTGTAAAATTGATTTTTGGCCGCCCAGATTGCTCAAATACCTCTATGTGCATGGTTGAGCGAAGCCAAGTCTTTACTCTTCCCAACGTGCTAAAGGTCCGTTCTATGGAACTTGTCGTACAAGGTAATGCGATAGCAATATACAAAGCAAGCTTCGTTGTTGGATAAAACATTTCCGTTTCTTGAACATCACACAGGTCTAACTTATGAAGTTCTTCAGCTTTGAAATGTTTGTCCTTCCAATGAAAATACCACAATTCGGCCTCCGCAGCAAAAGTTGTAAGACCGTAAAACTGAATAAAATTTTCTGTTGCTTTCTTGAAGTCTTGGAAATTCATTATCAACATGTTAGCTTTGTGCAAGTGAAACAATGTATACGTTGGCAAGTTCTCTTCAGGAAATCTTTGCTCCAGTGAGGCAACAAATGAATCTAAATACGGAATTAAAAGTGATCTCTTCCAAAATTGAGCGTCATCAGAAGCAGGATGATTCGAGCGATGTTTTTGACGGTCCACGGTCCTCGGTTTTTGTAGTTCTAATCCTAGTTGTTCAACAATCGACTTTGAATCTGTCAAAAATTCATAAATTCCAGAATCCGCATTCATTCGATGATCTTTTGCTATTTGAATGATCCGTTGGATTTGTTTTCTGCACGAAAGAAGATCCAACTGCTTTGATTGTAAAATATTAACCACTGGCTCAAGATAAGATGAGTATTTCGAAATCAAAGAAAGACATATGATGAAAGTTGATTGAGTGACAGCTGAGTGCAGCTGAAAGTTATTGTTTTGAAGTTATTTTTGTTGAAGTGTTTCCTTCGATGGGAAGTTCTTTGAATCCATTGACGATGCTGACAAAGTGCTGTAGAAAGATTGAAATACTCCTGTATTTCTCTGACCATCGTGTTTCGCAAAAAGCAGGAATATGTGGAACATATTTCCTTCTGGCAAGAGAACAACGATAAAAATTGATGACGTCCTTGATTGTTGCAATAGTGTTACGAATTTCGGGGACTTCATTTAAATCATTTACTACTAAATTCAATTTGTGACTTGCGCAATGAAAGTATAAAGCTTGAGGATATTTCTCCCTCAAAATAGCTTGCACACCATTTTCTTTTCCTGACATTGTTGATCAACCGCCATACCCTTGTCCTTTAAGTTTCATAGGATCAAGTCCTGTTTCAGTGATAAATTATCTATCGCGGTGGCAATTGTTTTGGATACATAGCGTCTAGTTGAACAAAACCTACAAGTTCTTCTCGAATAACTTACTTTTCTTCATCGTAGAGTCTGATACCAATTGATAATTTTTCATTTCCTGCTATGTCACGGCTTTCGTCCCCCATAAGACTGAATGCTGTAGCTTTTTTGCATCGTTTATAATGTCATCTTGAATAACTTGTCCACAAAAAGTGATGATTTCATTTTGGATTTGGGGCGAGGTGTAAGTAGAATTTGTTTCCCTTCTTCAAAATGCTGCTTAAGATGCTGATCACCAGCTTTGATTTGGAGGCCGAGTAGGTCATAAAATACCCCTTAAAGCAGAAAATAGTTTTCGAAGTTTGCTCCAAATCATGAGATATGAGGATAGAAGTAAAAGTTTTGAAACGATAAGCAGTAAGAAGCTAATTAAACAAGGTAGAATTGACAATTGAAAAATTTTAGTTTTGCATGAATTGTTACTTAAAAAAGTTGCAAACAGGCGCATTAATCCTTTGTGGCCTAAACATATATTTTGGATCCTACACATGATTCAACTACTGCAGGTTTGCTCACTCGAAGCACTCGAAATCAAAAATCAGTACGGGTTGCTTTTATTTAGCATGGAAAAGGGGGGAATTATATTTTTCTCAGCCAAAATTGTAATAGAAAAGACTTATAGTAGCATGTAGTAGTAGTAGTGCTAGCAAATTCGTAAATGCGATTAGGTTTTCAGAAAATTGTAGATTTCAATCTAAATATTTCGTCACTTTGGGAACCAGGTTTCGCAAAAAAATATAACCAGCTCGGTCGGAAATATGCGAAAACTTCCTTAACGTGAGCCCCTTGGAGTCGCTTTTCATCCGAACTAGATGCCTTAAAGAATTGAACAACTGGTATTCTGAGTAACTCTGTAAACAGCACAACTAATGAATGTCTTCCCACACTGATTTATTCCAGGATAACACTTATTACGGATGCGCGTTGTTGTTTTTTTTTTTTTCAACAAAAGTGTGTGTTTACAAAAAAAATTAAATTTTTCGGAAGTCAACGGTTTAAATTTTCATTTGAAACAATAATTCATACAGAGAAGGGAGAACTGTCCAGCTCATTATTACTTTGTTTAATATACTTTGAGCAGTAATATTCAGATTTACCTTATTTACAACACTTCTATTCTATCACAACTGAAAATGAAAAGTGATATTTGGCTGAAGTGATAAAGTTACACAATTCTATATAAATATGTAATTTACGAAGCTTCACTGGATGAGTCTTGACCTCCATAATACAAATGCATTGCAAAGTGCGCATTACTGAACAGTATAATCAAAATGCGCTCAATTAATCAAATGATACTTGTATTTTTATTTGTTTGCGAGAAGCGTGCTTATGTATATTGTCACAATCAAAATTTTAGATACGATTTAAAAACTGGTGCTAGTTTAAAAATAAATATACATTATATATATAATGTTGGAGACATGAACTCCAATTTGATTGAATTTCAAAAATTTTCCCTAATTATTCAATTACAATATAATAATGAATTTAATATGAAAAACGAATTTACAAGGAATTTACACTTATATATGTATATCCTTACCTTAGAATAACTTACCTTGTAAAACTTAACTAAAACATTGTACTTACCTTAAATTCCTTAAATCTACTTAAATCATTTTTCTAAAATACTTACCTGTACTAAGATACATTCCCTTTGTTAAAATACCTAAATTTACTTAAATTAACTTACTTAACTCACCTTTTTCAAGCACCCTGAAAAATAAGAATTTACTTACTGTTTTCTGCATTTTTATACTCTTTGTACATTTTCATATTAACATACGTACATAAATACATACATACATACTTACAGTTTCCCTGCTGCGCAGGAGAATTTGCCAAATCAGTTCGTCTGTAACTATCGCCCGCTAACGTTCATTATTGTTCTCGAGTTAAAGAGTTTCTTTGAGTGCCGCTAAGAAAGTTTAATTATAGTTATTAAATAGTTCAAATTAAAATATATATTAAAAATATATTAAATATAAAAAAATAAAAAAAATAAATTTAAGGCGCGATAACCTCCGAAGAGATCTAAGGCCGAACTTCTCTTCAAATTTGCGTCGTGCTCCTCTTGATTTTCCCTACAAATTGGCCGGACGGGACCTACATGTTTTATGCCGACTCCGAACGGCATCTGCAAGGCAGATGAGTTTTCACTGAGAGCTGAGAGAAACACTGCCGAGGGGCGACCCCACTTAGAAAAATTTTCTTCTAATTTAAAAACTTTATTTCTAAAATTTTGATGTTGCTTTTTCCGGGGTGCAAACCCAGGACATACGGTGTGGTAGGCGGAGCACGCTACCATCACACCACGGTGGCCGCCATAAAATATATTAAACATTTTGTATTTAAAAGGTGCATTTTTCTTTACGTGGCGGTGTGTGAAGTGAAGTGCTAGTGACAACTTAGACCCCCCACAAAAGTGTGATTTACCCCCCAGAAAAATATACATGGTCCTTTGCGGCCATAGTGAGCTCAGCGACCTAGAAATTACAAAAGGAAAAATTATTTAAAGAATATTACACAAAAAATATACAATTTTAATCATACTTACCTGTGAAAAAAGTGAATTTTATAAATTTTCAAGCAAAAAATTAAATAAAAACTTATACCGGGTACGCGCCGCGCAAAAAAGTGTTGGAAAAAAATTATAAACTAACTAAAATACAAAAATAAAGTTGTTTTACATCAAATACTGGAAAGATAGTGAAACACACTGTGGGGGTTGTCACTCAAAAAGCTCTACTTGTCCCCTCATATATATACATATATATATACATATTATTTTATTTTATTTATATATATACATATATATATATATATATATATATATATATATATATATATATATATATATATATATATATATATACTCAACACCCTCATATATAAATACTGTACTCATACACTCTTGTATACATATAATTGGTTCTCATCATTAGCATCCTCTCACCCAAAATTAGTTGCTACCCAAATATAAATAACCCGTTGCATACATTTTTTGCAACATAGAAAAAAATCTCCAAAAAACTCAATTTTGCACTTAACTAAAGTTGCATAAATAAACTCAGCCCATTACTCCAACAAAAAACCCCCACCCCTATATAATAAAATTGATTTTATCGGACCAAAAAAACTAAAAAGTTAATCACCCTAATACGCATTTCTTTTAAACTAAGACTTCACTCAATACACAACTTAGAACTGAACTTAGTAAAATAATTGCAACTCAAAGCAATTATAGCTCCACCCACTCTCTTTTTTATTTCTCCACGCCATATATATATACATATTTATATACATAACCACATACTTGTACTTAGAAGCGCTAAGACAAGTAATTTTCCACCCTCAACACAAAAGCCGCTCATATCCACTTGTTTGTGCAGATTCCGCTACTCATAATTGGACAGTGGGACTAGGCATCTCAAAAACTGAGTAAAATTACAATGGTAAGAAACACTTAAATTCTCACAAAATTTTAGACTCAAGTTTACATTGTAATATGGCGGACGAGAAAAAGGAGCAATCCAAAACCTTAAGCCACAGTCAGGACCCGCTACCCGATCTAAATCCAAGTCGGAAGATGAATACGGAGTTTTGGACAAGAAATTTTTTTTTCCAAATAAACAAATTAGAAAAATTCTGCGAAAAGTGGTGAAACTTAGCGGAAAAGGACCACCAGTCTCAAGCTGTATTTGGAGAAACTCAACAAGCGAGTAGACGCAGTGGAACCTGCAACCGAAGCAGCACAGCTAAGCAGAACGGAGGAAAAATTCAGGGGGACATGCGAGGAGGCATACAACACATCTCTCGACACAGCGATGAGCACAAAACTCAGGATCAGCGTGCTGATTAGCACCCTGCAGACTAGTCAACCGAGCAACATGCCCATACAGATAAACCATACCCCCTCTCAACACGAACCCTATCTCAAAGTCCCCGCATGCGATACGGAGGTTTTCTATGGCGGTTATGAAGACTGGCCGTCATTCCTGGACATGTTCCCTGCGGTCTACATAAATCACCCAAAATTATCTCAGGCCGAAAAACTCTATCACCTGAGAGCAAAAACCCGAGGCAAAGCAGCTCTGATTATAAAAAAATATCAGCTAAATGATCAAAACTTCGACCTGGCCTCGGGAGCACTCAAATTCCGATACCCTATTTAATATGCCCACAGTTTACTCTGAAAATGATGAAAGAATTCAAGAAATTCAAACCACCATAAATAACTGTATCTCGACCCTAAATGCGAGCGATGTCTCAACTGATAACTGGGACCCCATCCTCGTATTCTTATGCTCATCAAAACTACCTGATGAAACCCTAGCACTTTGGGAGCAATCACTCGACTCTAGAAAGGAGCTACCACTTTAGTCGGAGATGGACAAATTTCTCACGACTAGGTACGAAGTGTTAGAATGACTCCGCACATATAGACCCAATAAATTCCGAAACTCTAACTCTAGCTGTTAAAATGGGACCGAAATCGCAAAAAAATATATATATACTATATATACCATCATATATATATTATATATATCACCGATCTCTATGATTTTTAGACACAACAATATATACTATATACGTAAGCAATCGGTGAAATTTGAAGCTTATAACTGTTAGAATGGGGTAGAAATTGCGAAAAGTTTCTTATCTGAACAATCGGTTGTATGAGATATATACTATATTTACAACCGATCGCTATGATTTTTTCAGACAACAATACATGTTATATACGTAAGCATTCGGTGAAATTTGAAGCTTCTAGCTGTTAAAATGGGGCTAAAATTGCGAATATATATATATATATATATACTATATATATACATATACTATATATACCACCGATCTTCATGATTTTTTCAGACAACAATATATGCTATATGCGTAAGCATTCGTTGAAATTTGAAGCCTCTAGCTCTTAAAATAGGGCAGTAATTACGAAAAGTTTCTTATCTGAACAATCGGTTGTGGGGGATATATACTATATATATGACCGATTTCATCAATTTTTTTCATGCAACAATATGTGCAATATACGAAATTATATGGCGAAGTTTGAAACTTCAATCTGTTAGATTGAGTAAGATATGACAGAAATCCTCTTTTTCTGAAAAATCGGTTGCATGGAAGATATATGCTATAGTGGTCCAATCCGCCGGTTCCGACAAATGTCTAATCGGACACCCAAATACACCCGCTCACCAAATTTTATCAAGATATCTCAAAAATTGAGGGACTAGTTTGCATACAAACAGACAGACGGACAGACGGACATGGCTAAATCAACTCAGATCCTCCTCCTGATTATTTCGGTTTACTTAATGGTGGGTCTATCTATTTTCCTTTAAGGACTCACAATTTTGGTTTTCGTGACGAAATTAATATATCATTTCATTTTCATGAAAGGTATAAAAATAGGTAGGTACTTTGTGCGATGATGCAAAGCTTCACGTTTTTTGTGGTCTGCGTGTTAAAACTATGACTACGAATCACGTATTTCAAAAATATATGATGTAATCGTAACTATTTGATGAATTTTGAAGCTTCTAGCCGTAAAAAAGGGGCAAAAATGACAGTCTATATGAAGTATATAATATATATATAACCGATCTCTATTATTTTTTCAGTCAACAACATATGCTATATACGTAAGCATTTGGTGAAATTTGAAGCATCTAGCTGTTAAAACGGACAGAAATTGCGCAAAGTTTCTTATCTGAATAATCGGTTTGTATGAGATATATGTACTATGTATACCACCGATCTCAATGATTTTTTCAGACAACAATAAATGCTATACACGTAAGCATTTGGTGAAATTTGAAGCTTCTAATTGTTAAAATGGGGCCGAAATTGCAAAAAAAAATATATATATACTATATATATACTATATTTACCATCATATATATATTATATATCACCGATCTCTATGATTTTTTGGCACAACAATATATACTATATACGTAAGCAATCGGTGAAATTTGAAGCTTATAGCTGCTAAAATAGGGTAGAAATTGCGAAAAGTTTCTTATCTGAACAATCGGTTGTATGAGATATATATGAGATATATACTATATAAACAATCGCTATAATTTTTTCAGGCAACAATATATGCTATATACGTAAGAATTCGGTGAAATTTGAAGCTTCTAGCTGTTAAAATGGGGCTAAAACTGCGAATATATATATATATATATATATATATATATATATATATATATACTATATATATATACTATATATACCACCATATATATACTATATATACCGCCGATCTTTATGATTTTTCAGACAACCATATATGCTATATGCGTAAGCATTCGTTGAAATTTGAAGCCTCTAGTTCTTAAAATATGGCAGTAATTACGAAAAGTTTCTTATCTGAACAATCGGTTGTGTGGGATATATACTATATATACGACCGATCTAGTTTGCATACAAACAGACAGACGGACAGACAGACATGGCTAAAAATTGGGACAGAAATTGCGCAAAGTTTCTTATCTTAATAATCGGTTGTATGAGATATATACTATGTATACCACCGATCTCAATGATTTTTTCAGATATCAATATATGCTATACACGTAAGCATTTGGTGAAATTTGAAGCTTCTAGCTGTTAAAATGGGGCCGAAATCGCAAAAAAAAAATATATATATACTATATATACCATCATATATATTGTTACGAATATTAGCAACACTAACGGGTACTGCCATCTCTAAGCCGATGCTAAGCAGCGACTGTATGCACATCCATAAGTCAATCATGTATCTACACAAACGAATAAATCATTATGTCTACACATATGTACGTACACGCAGTGGAGAAGAGATGCACAAACACATGCAGATATCTTATCTGAAATGCTCCTAAAGGTATGCAATTATAATTGCAGAAGTGTCGCTCACACATACAAGCGCATGGGGTATGAGAGAAGCTATAAAAATTATACATCTGTAGTTGTAGCTGAGAAATTTATAACCAACTAGTAAGTTCTGGAATTAGAAAAGCCTAGAAATATGCAACGAGGAAATCAGACAGTATAAAAAGGCGACAACAGTAGAGGCGAGAAATCAGTTTCATTTAAGCTATCAGTCAGTTTGGTTTAATTATGCAAGCTATTAGTTGCGAGTTATAAGTGTTATTGTACTTTAATAAGTCATTTTTCCATTATTCAATATTGGAGTTATTTATTCAACAGTTTAGTGATTCGAACGTTAGCAGAGGATTGCAAATAAGAGGAATTACAGTAAATTCGTTACAACTGGTGTCAGAAGAGGAATTGTTGAATAAATTCCGAAGACTTCGAATACAACTTGGACATGCCAAAGTTAAGTGAATTGAAGATCCAGCAACTGAAGAAGGAGTTGGAGAGCCGTAGATTGAATACAACCGGCATTAAACTAGAACTTCAGGAACGACTACGACAGGCAATGAAATTAGAGGGAATTGACGTGGAAGAGTATGACTTTCATCTTGATGGCGAGGAAACAACAAAAATGGAAGAAACACCGCAGACAGTTACGAGCACGGACTTGAACATGATTTAGCTGCAATATCTGCTCAAACAACGACAGTGTCATCTCAACTGGCAGAACAGAAGACATATATTGCATCTCAACTGGAATCGCAAAAGACAGATATAACATCTCAACTGGAAGAACAAAAGACAAGTATGGCATCCCAACTGGAATCACAGGAGACACGTATATCATCAAAGATGGAAACACAACTGAAAGAACAAGAGACACGCATATCTTCGCAACTGTCAGAACAGGAAGCAAGTGTATCATCAAAACTAGAAGCGCAGGATGCAAAAATCGCTCAATTTCATGCCGAAGTCGATGATTTGAAGGGTCGTATGGAGCAGTTGCAATTAAATCGTCCAGCTGTTATATTGGAGGTGCTGAAGGTATCGCAAAATCGGAGTGGAAGAGTTATCAAATGCTTCAAATGCGGGAAGCCCGGTCACATTGCACGTAATTGCGATCTTGATCCTAGTAGTTCCAACAATGTGGGTAGCCGTAAACGTAAAGCTGGAGGAGATGAACAAGAGCGTGTCAGATGTAAAGAACGAAAACTTGCCCCAGCTATTGAATGTCCTGTGATATCTGTGTCGCAAATTGGAAGAAAATCGAGCAGTCTTGCCGTCGAAGGAAAGCTGGATGGCAAGGAGCGTGTAGTGACTGTAATACGGGCGCAACTCATTCCTTAATCTGATCTGACTTGGTCAACAGGAGAGTAAAACCGTTACCTGGAGCAAGGTTGCGTACGGTCACTGGCGAGTATAACCAAGTCCAAGGAGAAGTGGTATGTGAGGTATTAATTGGAAAGGTCATGGTTCTGCACAAATTCGTTGTGGCGGAGATCGTTGATGAAGTCATATTGGGAGTGGACTTCTTGGTTGACCATGACATCAAGATCGATATGCAGAGAAGAGTTATGCGTTATGAGAACCAGGATGTGCCACTTAACTTCAGTTTGGAAAAAGGGTTCAGTAGTAATCGAGTACTGGTGGAGAAGACTCGACAAAGGCCACGAAAGTCAAAGGCAAAAGTTGATGGATCGAATGGGCCAAATAAATCAAAACCAAAGGTACTTGCGAGAAAAACACTGGCATTGACAAAACCTAATGGATGCACAAAAACGAAGCAACGAATTTCCCAGAAAGAATGCGAGGGTAGTTTCAAGCCAGCGCGCACTATTGTTGTGAAACGTCAAGACGATACTGATGATGCAAAGTCAATCCGTTAAGATCAAGCTCTGCGAAGTAATTCTTCATGGGCCACAGAACAGAGTGCGAGGGAACGATCCCTCACCGGCGGAAAGGTGTTCTATCCAAATTTCGGTGCAGTTGGGAAGGCGCGTACAAAGTTGTGAAGAAGATCAGTGATACCATGTACCGCATTCAAACCATTGAGAAACCACGAAATAGAAGAGTGGTACATTTGGAGATGCTAACGGCATTTAGATCGAGAGTTTTTTCTGATCGGGACGATCAGACTTAGGTGGAGGGGAGTGTTACGAATATTAGCAACACTAACGGGTACTGCCATCTCTAAGCCGATGCTAAGCAGTGACTGTATGCACATCCATAAATCAATCATGTATCTACATAAACGAATAAATCATTATGTCTACACATATGTACGTACACGCAGTGGAGAAGAGATGCACAAACATATGCAGATATCTTATCTGAAATGCTCCTAAAGGTATGCAATTATAATTGTAGAAGTGTCGCTCACACATACAAGCGCATGGGGTATGAGAGAAGCTATAAAAATTATACATCTGTACTTGGAGCTGAGAAATTTATAACTAACTAGTAAGTTCTGGAATTAGAAAAGCCTAGAAATATGCAACGAGGAAATCAGACAGTATAAAAAGGCGACAACAGTAGAGGCGAGAAATCAGTTTCATTTAAGCTATCAGTCAGTTTGGTTTAATTAAGCAAGCTATTAGTTGCGAGTTATAAGTGTTAGTGTACTTTAATAAGTCATTTTTCCATTATTCAATATTGGAGTTATTTATTCAACAGTTTAGTGATTCGAACGTTAGCAGAGGATTGCAAATAAGGGGAATTGCAGTAAATTCGTTACAATATATTATATATAACACCGATCTCTATGATTTTTTAACACAAAAATATATACTATATACGTAAGCAATCGGTGAAATTTGAAGCTTTAGCTGTTAGAATGGGGTAGAAATTGCGAAAAGTTTCTTATCTGAACAACCGGTTGTATGAGATATATACTATATATACAACCGATCGCTATGATTTTTTCGTACAACAATATATGCTATATACGTAAGCATTTGGTGAAATTTGAAGCTTCTAGCTGTTAAAATGGGACTAAAATTGCGAAAATATATATATGTGGGAATGGGTTAAGGTACTAAATACTTTAATCCGTTCTACTGTATTTTACTGTATCCAGATTGAACACAGAAACATATTCCTTTGTAATAAAATATTGAAGTAATGAAAAAATATGAAAAAGTTTAGTTATAAAACGAGTATCGACATATACAGGCTTAAACATTCAAATAATTTAATAATTGTTAATTTTGTAATTAGTGTTAATTGTTTTTGAAAACGAATATAAATGCTGAACATCCCAAATTAAAATAAGTGTTTCTTAATCATTAAAATAAGAGGCACCACAATTGGGGGCTAGTCCGGGAACGTTCAGCTAAGCGGCGATTTTTTT
The DNA here is from genome assembly GCF_040869045.1 of Eurosta solidaginis. Taxonomy (NCBI): domain Eukaryota; kingdom Metazoa; phylum Arthropoda; class Insecta; order Diptera; family Tephritidae; genus Eurosta; species Eurosta solidaginis. Next base: position 143,487,188 of record NC_090319.1, on the reverse strand, counting down.
TTTTTTTTTGAAAAATAATTGCACATATGAGCAAAAATTTTATTTATAAACCATTGGTGGAGATTGTCTTAATTTTAGAAAATCCTGGAATCAACCTATATTGCAACAATTTATATGCGAGAAGACTCGCTGAAATAATAGAAAATATATTTTGAATCAAACCTTCAAAGGAATCTGGTGGAAGACGAATGAAGTTGTTGGATATGTTCATGGTGCAATTTATGTAAGGAAAAGGAATGGGAATTCAAATGAAAGAGGAAGCAAGAATCAAGGTAAATGGATTTAAGAATTGAGTGAAAATAATTTGAAAATGGCAGTGGAAAGAGGAAGCAAGAATCGAGGTAAAAGCGGATTTGAGAGTTGAATGAAACAGTTGCAGTATTTATACAAAAGACGGATTAAGTTGATTTCAGAGAAACAAGTTGTATGTATGTTGTGTGAAAGAAAAGAAAATATTTTAACAATTGAGAGAAAAAATTGAAAAAAGGTGAAGTTTAGAACGTTGTGTCAGAAGAAAAGGAGAATGTATAAAGTTGTTTAATATATGGTATACTGACAGGGTTTTACGACTATAATTTGAATTAAATGCAATATAAAAGAAGTTTAATATAAAATAAATTCTTGAAATAGATGTTGACGCCTTTATTAAGTTGAATTTATTGTAATTCATTATTTTCACTAATTATTTCAAATATTTGTTTATACTTGTATTACGTTGTATTTATATTTAATTATTTAGTTATATCCTCTATGGATGCACAGACTATTTTGACTTCAGCAGTCGAAGGACTGAAAACAAGATTATCAGAGTTAGGGTTAGATGTAACTGGAAGGAAACATGAGTTACAAAATAGATTACTTCGGCATTTGGGTTTATCTGCTAACGGCGAATCCTATACCGAACAAAACGCTTCTGTTTATGAAGACGTGGGTGCCAGTGTACCTCGCCATATACCGAATTCTCAGCCTTCATATTTTACTTTACGGGATATAGAGGATTTGTTGGGACATTCTACAGGGGTAGGATTTCCTGACGTAAAACAATGGATTAAAGATTTTGAGGAAAACGCATTAACGCTTAGTTGGAATAACCTGCAAAAATATATTTACGCAAAACAATTGATAAAAGGAGATGCAAAGGCCTTTATAAGAAGTCAATCCAATATTTTCGACTGGGATTCCTTGAGGGCAGCGTTGTTCAAAGAGTTTGGGAAGAAGTTATCTTCTATTGAAATTCATAGAATGTTAAAAAATCGTCGAAAGAGGCCAATGGAAAGTTTGCATGAATAGTTATATTGTCTTATAGAGATAGGAAATGAAGTTAACGTTGATGAGGAAAGTATTATAAATTACTTTGTTGAAGGTATCCCTGATTCATGGCAAAATAAATCCGTTTTATATCGTGCAAAAACGATAGAGGAGTTAAAAACTGAACTTCGGGTATATGAAAAAATTAAATTTTCTAAAACGCAGCTAAATTATTCGAAAGAAAATCAACAAGGTATTGTTGCGGGGGGAAAAGTTTCGGCAAGTAGGCATTTGGATAATTTTTCCTGTTATAAATGTGGAGTAAAAGGACACATTGCTAATAATTGTACATCGAAAAGTTTTAAATGTTTTAAATGCAATGCGATAGGTCGTCGAGCGTTTGAGTGCAAGTTAACTGGAAATAGTAAAGAAGAAACAAAAAAGGAAGTTGCGAAAAATAGTAAGGACGCTTTGTATATGACGTCTGAGAATGAAATTTTGACCTGCATTAAAACAAATACGCGTATATTTAAAGAAGTGCGAATAAATAAATTAATATTTTCGGCTATAATCGATACTGGAAGTGATATCAGTATGATTCGATATGATACTTTTATGATGTTAGGTTATATTGAATTGTGTAAGGAGAATAGGAAATTTACTGGTATTGGTGAAGGGAAAATAGTAACAATAGGTCATTTTACAGAAGAAGTAGAGGTTGATGGATTAAAGTTACAATTAACTTTTTATGTAGTAAGGGAAAATGATATTATATACAATGCGGTAATCGGAAATGATGTTCTCAAATTAGTTGACATATTTATTAGGGAAGAAGGTGCTTCATTCCAGGTTAAAGAGAAGATGAATCTAAAGCAATGCGAACGAGAAAGAGTCTTGCATAAGACAAATAGTAATCAAGATGAGGTTTACGGCAATAAATCGGGAAATAGAATGTACGAGGGCATTCGTGAGCTAACACAAGAGTTTGAGCAAATCCAAGGACTGTCATTTCAGTGTGACCCCATCTAATTTGTTTCGTTCCTCCCACAAATTGTCATCCTCCCAGCAGCTCCTTGCAGCAGGACTGCTCCATTTTCACATTCTCCGGGAAGGCATCGAATCCAATCAGGGTCCGTCTCCTGACCCCGGTCCTGAGAAATTGTATTGCTGCATCTGCTCAGTGTGTCTCGTGCAAGGGATGGTTGCATCGGACAGGTTGTGGGCTTGATCCCAAAACCCGACGTCCACGTAACTTTTATAAATCTTTTGTGGCTCCTTGCTGTTCATGCCCAAGGGCGTCCCGTAGTCTACGCCTAAGCGCCCCCCACTACCTTCCAGCAGCCCCGCTGCTCCGCAAGCCACAACAAGTACCCGCTGCTGCTCGCGCCCCACGGCGCCAACAACTCAAACAGCTGATACCACTCATAACTACTACCTTCGTAGTAGAGTTGGTAGCAATGCTGAGCATCAGCCCCTGCCCCCTTCTTCTCCGGCCCCCCTCTTTTCCGGTAGCAATCGTGCAGGTCAGGGAAACAGACTCTTAGTCTCTACCTCCGTTTGCACCGTCTGCCAGCAAAGAATATATAGGTTTGCGACATCCGCCCAATGCAGCTCCTGCCTTGGGTGGTGCCACTTCCCTATATGTTCTGGTCTCCGCCACGGCAACCCCCCGACGTGCTTCATCGCGCCATGTTGCCAGGTCGCAAACCCAAATCATCCGGGTACCCCAATGCTTGCCCAAGCACGCCCAGTCCCAAGGCTACAACAGCAATTGCGTCCTGGCCTTCCACAACCCAGGCGTAGTCACCCGTCACTTACCACCAGAGTGGCGACGTCTCCCCTTATACACTTCAGAATTCTGCAGTTAAGCTGTAATGGACTAACTGGGAAGATTACGGAGATAGTCGATTTCATGAAGCGGCACAACCTCCGCATTGCTGCGATTCAAGAGACTAAACTCACAGCAAGATCTGCATTGCAGACCTGCTCTGGGTATAATGTCCACAGGAAAGACCGCGAGAGCGGAAATGGAGGCGATCTCGCGTTTATCATACACCACTATGTGCAATATTATATATTTGATCCTGGCATCGACCGCAGGGACAATGTCTTAGAACGTCAAGGCCTATATGTCCGGTCAGGCGATGCAACCCTAGAAATCATCAACATCTACATCCCTCCTTCCACCTGTTGCCCCAGTGGATACCGCCCTAATATCAGGGCCTTACTCACTGGCAACAATCGCATTATCTTAGGCGATTTCAATGCCCATCATGATCTATGGCATTCAAACTTGCGGACGGACAGTAGGGGTAAGATGTTGGCGGATCAAATAGAAGAAACGACGTTCTGCACAATAAACGGAGACGCCCCCACGCGTATGGTGGGAAGCTGTCACAGCTCGCCAGATATCTCAATCGTGAGCGCAGAACTCGTAAACTGCGTCAACTGGCAGCCGGTGGTAACATTGGCACCCGACCACCTGCCCATACTTATTTCGCTTGAGCATACCGCCGACTTCATCGTCACTGAAAAACGCACTTTCATAAACTTCAAAAAAGGAAAGTGGGAAGAATATAAATCCGTTACAGACAGGCGCTTTGCTGCCCTCCCTATCCCGACTGATGCCCGCCAAGGGGAACGTGCCTTCCGTAAGGTCATTAAATCCGCCTCGGCACATTTCATTCCCGCCGGGAGAGTTCCCGAAATCCGGCCCCACTTCCCGGCGGAGGCCGCAAACTTAGCGAGAGAACGTGACCTTATAAGACAGCTTGATCCAGGCGACCCCCAAATAAGGGATATAAACCAACGCATTAGATTGCTTGTGGATGAACAAAGGAGGGCGAAATGGGAGGAGCACCTAAGAGGTTGTAACCTCTCTACCGGTGTGGGTAAACTTTGGTCCACCGTAAAGTCCCTATCGAATCCGACTAAGCACAAAGACAAAGCTTCCATCGCCTTTGGCGACAAAGTGCTGTCGGACGCGAAAAAATGCGCGAGCGCTTTCTGCCGACAATATATAATGCATCCTACGGTCGACAAAGATAGACGGAGAGCCAATAGACGCGCACATAAACACAAATTCAGCGCGTCACCAATCACCATCACCGCTAAAGAGGTTGAGGACGCCATTGGTCGTGCTAAACCATCCAAAGCAGTGGGCCCAGACGGCATAGCCATGCCGATGCTTAAAAGCCTAGGGAAAGAGGGTTTCAAATATTTGGCGCATGTCTTCAACCTGTCTCTTTCCACCTTTGTCATACCTGAGAAATGGAAAATGGCCAAGGTGGTCCCGCTACTAAAGCCTGGGAAACCAGCTAACATAGGTGAGTCGTATCGTCCGATATCTCTCCTATCGCCAGTGGCAAAGACGCTTGAAGCCATTTTGCTCCCTTATTTCCAAGAAAATTTGCAGCTAGCCCCTCATCAGCATGGCTTCAGAAAACTCCATAGCACTACCACCGCGCTAAATGCCATTAGCACCCAGATAAATTGCGGTTTAAATCAATATCCCCACCACAGAACAGTACTCGTAGCGCTAGACCTATCAAAAGCTTTTGATACGGTCAACCATGGCTCGTTACTGCAAGACCTGGAAGGGTCTACCCTTCCCCTATGTCTTAAAAGGTGGACCGCAAATTATCTGGGTGGTCGGCAGGCATCGGTGCAATTTAGAAACGAAACATCAAAACCAAGGAGAATTAAACAAGGGGCGGCACAGGGTGGTGTCCTATCCCCACTTTTGTTTAATTTCTACATATCTAAGCTACCTTCACCACCGGAAGGAGTCGCAATCGTTTCCTACGCCGATGACTGCACAATAATGGCCACAGGCCCAGGCCCAAAGATCGATGCGCTATGCAATAAAATAAACGGCTACCTCCCTGATTTCTCCAGTTTTTTCGCCTCGCGAAACCTGGCATTATCACCGGCTAAATCTTCCGCGACCTTATTTACAACATGGACGTCCCAAATGCAAAGCAATTAGCCAGCCGATTACGTGCTACGCGTCCCCCATATGGTCGCTAAGCCTAAAAATCACCCACTGGAAGAAACTACAGGCCTGCAAAAAAACCGCTCTCAGAATCGCCACGGGCTGTCTTCTTATGTCCCCAGAACACCATCTGCATAATGAGGCGAGAACTCTCCCCATCAGGGAGAGAAATGAGATGCTGACCAGACAGTTCCTGTTCCAGTTCCCAGAAACCTGGGCATCCCAACAGACATCTGATTGATGAACCAGCACCGCCTAGGGGCTTAAGGAGTCATCTCTGTAAGCATTTTGAGGAAATACGGCATCTGAGAACCCAGCCGTATGAAGTGGAAAAACACAAGAAGGTCCTTGGTGAACTCCATAAACAGGCGTCGGACCTTTATGCCGGGAATTGCCCGGTGAATCCAGTACTTAACGAAAATTATCCAAAACTCGCGGAAGAGGAACGCATACTCCCCAGGGAAACGCGTGTCACTCTTGCTCAACTTCGTTCTGGATACTGTAACAGGTTAAACTCTTACCTATCCAGAATCAACCCCGACATACAAAATGTATGCCCCGCTTGCAATGTGTCCCCACATGACACCAACCATCTCTTCAATTGTAATGTGGAACCAACGCCTCTAACACCCCTTTCCCTATGGTCCACCCCTGTTGAAACGGCAAGTTTCCTTGGACTCCCGTTAGAGGATATTGATGACAATTTGTGATCGGTCGGGGCTATTAGGTGGAGCGAGCATTGCTACAACAACAACAACAACAAGGTTACCGATTGCAAATCAGAAAATAACTGAAAAACAAGTAGAAGAATGGTTAGATCAAGGCATTATTCAACACAGTTCATCTCAATATGCTTCACCAGTAGTCCTTGTGGGCAAAAAAGATGGTTCTAAAAGACTTTGCTGCGATTATAGGAGGTTAAATGAGAAGATTGTGGGAGATAATTTTCCCATGGTTCTAATAGATGACGTCTTACAGCGGTTAGAGAAAGCCTCTATTTTTTCTACTTTAGATTTGAAGGATGGATTTTTCCCTGTACCGATAAAACCAGCGTCAAAGCAATACACTGCATTTATTACGCACAATGGTCAATATGAATTTAATTATGTACCGTTCGGAATTTCAAATTCTCCTGCAGTGTTTTGTAGATTCATGTTTGCAATATTTCGGGAACTCTTGCAAGACGGGACAGTAGTAATATATATGGATGATATTATTATTCCATCAAAGGACGAAAACGGGGGAATCTTTAAGCTCAAAAAAGTATTAAGAGTAGCAGAACTTAATGGGCTTAAGATTAAATGGAAAAAATATCAATTTTTGAAAAATACAGTGAACTTTTTAGGATATATAATTGAAAATTCGACGATTAGGATTTCCAGTGAGTAGACTAAGGCAGTTAAGAATTTTCCGTTACCTAAAGATAAGAAGTCACTCCAGCGTTATCTGGGTCTTACTTCTTATTTTCGGCGTTTTATTCCGCAATATTCTACAATTGCAAGACCATTAACAGATATATTGAAGAAAAATGCAACTCTTGTAATGGGTGATGAAGAGGTAGCAGCAGTACAACAGTTAAAGGATGTTTTAACCAGTGCACCTGTGTTAAATATATATAGTCTTCAGCAGAAACTGAAGTGCATACAGATGCAAGTAAATTTGGTTATGGAGCAGTTCTTTTACAAAAAGACGAAGATGATGGACAGCTTCATCTAATTCAATATATGAGTAGGAAAACGACAATGGTAGAGCAGAACTACCAATCCTATGAATTAGAAGTGCTTGCAATAATCGAAGCTTTGAACTTGGATAATGAGTACACAAATAGTGATACATTTATAGCCGTGATGACAACATGACAAAAAACGTGTGCGACAAAGGAATCGAAAAAAAATTAAAGATGAAAAAAAGGTTTATTTTGGGTGCTTAAAAGCAAGCCCCCCTGCCGGAAGGACCAGGGTAAATTTGCCGCAACGTTGAGGCAAATCTGTGTAAGTGTAATCTATGCAAAGAATAAAAATTCTTAAATTTTCAAAGTTCCCTAATTTTGAGTTAGTCGCGGTCTAACCAAAAAAAAAAAAAAAAAAAAACGCATGTGCGGAAGTGGGACTATGTGCAGAGCACATCGATACAGATCGGTGTAGGTACTCAGAACATAGTAACTAATCGCAAAAGGAAATGTAAAGAATCAGAAATAAGTGAATCCAAATAAATGTTAAAAAAAAGGAAAAGTGCGAGTGAAAAATTACTCAACAAAAATTCAAAAAGTAAAGTTAAATTACTTAACAAAAATTGTACTTAGAAAAATGGTCAACCCAAAAAAACTAAAGCTCAAACCCTTCGCTTTTCCCAACCTTTTTCTATCAAAACTTATGTCTAGGAAATTATACAGTAAGAGTATGTATATGGTCACTTGAATAAATGTTTATTACAATTATTGGTTTCTTATTAAAAAATTGAAAAAAATGTGACAGAGTTTGAAATGAATTTGAAAATTTTAAAAATTGAAACTCCCCTCAACGATTGCTTGTTGCTCTATTTATATCTTTTCTGTTCATGAAAATTTCAGTATCCGCTCACTCGATTACATCAAAGTCGGTACAGTGTAATACTATTGAAGTAGATTGTTCTATATTCCCACAATTCGGCCATCCTGCTATGCATTCGTCTCGAATGCGTCATGATCGTCATCGTATTCACTTGCCCATGGTTTCATGTATTCTGCACACGTTGTGGTTTGCTTCGAGCCTTCGCCTTCACCAATGCGAACAACGTCGTATGTGTCATTTAGTTTAACTTTGGTAACACGGTAGGGCCCCAAAAATTTTGGTTTCAATTTAAGGCCACCACCGAATTGCGTGCGTTTTATTGCTACCATTTCACCGATTTTGTAGATTTTCGATAGTTTACGTCGTTTTCGTCTTCTATTAGCTGTCTGATATTGTGATCGTTCTTTGTACACATTTTGATACCCACCATAAGTTCGAAGGGTGTTTTATTTATGCTTCTAACGTACGTAGAATTAACTGCTTGCTGTAGGTCATCAACGAAACGATACCACTTTTTTGGGTCTTCCACGCAAAGTTTTGCCAAAACATTAATTATTGTCGCATTCAACCTTTCCACCTGACCATTTGCACGAGGCAGACCGGTTGTTACTTGAAAATGTTTGATATTTTCTGCTTCACAGTAATTTTTAAATTCGTCAGAGATAAAAGCTGAGCCACGATCAGATATAATCCGTACAGGATTACCAAATACAATACTTTGCATTTGCAGCTTTGAAACAACTTCTTTTGCAGATGTCGTCTTGGTAGGATAAAGCCACGCGAATTTCGTAAACGAGTCAATGACAGCCAAAATGTGCTTATACTGCTTATTTGTTGACTCCAACGGCCCAAGGAAATCAATATGATACGTTTGTAATGGATGTTCTCCTTTATCTAAAGGATAAAGCTCGCCTTCTTGCTTACCACCCTTTCGATTTCCAACTATACAAGGAATACAGTTCGCGGTGTGTCTTCGTATCTTACCATCGAGCTGAAGTACAAAAAAGTCTTTATTCACAAGCTCCTTGGTTTTCTTTAATGCAAAATAACCTCTATCGTGCGCCAGTTTAATAATTTCTCTCTGCATTGCTTTTGGAACCACTAGCAACTCGTCGTCTTCTATAATCTTATACAATATGTTATTTTTCAAATAGTACCCATTGTATGATGGTTTATCCTTTAGTAACTCTCTTATGATTTGTAGTTCTACATCTTGTGATTGCGCCCGTTGAATCTTAGTTAAAATATTATTATCATGTATCGTCATAACTGGATGCCTGCTTAATGCGTCAGCGTGTCGGATTTGCGAGCCCGACCTATGTTCTACAATGAAGTCATACTCTTCTAGAAACAAAATCCATCTCGCTACTCTAGTGCTAAGGTCTTTTTTCTCTAGGGTTTTGGTAAATGCCTTACAGTCAGTCACTAGCTTGAATCGCAAACCGAGTAAGTAAACTCTACATTTTTTCATAGCTTCAATAACAGCTAAAACTTCTAGTTCGTAACTAGTAAGTTTTCTCTCAGCATCCGTCGTTTTCTTACTCATATAATATACGGGATGCAGTTGCTTGTCATCTGGTGATCTCTGCAACAGTACGGCTCCATAACCATCGATTGAGGCATCTGTGTGAACTTCGGTTTCGTAATGCTGGTTGAAAATTCTTAAAACAGGTCGTGTGCTTAAAACTTCCTTTAACGAATTAAATGCTTTTAGCTGTTCCTCTTTTATTTCAAATTTCGTATTTAACTTTCGTAAATCTGTCAGTGGTTTTGCAATTACTGAAAAATTTGGTATAAATTCCCGAAAGTAACTTGCTAGTCCGATAAAACTTTCTATCTCTTTTAAATTTTTAGGCATATTGTACTTCATCAAAGCTTCAACTTTACGAGGAGATGGTGAAATTTGTTGGTTTTCTATTGTATGCCCCAAGAATTCTATTTTAGTTTTAAGAAAATGACATTTTTTAACGTTAATTTGGAGTCCATAGTCTCTGCATAGGTTTAAAATTTCTTCTAAATATTCTAATGCTTCATTTTCGTTACTAGAAGGAATTATTATGTCATCTATATATACCACGTCGCGTAAAATCTCCAAAAATTCCATTTATGTGACTTTGAAATACACTTGGCGCATTTGAAAGACCAAAAGGAACTTTTAAAAACTGGTACTGTCCACGAATGAAGTGTATTTACGACTATTACGTGCTACATCGACATGAAAAAATCCATTTTTCAAGTCTATTGTACTAAAAATCTTTGCATTCTTTAGCCTATCAAGTTGATCTTCAATAAGCGGAAGAGGAAAACGGTCTCTTACGGTAACTTTGTTGATTTTTCGGTAGTCCACACATAGTCTTGGAGTACCATCTCGTTTTCGTATAAGAACAACTGGGCTACTAAACTCTGAATCAGACTCCTCTATGATACCATCTTTCAGCCACTGGTCAACTTGATCATCAACTATCAATCTTTCACTTAACGGCAATCTTCGAGGTGTACATGAAATTGGTGTTTCATCTTTTAGTACAATACTTAATTGCACGCTTGTAGATTTACATTGTCTATTTTTTAAATTTTTGACAAGATCTCTTACCTTCTGTTTGGCATTTTTACTAGCTGACTTCAACATTTATACAGTCATCATCTTGGTCAATTTCAATATTCAAAACAGATGCATTTTCATTATCATCACGTAGTTTTTTGATTGCAAAACCGGAAGGATTAATTGTAAGCTCGGCTTGTAAGCAACTATCCGTACCAATTATAACCTCTACGCTTAAACATTCTCTTGGGACCAATCGAAAAAGTAAATTGTATAACTCTCCATCAACTGTTATTGTTTTCGTTAGCTCACCTAATGGCTTACAATTATTGTTTTTACCAAACCCGGTTAACACTACATTTGACTCGACCATGCGTGGTTTATTTAAAGCATTATATACTTCAATTGAAATAATGTAAACTTTACTGCCTGTATCAAAAAGCGCATAGCAATTTACACTTTCAATGGATATATATTTTTTCGTAACTTCATCGTTGCTTTTACTAACAACATTCACACTTTTTGTAGAGTCACTGTTAGATTTTTCCGGGCAATTCTTTGCAATATGACCAAATTTCTGACACTGAAAACATTTGGCTCCCTTGCTTTTGTTTTTACATTCTATTGATTTGTGCTCTTTCATTCCACAGTTAAAACACATAATTTCACTTTTAATATTCTTCTCAAGACCATTTGATTTCTTTTAATAGTCCTTTTCAACACTCTCTTCTATTTGCAATTGTTTATTTTTCTCACGCATTGTTTCATAACATTTTAATTTAAGTTTAAAGTCTTTTACATTTACCGCGCCATACAATATAGTTTTATTAACATTTATATCTTTGATTCCATCTATCACATATTGAATCAATGCACACTCTTCTACGTTACCACGCGATGCTAAGTCTTTCATATGAAAGAAATATTCATACACATTTTCGTCTTTATTTTGTTTTCTTTCAATTAGGAGTTTATGCAACTGCGCACTATTGGTTACCGATTTAAATTCGCACAACAAACTGTTTTTTAATTTCTGCCAAGAGGTTATTCCCCTTTCCGTCGATATAAAGAGCTTTGCCAACCCTTTAAGCGATTTTTTGGCAAAAATAAATTTCTGGAAGTCGTCCCAGTACATCAACGCTGCCGTTTCCTCAAATTCTTCTACCCAAGTCTCAACGCACAATTTTTCAGACCCGTCAAATGATTTTATACTGTCTTCAATATCGCGAAAGTTAATTGCAAAACGAGGCACAAAATGTGTCATTGCATTACTTCTAGCCATCTCATTATTTTCGTTAGCTACATTTACACTTGTTTGCTTATTTCCGTTGGTGTTATAGTTTCCGGTAATATCCGAAAAGCCTACCGCGCCTGCTACGTCATTATTATTTGTCTCTTCGACACCATCACAAGACAAATAGCAATCGTCATTTCTCTGCTGTGGCACAATCGCTCGATCCGCTCGTCGATTTACATTGCTGTTATTGATTTGGCTTACAACACCGCTTGAACCGTCAACGAAACTCTGAATTTAGATGATTTGCTTTCGAGGTTGCAAAAGGCGGCCGACAGTCAGCACTTTAAGAAAATAGAATGGCCAAAAGATGACATAATTTTTAAACATATTTCCATATCCGAGCTAAAAGCCAAAGGAAATGACATCCTAAAACATTAGAAATAATATTAACTGACCCGGTGGAAACAGTGATTGATAATTCCAAAAAACTACAGTTAATGACCATTTACCACACTGACCCATTATCAGGTGGTCATTGTGGAACAAAAAAGCTATACGCGAAACAGAACAAAGTTTTATTGGAAAAATATGACGAGAGATATATCCAAATTTGTGAAGCTCTGCGTGGATTGCATACACAACAAAGTTAAGCCCAAAAATAAAGAAAAATTAGTTATTACGGCAACACCAATAAAGCCTTTCGATGTTGTTGTAGTCGACACAATCGGGCCTTTACCAACCTCTGATATCGGTAACAAGTTCGCTGTTACCTTGATATGTGATTTAACAAAGTATCTTGTAACCATAGCAATACCTGATAAAACAGCCAGTACTGTTGCCAAAGCCATTTTCGAAGGGTTCATTCTTACCTACGGTGTAATGAATACCATTAGAACGGATTTAGGCACCGAGTACAAAAACGAAATCTTTAACGAATTATGTAATATTTTAAAAATAACCCATGACTTTTCTACGGCTTACCACCATGAAACAATCGGTACAATAGAACGTAACCATCGCGTTTTTAATGAATATCTTCGCGGATACTTGAATGAAACATCCTCTGACTGGGATACTTATTTAAAATATTTCACATTCCATCATAACGTAACCGTTAACTCAGCTTTCGATAATAAGATAACGCCATTCGAGTTAGTTTTCGGCAAAAACGCTATATTACCGCAAGAGGTACAAACTGTTACAATCGATCCTATTTACAATATTGATAACTATGCTAAGGAAATGAAGTATAGGATGCAAAAATCGTATAATCTTGCAAAAAGTTTGATAAGTAAACACAAAGCTCGAAACAAGTTGCTATATGATAAAGGCGCGCGACCGTTAAATTTAAAAATAAATGACTTGGTACTAGTCGAAAGACAGCCCTACGAAAAGCATAACAGCATCTATGAAGGCCCATTTCAGATTCAAAAGGTCGACGGTGTTAATGTCACATTCTTTGATGAAACACAAAAAAAATCTAGAACGATACACAAAAATTGATTAAGGAAAATTAATTAAAAAAAAAATTTATAAAATGGATATGTACAATTTTAGCCTTAAAATATATATTCACGCGCATATGTATCTATGAATTTTTAGATTAGTGCTGAACAAATTCTTAAAAAAATTTTTGAATTACGTACCTACATTTTACATTTTCAATAAAACACTCAAATTGATTAAACTGAACGAATAAAAAAAAGGGGAAAAATATAACTTACCAATTTAAAAAGTTATTCGTTCAGTTCGTTCAATTAGTGTACAGCCCTGACAGCGGGACGATGATTGTATCAAGCCTGATCAACTTGATGCAGTCTTCTTTCCTTTGGAAGGATGGTGTAGTGCCACCGCATATAAATTAGAATAACATGAACATACTTAAAGCTATAGTCTGTTAACGCCTTTATAACATAAGTATCATATATTTATATTCTACCGCTAATTTCTCTTTGTACCAATCATACATTAATCAGCTACTCTGTAACTGTCTATTAAAGTTAATAAACTTAGTCTCAGGAGAACCTTGAAGCCGTGCAGTGTTTATTTAATTTAGTTCGCATTATAAAAGTAAGTACCTGTACACGGCGACTGTACACAGCCATCCTTGGCCCAAACCTAAATAGGGTGAAATAAAACAAAAAAAAAAAAAAAGAACAAATATAAATTGAGTGGAAAGAAACAAAATTTGCAAAAAGCCAACAAGAAATACATATACACTTATACATTTCCAAAAAAAAAAAAAATTAAATTGCTAAAAAATTTTAAAATTTAAAAAAATAGAGAAAATTTTTGTTCGAAAATTGTGGGCGCACAAGTCATAAGTCCCACCTAGGAAACAAATTTGTAATTATAAAATCAAGAGCAGCCAAGCAGAAGCAACAGCAGCCGGCTAATAAATCATCAACGAGTTACCAGGCAACAACAACACCATAAGGAGCAGCATAAAACAAACAGGAATCGGTGAGTAGGCAGTTTTTTTATTTTTCATAAAAAACAGAAAATAATACAACTTTTTTCCACAAAAGTTATATTATTTTTGTAAACTGCAAAATCATATATATATATATATATATATATCCACATATATACATAGGATAGGATAGGTTAGGTGGTAGCTACTTTGATAAGGATAGCTCACTTGGACAACTCGAAGGTCCGTTGTGATACCACATACACCAAAAATAACGGTGACTTAGATCTAGCTACTTAGAGAATCGTTGTGTAGCAACGATAAAGCTCCGAATGATACCGATCTCAACTTTGGATATATCCTCGGGAGATCCAAGTGAGTCGCGACCGAAGTACTTTCGCCTAGTTCTGGCAAAAGCTGGACAATCAAGCATAAAGTGATTTGGTGATTCAACCTCATCATCCTCCATACAGCTGCAGCAGGATGGAGTTTCCAGTATATTGAGACGTACCGCATGGATGCCCATGGGACAGTGCCCTGTCAAAACCCCAATGAGCATTGATAGGTGAGCCTTAGTGAACCCAATTATTTCAGCAGACCTCCTGCCATCCACTTTTGGCCAGAAAGATCTTGCTACCCTGCAAGACGTGGTATCCGCCCAACGTGTGCTGAGCTGATTCGAGGCCCAGCTATGGAGGAGCAATCCACAGGTGGCCAGCGGGATCCCGAAATCCCTACAGCCATCTTCATCCGGTTCAGTTGTACCGATGCGGGCTAAGAGATCCGCTTGACAGTTACCCGGGATATCACTATCGCCCGGGACCTAGATAATCTTAATTGTAAAATAATTCGATGCAATCGCAAGCGAGGTCAGGCACTCCCAGACCGCCCTCGATCGCACTGTAGTTGAGCTCAAGGCCTTGATAGCCGTTTGGCTATCAGAGTAGATGTTAAATTCCCTAACCGTAGTAGCACTGGATAGCATTCCATCCACCGCAACCTTAATCGCAGCAATTTCCGCTTGGAATACACTGCAGTGATCAGCCAACTTAAACTTGCGGCTTAAATTTAGCTCTTGACAAAAGATCGGTTTGACCACCATCTCATAAAGCCAGTGTACTACTCCTAGCGAGAGTCCCCATCTCTTTCCGATAGCCCCTCTGCAGCAGTACAAGGCAATGTGGGCCTTCCTGGCCGGATCTTCCCCATTGCGTCTCCAGGACAGTTTCTTGTCCAAAACAATCCCCAAATATTTAACCCTATTAGAAAGTACCAACGGTACCCCTCCAATCGAGGGAGTTCTGAAATCGGGCATCTTATATCTCCTTGTAAAAAGAACCAATTCCGTTTTTCCCGGGTTGATCGCCAACACACATGATTCAGCCCACCTAGCCACAGTAACCAGGTAGCCCTGCAGAACATCGCGCACGGTGCCCAGAAATTTGCCTCTGACTAGGATAGCGAGGTCATCTGCATAGGCAACCACCCGACAACCATTGGCTTCCAGCTCCACAAGAAGCTCGTTGACTACTACAACCCAGAGGAGAGGAGATAGAACACACCCCTGTGGCGTACACCTGCACACCTTCCTCTTAATTATGGCCCTCCCCACTCCGCTGCGACAATTCTGCCGCATAGAAGTTTGCTAATAAATTCAACCAGAGCCGCCTCGACTCCTAAACCCATCAGAGCTCTTTCGATTGCCCCCGGTAAGACATTGTTAAAAGCCCCTCGATGTCTAGAAAGGCACCCAGAGCATACTCTTTGTATTCTAGGGACCCCTCTATTTGCTTTACAATCGAATGGAGAGCCGTTTCCGTCGATCTGCCCTTGCAATACGCATGCTGGGCTTGAACGACCCTATAGCCCAGGTTATTTGACTTTCCCGTATTGGAATGGCAGGCACTTCTGCATGGCCAACGACCGCCGACCATGCAGGCAAAGATTCCTGCGCAACTGGGACATCGGGAAAATGATTGTCCAGTAAAAGCTTTAGGGACTCCTTGCTACTCATCGACCAGTCCCCACCATACTCTCTCAGATACCCCAGAGGAGCGGGATTCCTAGAAAGTATTTTTCTAAGCCTCGCAATTCATTGCAGCCTTCTACGTTTTCGCAGAAACTTCGCCATGCATCTCGCTTGGCTATCCTTATTTCATATTTATAAATCCCCAGACTCACCTTATAGAGCTCCCAGTCCGAGGGTAATTTGCTCCTCCTGGCTCTATTGAAGAGCCGCCGACTGGACGCTCTTAGGTCGTCAAGAGAATTCGACCACAAGGGCGGCTTGCCCTTCCCCCTGTAAGTTTTCAATGGGCAGGACAGCTGAAAGGCGCTATTGCTTGCCGAAGTGAAGTTTTCCACAAGAACGTTATCTCAGATTCGGACAGGTCCGAACTAATGGTAGGCGCCGCAGGCAATAGCTCTCCCAGCTTCCTACAATACAAGTCCCAGTTAGTACTTTTACGGTTCCTAAAAGATATTTTACAGGGACGTTCTTCGTTCACCTATAACTGAATATATCGGTGATGAGAGAAGGAGTACTCGTTCAGAACCCTCCAGCCAGATATCCGACCTTCCAGTTCTCTACTAACCAGGTTGAGGTCCAGGACCTCCTCCCTTACCGCAGTAATAAAAGTCGGATCATTCCCCCTATTGCATATACAAAGTCCCTCATCTACAATAAAAGTAAATAAAGACTCACCTCTAGTGTTGGTATCCGAGCTTCGGCACCGATAATCACGCCAACACCTCTCCGCTTTGTTTCAGCGGTGATTTCGCCCAGTATCGCAGGTGGTGGTCCCGCTACATCCCCGTGGGGCATGTACGCTGAGACCACCCACATTTCATTACTTCCTCGCCGGTTACGTCAGCATTGCTGAAATTAGAGAGAATAAAAGCTTTAATCTCTTTTTTAACAAGCACACAGGATCTAGGCCTACTTGCCTCCCCATGCACCAAGGTGTTGAATTTTCCAGTCCTTAATCCAGAAATCTTACTGCCGTTACTACTCAGCCACGGCTCCTGGACAAGGACTATATCCACTCCGCCTTTTTCAAGGCAGAGCAACAAATTTGCGGAAGCCGCCTTAGAGTGCTGAAGATTGATTTGCCGGATTTCCATCAAAACCGCTCTTCGTCCGCGGATTCGTGTTAGTCGTGTCCATTCTAAAAAGTCCCCCCTCAAGGCCGCTATCCGGAGCCGATTGTGTAGTCGCCCTTCAATGGTCCCGTGGTTATCTATGCTATTCAGAGAGGCCACACGAGGGTTGACGCATTACCTTATGAGTAATGCGTTCAGAGCCAGACCGGACGCGACCTACACCACCAACTTAACGGCGACGGAGCCGGAACGTACCTTGAGGCCCGCCACGGTTTTAACGGGACGTGGGCAGTTGCAGCATTAGCCTACCAGCCATTTCGGTAGGGTTTCACCCCGACCTACTAAGGTGGCAGAATACCGCACCTACCAGCCCAAAGTCATCAAGTCAAAATTGAATGTCAATAATCAAAAGCGCTAAACAATCCAGTTCGCCACCGTTGTGTACCGATCTTGACTCTTAAAGAGTCCTCCCTCCCCTGAGCTCGGCACAATGACTCAGGGGTGCGGGTTTTATCGAGTTGTCCTCTCTAGATCCGCCATTATCAGTAGAAGCAGGGGCACCTCGTGCAGGACGTGATAAGTAATCACGCGTGACATTCGTCACTATGGCCGGTCTAAGACGATAACAGTCCCTGATCCAGAACCTGGAACCACTTATGATATCCAAGCCAAGTATCTTAGCCCCCACATATATACATGAATATTGCGGAAATTTTCATACCGTTGGTTTTAGTGCAACCTTTTTGCAACCAAAAATTGGTAGAAAATATTCCGCTATACCAATAGGGAAAATCCGCCAATTATATATATATATATATATATATATATATATATATATATATATACATATTTCTAGTGGTATTTAACCAACAAAAAAATTGCAGTTTACTTGGCTACTTAAACCCACTGTGCAAGAACAACATCAGCACAAATTTCTTCTACAGCTGAGTTTACCCCGTTGTTCGCCCAGAGCGTTGAACTTGGCGATACAGTTCAACTTCCAAATCATTTTTTCTGCTTCGCAGCATATAGAAAATTATAATATTCATACGTGTGTGCATACTTACAAACATGTACAAATAATTTCAAGTTGCTTTTCCAGCAATCATACTTCTCCACTCAGAGAACATCATACGTGTTTACTCACACTTTCAAGTCGCTCTTCCAGAGACAGTCTCCCAGCACATATAGCTACATTAGCAACGAGAGTTGTGTACTGCTGATCAAATTTCTCAACCTCTCTCATATTTGCAATTTTTTCATCTTTCTTTGCTGCACTCTCCCAACATTGCAATCAAGCGCACTCAGCTTCACAAAAGAAACGCTACATTGAAGCGAATCAAAACAAACTCTTCTGTTTGTAAACATAAACAGAGAAGCTCACCTGATTCACGTGCATACGTTCGCACAAACCAAAATATATAGACACATACGTTTGTATATTGCGCACGTACATTTGTACTTATTCTGTCGTACAAAATTAAGTTTGAGATATTTTCGTCCCTATAGGAACTTTTCAAAAATATTCCTACAAACCTCAAATTATTATTATTTTCTAATATATACATACCTATATATACCAGTAATTTACAAATACACGTTTATTTCTACACGTATATTTACACGTATATATAAGTGAAAAGTGTTTGTGATTTTTTTTTTAATTCTCTATTTTTTGTTTTTACAAAATATTATATGTACATACTATTAAATTCCGAATTTCGCGGATTTATATCATTTAAGGAACGTCCCGTTGTCCGCGCTTGACTCTATTTAAAAAAAAAAAAAACACAAACACCGCCACCAATTTAAATTTCCTTTTTTAAATTTCTGTGGCACGAAGAGTTTTACATCTTCGAATTTTGCGAACGTTCTCTGAGCGGACAAATATTTTATTCGGTTTTTTTTTTGGTGAAAACCCAAAAGTTTGCATAAAATGCCTCTCAGTCCCCCAAAAACGTCCGAAACCGGGACAAAACCAAAAGGTGGCCCAAAGGAAGAAACGACCAAGGAAAGGTCAACATCCCCCCGCCGGAAATCCAAATCAGTTGACCCATCCGCGCAAAAGTTCATCGCGGAAAGTGACAATCTGATGAGATACTGTGCAAAATTTAACGAAGCACCGATTCAGGATCACACTGAATCGTATCTCATGATAAAGGACAAACCACTAGATGATTATTGGGCACGACTTCAATCGGTTTACGATCTGGTATTTTCGAAACCAGACGAAAGTTTCCCTTAAGACTTCAAGAGTTCAGTACAAGGAAAACAATGCGCCTGCCTTGATAGGTACGTATGAAGTGACAAAAGCAAAGATTGCCGATCAACTTTCGTTGATCAAAATGATGGCAACGCCGAGTTCACCAGCCCGCGCGGAACAACCCCGGCTGAGACAAATATTTACTTCAAAGTCTCAGCATGCGACACGGAGACCTTTTATGGTGGCTATGAAGAATGGCCCGCTTTTCGTGACATGTTCACAGCGGTGTAAATTAACCACCCAAGGCTCTCCCGTGCTCAGAAATTGTACCATCTCCGGTACAAAACGCAAGGCAAAGCCGGCTACATCGTCAAACAATATGCGTTGAGCGACGACAACTTTGACTTTGCCTGGGAAGCTTTACGGTCACGATACGAAAACAAGCGTATCTTGGTTGACAACCAGATAAAATCCTTACTGACTCTTGCCACTATTTCATCCGAAAACAGTGAGCAACTTCAGAAATTGCAAAATACAATCAACAACTGCCTATCCGCCCTTCACTCCCAAGGAGTTACGACAGACAGTTGGGATCCGATTCTGGTGTACATTTGTTCATCAAAGCTCCCAAAACAACCCTGTCACTTTGGGAACAATCTCTCTCTTCTCGAAGAGATCTACCCTCATGGTCACAAATGAACGACTTACTCACCTCGAGATATGAAGCCGTTGAAAGGGTCAATAGGTTTCAACCAAGCAAACAAAAACCAGTCGCTCATCAAAATTCTGCGCAAAACAGGTCCTTCAACAGGACGCAAACCCTTGTGGCAGAATCTAAAAAGGAAACTTGCCAATGTTGCAACTCCCCGCACCTTATTAGATTCTGTCCACGATTCAAACGAATGTCTGTGCAAAACCGGACACAATTCGTAAAACAAGCTAAGCTGTGCACAAACTGCCTTAGCAGCACTCATATCATCAATGAGTGCACGAGCAAGTGGTCATGTTCGACATGTCATCAACGGAATCACACGCTGTTGCATGTGAGCCCGCAAGCTTCACGTTCCACCCCGCGAACGAATGCATCAAACGTGCAGCACACAACTGCTGAGTCAACATCTCCAGTTCGACAAACGCAGAATAGCTCCGATTCTAGCGAGCTACCGTGTTGTTCAAAACACGCGCCGGTTCAATCATTGCATTCAGCCAATGATAACCAAATGCTCTTTCCTACTGCTATGGTCGTAGTCGAACACGAAGGGGAATTATTTCAACTAAGGGCCCTTATCGATCAGGGCTCGGAAAGATTTTTCATTTCCTCGAAAGTTCAAAAACGGTTGAAACTTCCATTCGAACATTCAAAGTTCGAAATCTCTGGCATGGGTGGACAAGTCGTACAAAAGTCCTCCAAACTTTGTCCTTTGACACTGGTTGCATCCAAGGCCATGAAAAGGATAAAAGCTCATGCCATTGTGTTGCCGCAACTGACAAAAAATCTGCCAACATCCACCATTAGTCGCAAAATCTGGCAGCAGTTCAAATTCCTTGAGCTTGCTGATCCCAGTTGCCACATATCGGGTCAGACTGACATGGTCATTGGCAGCGACATACTTCCAAAAATTCTGCGGGAAGGTATAAAAAAGGTGTGTGGTAGCATACTTGCGCAACAAACCATTTTTGGTTGGATTTTCAGTGGCAAGTCCAAGCATCAAACGAGACACTCAGTTCTCAAATGAGAAAATTTTGGGAAGAGGAGGAAATTTCACAAACTCCACAGATATCCCCCGAGGATCAAGCGTATGAGCAGATATACGCAACAACCACGACACGTGCAACAAACGGTCGATACATTGTGCGACTTCCATTCAAGGAAGAGTTTCCTGAAAAACTCTCCCTCGGCAAATCCCGCCCGGCTGCTCTGAAGCAGTTTTTCAGCATGGAGCGATCGCTTCAGAAAAAGGGGGAGTTAGGTACAATGTAAAACAACGTGTTGCAAGAATATCTCGACCTTGATCACATGGAATCTGCCGACCCATGCGAAATAACTTCGAATGGCAAGGTCTTCTCATTGTACTTGCCACATCATGCGGTAGTCAAACCAGATAAAGTCACCACCACGCCTCTAAAAAATTTGGGTCAGGAAAATCCCTGAATAACGTGCTATACACTGGTCCAACTCTCCAACCTGATCTCATGCTACTAATTCTAAAGTGGCGTATGCATAAGTATATGTTCAATGGAGACATTGAAAAAATGTACCGTCAGATCCTTATACACGAGGACGACAAAGATTTTCAGCGAATCCTATTTCGCAAATCGGCCAGCTCCAATGTTAGCTATTTCAATCTAAAAACGGTTACATTCGGCGTCAATTGTGCACCATATCTCGCTATTCCTACGTTGCATCAACTATCCGATGACACGAAAGCGACATTCCCGTTGGCTGCAACAATTCTCAAGACGCAGACGTATGTCGAAGACATCCTATCAGGAAGTCACACCAACGATAACGCCACTGAATCACTCGTTCAAGTGATTAAAGCCCTAAAATCAGCTGGTTTCATACTAAAGAAACTAATGGCTAACGCAACATTATCAAAATGGCAACATTTCGCAGAAAATCTGCCAGCCATTTGCCACATCGAAATCCCTCGATGGGTTAATGTCGTTCCAGGGCAAGACACCCAAATCCACGGGTTCTGTGATGCCTCGGAAAAAGCATATTGCGCAGCGATTTACATCCGCACACATGTGGGCAACCAAATAAAATCTGATCTTTTGGTTGCGAAAGGCAAAGTTGCCCCCATAAAAACTGTAAGCTTACCCCGCTTAGAGCTATGTGGTGCAGTCCTATTCGCAAAACTGGCTTCAACTGTTCGAAAACAGCTCGACTTACAAGCTTGAAACACATTCTTATGGTCAGATTCTGAGATTATACTAGCCTGGCTAGAAAAATTTCCTTCGACCTGGAAAACTTATGTGGCCAACCGTACCTCTCAAATTCGAGAATATCTTCCTAGCGGCACCTGGCGCCACGTATTTAGCGAAGACAACCCTGCTGATCTTGGCACACGTGGTTGCAAGCCGCATGGTTTGATAGGCTCTTCACTTTGGTGGCACGGACCACAATGGCTTTCTTGCCCCATTTCGGCATGGCCAAATCCGAAAGAAGGTAGCGCTTCTCCACCCGAGAAGCATATCCGAAGCATATCAGGCACTCGAGGAAGAGGACGATATTCTTCAACGTTTTTCCTCATACTCTCGAGCTCTCCGTGTGATTGCATACGTGTTCCGCTTTGCGAACAATGCCTGCAACCAATCCAAATCGGTTGCAACAACACATAATCCCCATCTGACGTACAAAGAGTTGCAACATGTGAGAACGCGGCTTGTGGCAATGGCCATTTCGGGGCGGAAAAGAGCGCCTTTCAAAGCAATATGCCAATAAGCAAGAAGAGTTCCCTTCTGGCTCTTGACCCATTTCTGGATGGATACGGACTCCTACGTATCGGTGGAAGATTGGAACATTCTACAATGCAATACAACGAGAAGCATCCAGTAATCCTTCCTCCGGATTCAAGCCTCTGCCAGTTGTATCTAGAGTTTTTACACCGCCTTCTTCTTCATGCAGAAATGCGGTTAATGCTCCAAATGGTGAGGCAAGAGTACTAGGTACCAAAACTAAAAAGAAATGCATTTTTCAATGCAAATCTTGCACGCTTTTCAAACAGAAAACGCGCACGCAAATAATGGCAGCTCTACCACCTAAGCGCTGCAATTTTTCATTCCCCTTTTCCACAACAGTAGTAGACTTTGAAGGTCCATTCCAAATAAAAGCATCGGTTCTGGGGTCGACCACTATCATAAAAGGGTACGTGGCTGTATTCGTCTGTTTTTCCACAAAGGCAGTACACCTCGAGCTATGCTAGGACCTTACCACCGAAGCCTTTCGCGCAGCATTCGCCCGATTCGTTGGCAGACGGGGTTATCCCTCAAAAATAATGAGCGACAATGGTAAAACGTTCATTGGCGCTCAGCGCGCACTCGAACGCGACTTCGTAAAATTTCTTAACGAATGCTCCGCGGACATTGTGCAGAAATATGCCCCTCAGGGAATAAACTGGCAGTATATTCCACCTAGTGCCCCTCATATGGGCGGCTTGTGGGAATCCGCAGTAAAAAGTTTTAAAACCCACTTCAAAAAAACCGCTGCATCCCACAAGTTTACATTCGAAGAATTTACGACGCTGTTGGTGCGTATTGAAGCGATTCTCAATTCGAGGCCTCTAACCTCACTATCCCAGGACCCAGCTGACTTCACAGCGCTCACTACGGGTGACTTCCTTCGAGGTGCACCGCTATTAGCCATTCCTGAGCCAAACGCGGAAGACCTCTCCTGGATAAATCGATGGGAAAAACTTAAATCGCTTCATCACCAATTCAGTCGACGCTGGAAAGAGGATTATCTGAAGGACCTCCAGAAGCGCTATAAATGGCAAACTCCACAGCGAAATCCTCAACCAGGCGGCCTCGTCGCAATTAAAGAAGATTCGCTCCCACCCACCAGGTGGCATCTGGGACGAATCGAGAACGTTCGCCTGGGACCTGACAACCATGTTCAGGTTGTAGAGGTTCGCACCCAAAATGGGCTTGTCGTGCGCCCCTTAGTTAAACTGTGCTTTCTTCCAATGGAGCACTCTTCGAGCACAGCGCTCTGATTTATATACATTTCCTTGTATAATTAACTTTCCTTGTAGAACTAACTTGCCGCTGTATCCAACTACTTCTCGTTTCTCTCTCTGTTCTTTACTTTCAGGACGACGCATAATGGCATCTCGACCAGCATGCCCACTGGCTCCCACGGCAGAGACTGTAACTGCCTCCAGTGTCGGCTCTGCCATCGCTACCACGCGCTGCGGACCTGCCCGGCTTTTAAGGCGATGCGGCCACCGCAGCGTGCTACAGTGGCCAGGGCACAGGGCTACTGTTTCAATTGTCTGGCACTCACGCACACCACGGGGGAATGCGACTCCCGAGGGTCGTGCAAAATTTGCGGCCTGGCACATCGCATCCTCCTGCACGAAGGACCGAAAGGTCGACGTGGGCAGCGAAAAGTCCCTCCACGGACAACCCCCAAGCATCCTGCAAGCCGAAACCCAAGCCGAAGAAGGAAAAAGAGAGGACACCGACCTGCGCCTGCAGAGCCCAAAAGGCGCATCCCGCAAATAAAACAGCGGCAACCCCCAAACGTGCGAAGACGGCCAAGCGCACGATCGCGCGCACCCCTCAAGGCCTGCAAACGGCGCAATACCACCCGCGCCCTGCAGGAACTGCAGAAGGTGCTTACTAGCACCTCCCTGCAGGGCGGGCAGGATGTTTAAGCCGCCTTCATTTCAAAATGAAACGGCGGCACGCGCCACCCTCACGCGCAGCCGTACGCGGTGAACTGGAAGGCGCCAACACCGACCATCACCATCAACCAATGTGCGAATCACCAGTCAAGTATTATCACTCGGCAATCGCGGACGCGATCCTTTTTTGCATATTTACATATATGAAATACGTGTACACATAGTTAATTTGAAGAAGTTTACCAAGTTTATAAGAAGTGAATATTTAAAGCTCAAACTTAGAGCTTTTAACAGCATTAAATACTACTAGTTTAGAAATAGTTCTAATTATAAATAAAGTGAATTTATAACGTTTAATGCGAAAACTAAACGTCTTTTTATTAAAGACCAAGTGAAGAGTGTAGCGAAGAGAGACCACTTTGTTCAAGTATTTTAAAAGGGAGTGGATTTTAGTTCTATAGGTGGACGCCTTTTCGAGATATCGCCATAAAGGTGGATCAGGGTTGACTCTAGAATTTGTTTGTACGATATGGGTATCAAATGAAAAGTGTTAATGAGTATTTTAAAAGGGAGTGGGCCTTAGTTCTATAGGTGGACGCCTTTTCGGAATATCGTTATAAAGGTGGACCAGGGGTGACTCTGGAATGCTTTTGTACAATATGGGTATCAAACAAAAGGTGTTAATAAGTATTTTAAAAGGGAATTGGCCTGAGCTCTATGGATGGATGCCTTTTCGGGATATCAACATAAACGTGGACCAGGGGTGACTCTAGAATTCGTTTGTACAATATGGATATCAAATGAAAAGTGTTAATGAATATTTTAAAAGGGAGGGGGCCTTAGTTCTATAGCTGGACGCCTTTTCGAGATATCGCCATAAAGATGGACCAAGGGTGACTCTAGAATTTTTTTGTACGATATGGGTATCAAATGAAAGGTGTTAATGAGTATTTTAAAAGGGAGTGGGCCTTAAATTTATAAGTGACTCTAGAATGTACAATATGGGTATCAAACGAAAGGTGTTGATGAGTATTTTAAAAGGGAGTGTGCCTTAGTTCTATGGTCGGACGCCTTTTCGAGATGTCACCATAAAGGTGGACCAGGGCTGACTCTAGAATTTGTTTGTAGGATATGGGTATCAAACGAAAGGTGAAAATGAGTATTTTAAAAGGGAGTGGGCCTTAGTTCTATAGGTGGACGCCTTGTCGACATATCGCCATAGAGGTGGACCAGGGTGACTCTGTAATGTGTTTGTACGATAAGGGTATCAAATTAAAGGTATTAATGAGGGTTTTTAAAATGAGTGGTGGTAGTTGTATATGTGAAGACGTTTTCGAGATATCGACCAAAATGTGGGCCAGAGTGACCCAGAACATCATCTTTCGGGTACCGTTAATTTATTTATATATGTAATACCACGAGCAGTTAACCTTCCAAGATTCCAAGGGCTTTTGATTTCGCCCTGCAAAACTTTTTCATTTTCTTCTACTTAATATGGTAGGTGTCACACCCATTTTACAAAGTTTTTTTCTAAAGTTATATTTTGCGTCAGTAGACCAATCCAATTACCATGTTTCATACCTTTTTTCGTATTTGGTATATTATTATGGCATTTTTAATAGTTTTCGATATCAAAAAAGTGGGCGTGGTCATAGTCGGATTTCGGCCATTTTCACACCAATATAAAGTGAGTTCAGATAAGTACTGAGTTTAGTAAAGATATATCGATTTTTGATGAAGTTATTGTAATGAATTGGTAATGAATTATCGAACTTTTTCGATTTTTCGAAATTTTCGATATCGAAAAAGTGGGCGTGGTTATAGTCCGATATCGTTCATTTTAATTAGCAATCTGAGATGAGTACCCGGGAACCTACATACCAAATTTCATCAATATACCTCAAAATTTACTCAAGTTATCGTGCTAACAGACGGACGGAGCTCTGTGAGCTCTGCTCAACTGAGTATGAAAAGTCAGCAAAAAGATTCGCCGAATCGACCAAACTATTAGAGCAAATGTCATTAAATTTAACACAGGTTGGTATATTAGAACAACATTTCTTTGAACGAACATAGTTCCAAAAAATTTAGGATTAACTTTCAACTCATCTTCAACTCGAGAAACGTACTTATTGTACAAAAACCTTTCAAGAACATTGAACTGCGTCATATGAGAAGTATACAGATCTTTAAAAGCAATATCTGTGGTTGTCTTGTATAATTTGAAGTACTTGTTTCTTTGATTTTTCAACTTTTTCAACCTAGTATTGTACCAAGGTAGTTTGTGAACCTTACCCGGAAGGAGAGAGAGATTCCTACTGAATATGTCAGCCAACTTTAGCAGAAAAGCATCGAAACATTCAGTTGCATTTTTTGCAAAGAAAATAGATGTCCATTCTATTTCAGATATGAGAATGTTTAGATGTTTATAATTTGCATACTTAAAGTTATAGGGGCGCCCATTGTTATTTATATTGTTCTTCGGCACTAGGTCGAAGAATTCTATAGATAAATATAATGCTACGTGATGTATATCTGATTTATATATAGGAAATACACATTCAGTCAAATAAGTTATGAGATTCTCATCGACAAAAACTAGGTCCAAAATATTGCTTTAACTGGTTCACGAAATTGTTAATCTGAATTAGATTGGCACTAAAAAGGGTGTCTAAGAAATTAATCTCGTGGGGATGATGAACATTAGTAGGTGTTAAGATATCATCATCTACTATTTTCGACCAAACAGTCTTACTAAATGCCCCAAAACGCAAAAATTACTATCACCATTATTTTCATATAGGTCAAATATATTATTGACATGAGCACAGTACAGCAAATCTGTGCTGCAAGGCGGAATGTAAAAAACACAGATAAATAAATTGCCATATGGCCCAGTAATACAAACACAAAGCTGTTCTCATAGAGAGTCACCATTAGAGAGTGGAACAAAAGAATAGAGAAAAGAACACCTTACAGCAATTAACACCCCACCGCCTCTGAGACGTCCTGTTTTGATAGGGTCTCGATCTTCACGAAAAGTATGAAACAGACTTTGATCAGAAAATTCTGAGTCAGAGAAGTCATCATTAAGCCAAGTCTCAACAATGACGTAGACACCATAATCGCACCGTGTGGTGGCTAAACATATATCTTTAGATTTCGTTCTAAACCCCGAGAGATTTTGATAATAAATATTTATATTTGTTTTTATATTAACGCCGTTAGCTAAGGTTTGGCAAATGAGCCCTTTGCTTTTTGAAAAAACGGAAAGGTTTAATTTTGACGTCCGATGACCATAACGAAAACTCAAGAAGCTTACTATATAATGAAGGCGAGACTCCAAGTTTAAAATTACATCTTGATAAGAATCTGGAATCAGCATATTTCTTTATTAATTTAAAGCAATGAATTCTGTGGGAATATATTATAATATCTCAAGTCGAGTTATGACAAAATCAAGTTAAGGTCAGTTTCGGGCTCTTTTCCTTACAATCCACATTTGGGTTCAATCCGTTTCCGAATTCCCCATTTTTCGAAAAAGTTTTCATGGTTAACATTTTCAACGGCTTAATTTTTTGAATTAATTCATACGAATAAATGTCTTACGTTAACTTAAGCTTTGTTAAATGTCTTATTGGCTAATAAATATTTTGTGCACAAAAATTTATGTCAACATAAGCTCAATATATGCTGGACAATTTTCATCAAGTTAAATAGAATCAAACACCTTATGAATACTTAAGCGTTTATGTACGAAATAACTTTCGAGATTTCCATAATTTAAATTGACATAAGTTCTTATAATAGAATAAAAATTATCTAAAAGTTAAAATATGTCGTTTTGCAGAACATCTTAAGTCCACTTAAAATGCTCTGCTAAATTTTCATTTGCCGATAATGGTATTTTAAGTCAACATAAGTCCGTTTTTGTGTGTGCTAATTTCTTCCCTTTTTATACTCAGTTGAGCAGAGCTCACAGAGTATATTAAGTTTGATTGGATAACGGTTGGTTGTATATATATAAAGGAACCGAGATAGATATAGACTTCCATATATCAAAATAATCAGGATCGAAAAAAAATTTGATTGAGCCATGTCCGTCCGTCCGTCCGTCCGTCCGTCCGTCCGTTAACACGATAATTTAAGTAAATTTTGAGGTATCTTGATGAAATTTGGTATGTAGGTTCCTGAGCACTCATCTCAGATCGCTATTTAAAATGAACGATATCGGACTATAACCACGCCCACTTTTTCGATATCGAAAATTTCGAAAAATCGAAAAAGTGCGATAATTCATTACAAAAGACAGATAAAGCGAAGAAACTTGGTAGATGAGTTGAACTTATGACGCAGAATAGAAAATTAGTAAAATTTTGGACAATGGGCGTGGCACCGCCCACTTTTAAGAGAAGGTAATTTAAAACTTTTGCAAGCTGTAATTTGGCAGTCGTTGAAGATATCATGATGAAATTTGGCAGGAACGTTACTCCTATTGCTATATGTACGCTTAATAAAAATTAGCAAAATCGGAGAAGGACCACGCACACTTTAAAAAAAAAAATTTTTTTTAAGTAAAATTTTAACAAAAAATTTTATATCTTGACAGTATATAAGTAAATTATGTCAAGTAATGATATGGTGCAACAAAATACAAAAATAAAAGAAAATTTCAAAATGGGCGTGGCTCCGCCCTTTTTCATTCAATTTGTTTAGGATACTTTTAACGCCATAAGTCGAACAAAAATTAACCAATACTTTTGAAATTTGGTAGGGGCATAGATTTTATTTTACGTTAACTGTTTTCTGTGAAAATGGGCGAAATCGGTTAATGCCACGCCCAGTTTTTATACACAGTCGTCCGTCTGTCCTTCCGCATGGCCGTTAACACGTTAACTTGACCATAAATCGACATATCTTTAATGAACTTTGTTCACGTGCTTACTTGAACTCACTTTATCTTGGTATGAAAAATTTACGAAATCCGACTATGACCACGCCCACTTTTTCGATATCGAAAATTACGAAAAATTAAAAACTGCCATAATTCTATACCAAATACGAAAAAAGGGATGAAACATGGTAAAGTAATTGGATTGTTTTATTGACGCGAAATATAACTTTAGAAAAAACTTTATAAAATGGTTGTGACGCCTACCGTATTAAGTAGAAGAAAATGAAAAAGTTCTGCAGGGCGAAATAAAAAACCCTTAAAATCTTGGCAGGTATTACATATATAAATAAATTAGCGGTATCCAACAGATGATGTTCTGGGTCACCCTGGTCCACATTTTGGTCGATATCTTGAAAACGCCTTCACATATACAACTACCACCACTCCCTTTTAAAACTCTCATTAATACCTTTAATTTGATACCCATATCGTACAAACTCATTCTAGAGTCACCCCTGGTCCACCTTTATGGCGATATCTCGAAAAGGCGTCCGCCTATAGAACTAAGCCCCACGCCCTTTTAAAATACCCATTAACACCTTTCGATTGATACCCATATCGTACAAACATATTCTAAAGTCACCCCTGGTCCACCCTTATGGCGATATCTCGAAAAGGCGAACACCTATAGAACGAGGGCCCACTCCCTTTTAAAAATACTCATTAACACCTTTCATTTGATATCCATATCGTACAAACAAAGTCTAGAGTCACCCCTGGTCCACCTTTATTGCGATACCTCGAAAAGGCGCCCACCTATAGAACTAAGGCCCACTCCCTTTTAAAATACTCATTAACTCCTTTCGTTTGATACCCATATTGCACAAACGAATTCTAGAGTCACCCCTGGCCCACCTATATGGCGATATCTCGAAACGGCGTCCACCTATGGAACTAAGGATTACTCCCTTTTAAAATACTTATTAACACCTTTCTTTTGATACCCATATTGTACAAACAAATTCTAGGGTCACCCCTGCTCCACCTTTATGTCGATATCTCGAAACGGCGTCCACCTATGGAACTAAGGATTACTCCCTTTTAAAATACTAATTAACACCTTTCTTTTGATACCCATATTGTACAAACAAATTCTAGGGTCACCCCTGGTCCACCTTTATGGCGATATCTCGAAAATGCGACCACCTATTCAACAACCACCACTTCCTTTTAAAACCCTCATTAATACCTTTAATTTGATACCCATATCGTACAAACACATTCTAGAGTCACCCCTGTTCCACCTTTATGGTCATATTTCGAAACGGGGTCCACCTATAGAACTAAGGCCCACTCCCTTTTAAAATACTCATTAACGCCTTTCGGTTGATGCCCATATTGTACAAACAAATTCTAGGGTCACCCATGGTCCACCTATGTGGCGATATCTCGAAACGGCGTCCACCTATGGAACTAAGGATTACTCCCTTTTAAAATACTCATTAACACCTTTCTTTTGATACCCATATTGTACAAACAAATTCTAGGGTCACCCCTGGTCCACCTTTATGGCGATATCTCGAAACGGCGTCCACCTATAGAACTAAGTATTACTCCCTTTTAAAATACTCATTAACACCTTTCATTTGATACTCATATCGTACAAACGCATTCTAGAGTCACCCCTGGTCCACCTTTATGGCGATATCTCGAAAAGGCGACCACCTATACAACAACCACCACTCCCTTTTAAAACCCTCATTAATACTTTTAATTTGATACCCATATCGTACAAACACATTCTAGAGTCACCCCTGGTCCACCTATAGAACTATGGCCCACTCCCTCATAAAATACTCTTTAATGCCTTTTATTTGATATAAATGTCATACAACCACATTTCAGGGTTTCCCTCGGTTCATTTTCCTACATGGTTATTTTCCCTTATGTTGTAACCATAGCTCTCAACTGAGTATGTAATGTTCGGTTACACCCGAACTTAACCTTCCTTACTTGTTCTACATGAGCTGTTCAGTTAATGAAATACTGTCGAGTTGCTTAGACTATTTCTCTATAAAAATGGAAAGTGGAAATGCATTAAGTTTTTTAGACATTAGCAATGTGAGTAATGTTGATTTTTCTTCTGACGGTTCGGTTGTTTATCCAAATTTTAATATAAGTTATAGCACGGCGCCCAGCTCGGATTCAAAACGCGAAGTTGTAGGTATTTTACCTCTAAACAAAAAACTACAATTTAGAAAAATTTGGAGTGTTAGTTGTACCAAATAAAACCTCGCACAAGTCACGATAACAATTAAGAAACCTCGGGCAAAGTTATACTTCAAAAGCTGGAAAACTTACTCCTGCTCGTGTTGTGCGCCCGCTGAAATCTTGCAGAAAAAGATGCGATGATAGAATAACATTGGCAGCAAGGCGCCTATAACTTCATACTATTATTTTTTGGAGCTTGAAGGTAACAGAACTTCAGTTTGTCAAAAATGCTTCAGATTTACGTTATCTGAGACAGAACAATTTATAAAAACGATTGCAAAAGCAAAATTTGAAGGAGGCAGTGTAACTGGAGATTCGCGTGGAAAACATACGTGCTCTAGAAAACTTTCTGTGGCAAAAGAACGGGAAATTATAGATTTCATAAAAAGCTTTCCGTCATATGAGTCCCACTATACTCGTCGTAATATTTCTAAGCGCTATCTACCGAGTGATTTGTCTCTATTTGAAATGCATCTCTATAGAGATAAATACAACAATTCATTATCCTTTCAAAACTCAATTGTGGAACACTAAATCCAAAATTTAAAAAACCAAAGGTTGACACTTGCCACAAATGTAAAATAGAAGTTGCCAAATCTGAAGAACTTGAATCTCTAAAATTAGAGCAAATGGAACATCTCAATCTAGCACAACAAGCTTATGATGCTAAAAAAAATGATAAGGAAAAATCTCTAAATGATATTAAACTCAAAGTGTTTTGTTTTGATCTTCAGCAGTGCCTTCCTACACCTCTGTTGAGAACTTCAATGTCATTCTATAAAAGGCTATTATGGACCTATAATCTGACCGTATACGACTGTACAACAAATCAACCAATATTATATACTCATTTATTGCAATTAAAAACCCATGTAGACTATGCTGTTTTCTATAGTGATTGCTGCCCAAGTCAAAACAAAAATTCTTTCATTGCAACTATGTTTGCGATTTTCCTGCAATTACACAACAATGTAAGCATTATAGATCATAAATTCATGATCCCTGGTCACACGTACATGGAGTGCGATAGTGACCATGCTGCGATAGAGAAAAGAAAACCAATCTTCAATAAAAATCAAAACCAATCTTCAATAAAAATCCATCATCCCCGGGATTGGTTTCAATTTATAGGAACAGTCGGAGTAAAGAAAAAATTTTTGGTTAATGAAATGAATCAATCAAATATATTAGATTTTGCACACGCAGTAGATGAAAACGGTGATAAATTCAGTTGGCAGGACATTAAGTGGTTCAGATTTACTAAGGAATATAATAAATATATTTTAAAACATCTTTAAGTGGAGAAGATCCTTTCAAATGCATAATATAACAAAGCGAAGAATCAGTTGTGTTAAAATAAAATATTTAAAGAATTGCTATGTCTCTCCAATAAAAATTAATACAAAAAAGAAAAAAGATTTCATAGATATGCTGTCGCTAGTAGATGAAGTTTATAAAGACTTTTACATGAACTTAACATCAGAAGATATGTTAGATTGCCATCCGCCTCTAACCGAATATTAGGTTAATGACGAATAATTATTTACTTACTTTGAAGCCATTTATTCCCAAACTTACGGAAAAACTTGAATACTACTTTGTTTAATTATACAACTATGAATTTTTATTGTTTTAAATTAAAAAACAAGAACTGAAACTATATTTTTTTTTATCATAATAGCTTTTCTTAAAGAATTATAATAATATACAAACATCCTATCTCTATTTACTTACTCGTTTTAATTTTAACAAATATCTTATGTCCACTTGTACATTTTAAAACGCTAGTCTCTCTTTTCTAATAAAATCTTAAGTCTAGTTAAGGCATCCTTTTTCTTTTGATTTCGTTTTACAAAACACCTTAGCTGTAAAGCAGTAAAAAAATAACATTTTCAAAGGATATTTTTTTAAAAAATAGTTGAATTTGTCTTTAAAAATAGTGAAAATTGTTCCTGCGCTAAAAATATTTTTTTAAATCTCCAACAGAATAAATTTTAAACAAAATCGTTAATATCTCCAAACATGATTTTTAGACTTAAGATGTTATGATAAAACGACACAGAATTAATGAAGGCGCGATGTTTGCATTATGTGAGACAAAGTCGACAATATCGCTAGCATTTACCGTCGGCTTAAACGATGACAAATGCAACCACTTCAAACGAACAGCTAAGTTAAGGTTTGCGTTTGAATCACTTCCTACAACAATGGTTGGTGCTTTGATTAACTTATTTGAAATATTATTATTATTATTACATGTTAAAGTACTAGAAGTTAAATTAGTATTATTATTAGATATTAGGTTAGTAGCGGCTGATCCCTGAAGGCCAAAAGCTACAACCTCGGAATACCCCGTTTTATTATTATCAGGTGCAGCAGAACTGATATAAGCATCACTAGTAGAACGAGCGACAGCAGCACTAAACGAACTGGGTGAAGAAGACAAATCAACAATATCACACTGCTTATTTGGTACAGTAGAGATGTTGTTATTGCTATCCTCTGATGGTTGTTTTGCATTTACAGACGTATTATCATTGCAATTTGATTCGCTTGTTACACTTGATTGAACTGCTTCTGCATTTTCAACATTGAGAGGGGCTGACTCTTTTGTTTTTGCAGCCGTATCAATTTTCGATTCAATTTTGTTTGCTCAGCCAGCCAAATCATTGCCTTTGCCTTTGTTTTTGGTTGTAGGCTGTTTTGCTTTTGCAGACTTTGTTTGCATATTGTTGTCCGCAGCACTAGTGAGAGAAGATTTGAAATCACTAGCAAATGTAGCAACAATACTACCCAGATTTTTTATTTCAGAGATCAGCGTAGAAATTACACCATTTCTATCTTCGATAATTGAGTGTAATGAGCGGATTTCAGCTGATAATGAATCGCACTTAAGTGATAACTGAGAATTTTAGCATTCTAGACCATCCATGGTAGATAGTGTACGAGCGTTTTCACAACGTAGATCGGCAATGCCTTTAACGATACCACTAAAGTTATCATTGCGCTCAACATTGTTAACGATAGTGGGGAGAGAAATAGGTGGCGGAGTACGAATAGACGCGCGCCGCTCAACCGAACAAATTTTGCAGAAGTAAGATTTATTAGATGAGATGAGAAAATCAAGATCAGCCGATGACATGTTGGCACACTTCAAATGAAAGAGGTCATCGCACTTAGCACACAACACTTTGAGTTGGCCTCTCTCAGCCTTTTGTCCACATTCGCACGGTATTATAGGATATTATGTTTATGGTTTGCCTCTATTATTTATTTATTTTTTTTATGTTCATTTGAAAAATATAAATGGCTTTAGGAATTAAAATCCAAACAAGAGTCACTATCTCACTGCAGCAATAGGCACAGATTATTAACATTAGTAAAGTCAACTATAGAGAAACAGCAAAATACGGAGCGAACACAAACACGTCCGTATCGTTTGACGACTGTTGGGTTAGTTTATTAAATTATTGAAGAAATAACGAATTTTCTCAGTCGCTATCGGTTAGCCCAAAAGTTACTCATACGCCTAGTTGTGCGCGATTTAGGTAGCTGCGAACTCGGAAACAATTCAGCACGTCGCTTTTGGTACTGTATCCAACTCACGGAAAAGGTATTATAGGTTTAATATTAACACTTTATTCAATATGATCTAATGTGTCAACGCTTTTTTTAATATAGTTGGGTGGGTTAACTCCGAGGCTGATTGAATGGTGGATACCCGCGTCGACGGATATCCACTTTCACGTTTCCCGATATTTTTAAACAATTGGGCAATTCGGCTTGTATGTGGTCAAAATACCGCAACCATAACAGAAAATTCGTCTAATGCTGCTTGTGAAATCATGATTTCTATGTCCAATTTGATCACAGTTCCAACACTTGTATTTGGAAATATCCACTTCCGATACAATCGTCTTTTCAATATTCTGTGCGGTTTGATCATCACTATCTCCTTCAAACACTTCGCTTACCTGTCGCTTGTTTAGATCACGTCGAACATTATTAAAGTTGGCAAAGAAGTTTTCGTGCTTGTGACATTCCTTGCGCAGCATTGCTACATCTTCTGTTTCTAAATGCAGTAGTTCTTGTCTAAGCTGTGGTTTGAGATTCCTGAGCATAGTATGCGAAGTCGATCGTTCATTGACAATATGTCGTCCAGAAATTGGTCAAATGATTCATGTGGCTTTTGTTTTCGGCGCCGCATATTTTCTTTTCGATCAAAGTCATTAAAATGGTCTTTGTATTTTTGTCGGAGCCCTTCACATAGTTGATTCCAAGTGACGTTTTCGGATTGTCGATGGCAACGCCGAAACCAAGCTTGCGCAGTTCCACTGAATAGCATGTGTTCATGTGACACAAAAGATCGAAAATATCATTTAAAGATTGTCTCGTCGAGGAATTCATTCGATAAATAGGCCAAAACGTAGGCCAATGAATGCCTAGGCAGTGTTTGTATAATACGGATATCAAATGAAAGCTGTTGATGAGAGCTTTAGTACAGAGTAATAATATTATCCAGAGACGGACTGGGACTGGGATTAGGACTAGGACTGGGACTGATAATAATTCACCGAAATTATCCAGTGAAGAAAATCTCAAGCGACATATCGTGTCAAAACTTGGAAATCAACTAACAAAATATATATATCTTAATATATAAAAAACACGTGTCACTATGTTTGAGGCCAATGGACTCCTAAACTACTGAACCGATTTTAAATTTGTTTTTCACTCCGTGTGTAGTTTGATCCAACTTGAAATATAGGATAGGGTCTCGAGATATAGGCCAAAACATGGGCCAGTGAATGCCTAGACAGTGTTTATACAAAATGGATATCAAATGAAAGCTGTTGATGAGTGCTTTAGTACACAGTAATATATTATCCAGAGACGGACTGGGACTGGGATTAGGACTAGGACTGGGACTGAGACTCGGAGTGGGACTGGGACTGGAATAAAATACATACCACCCTCGGGGACAGGCAATAAAGAAAGAGATAGAATGAGACGAAGATGGAGATAGGTGAAGCGAAAAAGACGGAGGGAGGAGTGAATAAAACGATTAGAAAAGAAAGAGGGGGTGGGGGGGGGGGGGGGGGGGGGGGTGGGCAGAGTCAAACGGATAAAGCTTATTAAAATGTATGCAGATGGGCCAAATTTAGGGCAGGAGAACGTCTGCCGGGTCTTCTAGTACATATATAAATTGCTTTTCGGAGTTTTAGCGCGAGTAATTTACCGAAATTATCCAGCAAAAAGAATATCTAAAGCGAATAACTACTGACTCACAACCAAGGGATAAATTGACTGTTGTATCGCGAGTAA
The DNA here is from genome assembly GCF_040869045.1 of Eurosta solidaginis. Taxonomy (NCBI): domain Eukaryota; kingdom Metazoa; phylum Arthropoda; class Insecta; order Diptera; family Tephritidae; genus Eurosta; species Eurosta solidaginis. The sequence goes on along the minus strand of NC_090319.1, from coordinate 143,450,059 downwards.
TCAATTGAAACAATCCAATTGAAAAAAAATTTCTAGCGAAACATTCCGACAAACCCTTAAAAAATAATATTAATAAAAATTTAAAGAACATATTTTCCAAGCTTTTTCTCGCGAGTATTTCATTCAACTCAAAAAAAAAAAAAATTTTATTTCTAATCATAAAATTAAACGCTTATTATACCTGGTTTACAAAAAAAATTTTCCAGATAGCGACATTCCTAGGTTTAAAGTGTGTTTAAATTCGAAAATTAAAAAATATCATACGTAAAATAAAAACGAAGATGTTGAGGATCAGTCGGTCCCATAGTTGGGCTCCATTTTATTTTATGTAATGAACAACCAGGGCCGCAGAGAGCCGAGCCGGGCCCCTGGGACAGTCGCATTTACGGCCCCCTAAAAAATAAACTCAATCCAGTAAAAAAAATAACATAACATACATAAATTTTTCAATTCACATTGTCAGTTTTATTTCATAAAAAATAAAATTTACTGGAGCACTTACATAAATGAAATGTTAGATTTCATTGTTTGATTTCCTTACATTAACTTTTCTTAAACATGTACATTTTAAGAGCTTGAATCAACCAAGGAAAACCTTCTGTGCTTTTTGGTCTGCGAATATGGAAATTACCGATCCAAAACTAATGCTGCGAGCAAGGCTGGACTCCAACGCAATGTTCCAAGGCTTTTCAAGCGATTTTGGCTCATAGTAGAACGTAAAAAATTTTTCACGCAAGATAATAGACTAAAAGAACGCTCCCCTTCAGCCACACTGACTGGAAGTGTGCAAAATATTCTTAATGCTATGCAGCTGTTCGGAAATAATACTTCCATCTTCAAGTCATGCAATTTGTTCAGAAGTTGAAAAAAACCCTTCCGGGTCCCAGGACCTTCCCCGCCCTGGCTGACCGCCCCCCCCCTCTCTCACCGGCCCTGTAAATAACCTGAAATCTCTTGAAAACTAGAGACCAGATACATTTTAATAGACAGAAAAACAGCATTGGCTTTTCAGTCCACACTGTGATTTGCCTACCCGACCGTATAGGTAGTGACGTGGGTTGATTTATGTGGACGAAAGTTAACCGATATCGCGCCATCGATTTTTCGATAGGATTTGGGCTCAGGAAAAAAGTTCCACTACGCATACCCAAAAAAATAATTTTCGAGCCTGCGAAATTCCTTTTTTTGACTTTTTTTCGACTTTGATCTTTAATTTTTTTTCATGACCTTCTAAAAAATGTTCATATGTATACATGACAATCAAATGCAAATTTTTTTAGTAGGTCATGAAAAAACCTTAAAAATCAAAGTCGAAAAAAAGTCAAAAAATGAAATTTTTCCGGCTCGAAAATTATTTTTTGGGTATGCGTAGTGGAACTTTTTTCCTGAGCCCAAATCCTATCGAAAAATCGATGGCGCGTTATCGGTTAATAAATCGACCCAGTCTGATAGGTATAGTGTTTAAGGAGCCTACTCTGTAAAAATATACCGGCTAGGCCTCCGCGAATGGGGTGGGGTTCTTGCTCCTACACTGACTTTTGGGTCGGCACAGAAAAAAAAAATTATACAGAGCTTTTATTGTTGCATAACTTGCAATATTAAAGGGGGTTGTTAGGACCTATAATGAACGTTTCCTTTTAATCGATGAAAATAAAAGAAATTTAAAATGAATGGAAACGGTTTTTTTGAAATTGCATATCAGCTGGAACGAAATTTTACTCACCGGAAGTATGGAGGTTTCTCAATGTTGCTTGCCTCTCCGAGTCTTTACCCACCCTTCCTGCTAAGAGTTACATCATATATGGTCTTCTCTTAACCCATTTTCTACTGTAATGCCTCTCACACAATCAAATAAAATTAAACCATTGTTAGTTTAAATTTAACTATTCGAGAATACATTTTTATTGATAATTTCATTAGTGTTTGTCTCCCTTATGGCATGCAACCATTTACATACTTTCCTATCTACATACATCATTTAACATTATACCAAAAGTTGCTAGAACACAAAACTTCTTCAATTGACATTAACAGCCCTATTCTGTGCACATGACAAATTCACCATCTTGCTTATTTGTCAAGTTTGATAATTTATCAAGTAATTGCTATTCTATGTAAAAAATAAAAAGCCTTTTCGCTGACAAATTGTCAATAAGTCAAACGCTCTTGATAATTTAATTTATACGGATAAACTTAAATTAGAATTCTGTTATTGTGCGATCGAGAGAAAATGGAAGATTTATTACTTTTGCTATTATTGTGGGAAGATCCTCTGGGGAATTTGGGGGTAATTTTAGGACGGTTTTGGGGACTCCCTAGGGGTCATTTGGGGGACATTCAGGGATGGTTTTGGGGTTTCCATTGGGTGCTCCCGGGGTCATTTGGGGATCGGTCCTGTATCGTTTTGGGGACTCCCTCGGGGTCATTTGGGGATCATTCCGGTACAGTTTTGGGGACTCCTCCGGGGTATTTGGGGGTCGTTCCGGGATGTTTATGGAGACTCCCTCGGGGTCTTTCCGGGGTGGTTTTTGGAGACTCCCTCGCGGTCTTGTCAGGGTGAATTGAGGTCGTGCCGGGATGTTTTTAAGGACTCCCTCGGTGTCATTTGGGAGAATTCTGGGATGGTTTTGGGGACTCCCTCGGGGTCCTCTCGGGGTCACTTGGGGGTCATTCCGGCATCCATTTGGGGACTCCCTCGGGGTCATTTGGGGGCCATTCCGGGATGGGTTTGGGGACTCCATCTGGTCCTCCCGGCGTCATTTAGGGGTCGTTCCGGTATCTTTTTGGGAACTCTCCCGAGGTCATTCCGGAATGGTTTTGGGGACTTCCTCGAGGTTATTTGTGGGTTATGTCCCCCAAATGACCCCCAGAGAGTCTCCAAAAAGATCTCGGAACCCTAAATGACCCCGGGAGGACCCGATGGAGTCCCCAAAACCATCACGGAATGGCCCCCAAATGACTCCGAGGGATTCCCCAAATGGATCCCGGAATGACCCCCAAGTGACCCCGAGGGAGTCCCCAAAACCATCCCAGAATTCTCCCAAATGACTCCGAGGGAGTCCCTAAAAACATCCCGGCACGACCCCAATTCACCCTGGGAAGACCCCGAGGGAGTCGCCAAAACCACCTCGGAAAGACCCCGAAGGAGTCCCCAAAACCATCCCGGAATGGCCCCCAAAAGACCCCGAGGAAGTCTCCAAATGGATCCCGGAATGACCCCGAGGGAGTCCCCAAAACCATCCCAGAATTCTCCCAAATGACTCCGAGGGAGTCCTTAAAAACATCCCGGCACGACCCCAATTCACCCTGGGAAGACCCCGAGGGAATCGCCAAAACCACCCCGGAAAGAACCCGAGGAAGTCCCCATAAACATCCCGGAACGACCCCTAATGACCCCGATGGAGTCCCCAAAATCATCCCGGAAGACACCCAAATTATCCCGAGAGTCCCCAAAAAGATCCCGGAACGACCCCCAAATGCACCCGATGGGGACCCCAAAACAATCCCGCAATGTCCCCCAAATGACCCCGAGGGAGTCCCCAAACCCGTCCCGGAATGATCCCCAAATGACCCCGAGGGAAACCCCAAATGCCCCGAGGGAGTCCCCAAAGCCATGCCGAAATGACCCCCAAAAAACCCAGCGGATAATTTTTTCCTATTCCAATTTCGGGGTTAGAAGCATAAAATGAGACATATCGCTCCAATCGCTCCATTGCACGTTCCACTTTTGATTTCTTTGAAAAAACTATGATTTTAAAATATTTGTTACAAAATATTAAGAACAAGATTTAACTCTTACTTTTTTTCATTTCGCGATTGTTGCACTAAACCGTTGATTTAAATGAAAATAAAATACAGTCCATTAAAATAATAATTTATAAAATAAAAAAAAAACAATTAAATTAAAAAATGCTTGCTGTGGGCTTTGAACCCGCAACCCCAAACGCGTGAGTCGGGTATGTCATCCACTGTGCAACGACTTACACACATATGAATACATCAAATTACTCACTTATAACGCACATTAAACTGCTCGCCCTCAACTGCCCCACGCTTAGCTAATTTAGTTAACCCCAATATGATGAAAAGCATAGGTCGTAGAGCTTTTTAGAGTTGTCAAGCTATGCACAGAATAGAAATATTTGTCAACTTGATAAAAATCTTGATTACTTGTCAACTTATTGACAATTTGTCAAGTACACAGAATAACCCCGTAAATCTTGCCTAAAGATCACTACAAGAAAATGTTTGCATAGGTTTGGACATGTTCGAAAAACTAACTCTCAATTGGCTCTTAAGTTCCACATATTAATAGAGTTGTGTGGAATCCATTTTGATGTTATAGGCCAAATTAAACTTCCTTAACCTTAACGCCATAGTCGTAACCATACACATATCCATATCCATCTCCAATGTGATCGATTAATGGTGCCTTAACCTAAAAATCGTGAAAATTTCATAAAAATAAAGAAAACTCAAAAAATTACAAACATATTCTACAAAAAATAAGTCTCTTTGTCAAAATGTATCCAAAACAATAAATAAAATATACAAAAAGTTAATAAGTTTACTAACTCAAATATTTTTAGGTTATGGATATGGCGAAAAACCAAAAACCATTTGGTTGGCTATGGTATGGTTATGGCGGTAGCGTTATGGTATGGCACCATTAATCGATTACATTGATTTCCATAAGGTAGGTTCGATCAGCTGTTTTATCTGGTTATGGTTTTATGGTTATAAGACAACATTAATTAGCCCTTATATCGGAAGTTATTAAAACCTATTGATTATTGCGTACAAATTCAAAATTCATATATTATAGTAATATTAACTTTCACTAACAATAAATTAATATTATAAGAAAAGAAAACGTTCTAAATTTCATACAGAGGGTTCAAATCAGCCAAATTCGAAATAAAAATATATATATTCGAAACTTAAACAACTTGAAATTATTATCTACTGGTATCTATGCTTATATATCTATATATTTGAGCGGGTCAATCGCGGGTAATCTACACATGATTGTAAGAAAAATTGCTGAAGAACACCTTCACGTTTTTTTCTGTAATACGTTTGGAAACAGAGTTTAACAAGTGGGATGATAGTGTGAGGTTACCTCTTTTGTTGTGATGTAGCTGCTGTGGATGCGGCGGTAATGGCGAGGACGTGGTGGTGATATGGCGGCGTGTTGATGATAGTGGTGGTGCTATGATGATGATGACGGTGTGGTTATATCTGGCGGCGGTGGCTATTAGAGTTGATGGTGGCACCTCTTTGGTATTTTCACAATGGTGGGATAACTTTGATTGCCAACTTGCATCCGTTTAAGTTCAGTAAAGAGACACGCAGTTTTATTATTTCGTTTAAATTCAATAGACATGCAGCTTTATTAGCGCACTTTCTTTTCACGAGTACGTGTTCTAATACAAATTCAACACCTTTATCACGCAAGTTATTGAGTTTATCCAAGATGGCGTTGAGAATTTTCCCCCCATTTCTAGCACAGATAACCATTTTTGGATGGACCCTTAGCGGTAGAGCCCCTGTGCTGGTCAACTCCTTCTGCATGCAAGTGTCAGAAATAACAAACGAAGATCTTAATTCTCTACTGCGAAAATTCTGGGAATTGGAGGAAGTACCCAACACACCCCAAATAACCCCAGAAGACAAGTTTTGCGAGAATTTCTACGCAGCCACAACCTCACGCGATGATAACGGTCGTTACATCGTCAGGCTGTCGGCTTCCCAGAGTCAATGTCACTATCCCACTGTCGGTCTTCAGCTCTAAGTCAGTTTCTTGGAATGGAGAGAAGTTTGCAGGAGAAAGGGGATCTAAATACTCAATATGACAGTGTTCTATGAAAAATTTGACGGAGGAAAATGCGTCTCATTTTATCTTCCCCATCATGCAGTTGTCAAACCCGAGAAAAGGACATCAAAGGTGCGGGTCGTGTTTAACGCCTCAAGGATGTCGGCATCTGGTCATGCGCTTAACGATGTTCTCTATACCGGCCCTACCCTTGAACCCGATCTGATTCTTCTGATTCTCAAATGGCGTACATACAAATTTGTTTTCAACGGGGACATAGAGAAAATGTACCGTCAAATTCTCATGCACGAAGACGACAGAGACTACCAGCGGATCGTCTTTCGGTCATCTCCACGCGATCCCATAAACGATTACGGGCTTAAAACAGTCACTTTTGGCGTAAACTGTGCCCCATACCTCGCCATACGCACAATTCACCAACTAGCCAAACATGAAGAAGAAACCTTCCCGAAAGCCCGCGATAGTTTTTTTTGTTTTTCTTGTGTAAATTTCTGGCACTTCCCCCCACCAGTGGTAAGGGGTACCAGAACTTGCGCAAACCACTCTTTAGCTTCGGCCAAATACAAGCAAAACTTTGCGCTGGTCTGCTGCTTCCCCCACCAGCGCTAAGGGTTATCAGATCATGCGCAAGAAATTTCATTACCCACTCCGTCAAATTCGCGACCAGCTTGGGGCAATTCTAGTACTTCCCCCCCAACAGCGGTAAAGGGTTATAGCTATTGGTCAAGTTAGCGAAACGATTCCCTAGTGCTCTGAACTTGTTCTGCGACGAAACTTTGTACTTTGGTACTTCCCCCCACCAGTGGTAAGGGGTACCGGATACTGCTCGAAGTAAGGGAATTAAATTCCGTCATCCTCCCTCTACCTGCATATTCGGGAACGAATTCCCAGCCCCTCGTATCAAAGCACTTATCAAACACGTAAAATCTGCGAAACAAACATTATAATATTAGTGGCAGTTGGATGGCGAGACTAATTGCCAAAACAACATAAACCTTCAGCTTTCCCTGCAAATAAATATAGTCTATCAGGCAGGTTCTCCGAAAGGTGCATTTTGGAAGATCAGATCCCCTCTCCTTTATTAGAATCGCGTCCTCCATTCAACCAAAAGTATGGGATCATATATATGGCTGGCGGATGCCGTCACCGAATTCGAGTCAGACTACAATCACACAAATCACACCCTTGCAATCTAACAGGAAGAGCTAAAACCATACGGAAAAAGGTGAAGGCATATTGCGACAACCTTTTCAACGCAGACACATTAGAGGCAAAAAATATTTCGGCTGTAGAAATAAAGCATAAAGCACCTTATGCAATTTTCCTCCACTGTATGTCCAATATGGCCGAGCTTCAGGCAAAACTAAATAAATCAGAAACTGATGGAGAGGAACGACCCGAGCGCGAGCGCGAACGAAATATCCGTTTACCTGCATGCGATGCAGAAATGTTTAAGGGCGAATATCTTTCATGGCCAACATTCCGTGATATGTTCACGGGAATCTATATCCAAAACAAGAGCCTGTCAAATGTTGAAAGATTGTACTACCTTAATCAGAAAACTCAGGGAGAAGCGAAAGGAATAGTGCAAAAATGCCAGTTAACTAACGACGGTTTCGCCACGGCGTGGAAAAATTGTCCAGATAGATATGAAAATAAACGCATTCTGATAAACACACAGTTAAAGATTTTATTTAGCCTAAGGAAAATTGAAAGTGATTGTGGCACCTCGATCAAGAAGCTGCAACACGAAATAAACAATTGCATCGCGTATCTCAAAACCCATCAAATCAACATCTCTAACTGGGATGCGATCATCACTTATATCTGCTCGAATAAGTTGCCAGAAATCACCTTGGCGCTCTGGGAACAAACAGTGAAGAATAAAAAAGAAATCTCCAAGTGGGAGGACATGGACAAATTCTTGTCCCATAGGTTGCAGACATTGGAAACGGTCTCGGGCATTACCGGTAGCAAAAGCACCACAGCCCCGAAACAGCAACCTGGTGACCAAACTACCGATGCTTCGCAACGCAAGATTGGCGCATTCCAAACGAGTGTGTCCAAGCGTTCGTGCAAGATGTGCACATCAAATGAGCACAGGTTTCAACCCTGTCCGAGGTTCAGGAATCAAACACCCCTCGACAGACTTAATTTTATTAAAAGTAATAATAGTTGCGTCAACTGCCTATCCCCGAGACATACTGTGTCTAAGTGCACGAGCTCGCACAATTGCATCACTTGCCACCTACGACACCATATGCTTCTCCATATCCAGACAGTTCTACCAAAACCGGCGGGTAGGGCTACAACGTCGTACCCCCATAATAACTCCCCAATCACTTCGGCCCAGGCACAGGAGAAACGTAATGTTGCAAACAAGCATGCAAACTGAGTCAATAACGTAACATCATGTTTTCCAAATACCAACAAAGGAGTCTTGCTAGGCACAGCACGCTACCATCACACCAAAAACTGCAAACAATTGAACAATCACTACACTAATTAAACAATAACTACACAATCAACATCTAGATGGATCCCTTAATAGGAAGAGCGACGTCTTAGTTGCGAATATTATTTGCTAGGCAGCAAGCAAATATGAAGCCAACAAACTCAATAGCCGCAATTAGAAGTCCAGCATATTTGATAATATCGCTGTTCTCATCCCAGAAGTCAACAAATGTCTGCTTGCAGCCACGACGATAAACATTTTCTATCTGACAATTGCTGTACTTGCAGCACGATGGTGGGTAATAGCCTTGGAATGAATAATCCACATAGGAATTTTTACCACAGCATTCCATACTAATTTGAATTGCATCCATATAATCGGCTTTGCGTGTACGACGCGCCCATGCCTTTTCGACCACATCGCCCATTAGCGAGTTGTCCCACACACATAACGAAGAGTAGCACAGAGTACGTCATCGACATGTATCACTCGCGTATCGCGCCACAACAGCCTAAAACGATAAGCAATATACCGCATATCGCACAAAGCAAATTAAATAAGAATAAAAAAGATATTTAACCAGAGAGAGACCACAACTAATTTTGATGAAGTTAGCGATTTATGTAGATAAGCTTTTAAGCGAATTTCAATAATTACGAAAATTGAGTTCATTTTTGATTCTATGGTAGCGTTTTTGAGATATTTGCAATTTACCGTTATTCGAAAAAACCAAAAAGATGACTCCCTTAAATTATGTATATCTCACGAACGGGTTAAGCAATTGCAACAGAATCGGAAAGACGATAAAATTTGCTATAAATTCATCAAACATTATTTTTTGCTCAACCAGATAGTTTTCGAGATATTAGCTTATCATTTCAGATTTTTGTTTTTTTTTTTATGAAAAAATATGAAAAAAATTACTCTTTGCGAGGGCAGCATTCCAAAACCACCATAACAATGATAATAATTTTCTTTAAATAAATCAAATAGTACTTTTAATACTCGAATTGTTTTATAGTAGGTAGAGTGGTTGCATCGAAAGGAAGAGTGGTTGGGTTCAAAACCTGCCGTAGGCATGTAGTTATAAACATGTATTTCCGTCACTTATGGGTAAGTATGCAGGTAGATTTTCAAAATTATAAGACACAGAAAATTTTTAAAGCCTACATCTAAAGCAGGTAGTATTTTCTTTTCCGGATTCGTATAAAAGGAACCTTTCTGTCTAGGTAAGATTTGATTTTTTCAATTTTATTCTTGTTCCGAGTATAAATATGAGTTAATGCGCCTTGAAACTTCATAACATCTGCAAGCCTCGCCGGAGATAGTTCAGTTCATAAATCAAATTTCAAAACCGTGATTTATTAAAAAAAAAAAAAATAAAATGAGTAAAAGGACGCGAGAATTTGAGTGTAATAACGATCCAGATATGTTCTGTTTCATGTGTGGCCAATATACTACCATAAGGCGACGACGAGTGTTCTCAGATCATATGAAAACTTTATACTCCAAGTATTTTGGCATTGAGCCTAAAAAACTAAAAATGCTGAGAAACCATGGACACCGAACACTTTGTGTACATCGTGTCGAGTAGAATTGATTCAGTCGGAATCAGGACAAAAAATAAAATTTGATACACCAATGATATGGAGAGAACCTACTTGCCATTCAGTAGAGTGTTATATTTGTCAAACAAAAGTACTTTGCGTTGGAAGATCAAGAAGAATAACCTATGCCAACGTACCTACAGTGACATTACCAGTACTACATTCAACGGCAGTTGCGGATCCAGTTCCATTGTCAAGAGTAATATCTGAGTGCAGGGAGTCAAGTTGTACTGAATTTCGCATGGGAAATGAGAGAAACGTTCTGTCACAAGCACAACTTAATGACTGGATACGAGATTTGGAACTATCCAAGGCAAAGGCCGAAATCTACACTTCTCGTATGCAACAATTACATTTGTGTCATCCGATGTTAAGGTGATATATTTTAGAACTCGTCACGAACCATTTTCCAAACACTATACCAAGAAAGACAGTATATGCTACTGCAACGACATTCCTGGTATATTTAAAGAGTTTGGTCAAACATATGATTCAAAAGAGTGGCGATTGTTCGTAGAAAATACTCAGATTTATATGAAGAGCATGTTTGGAAAATATATACAAAGTGGCTACACCAAGCACTGCTACTTCCTCCGCAAGTGGGATAGCCGAGCTCGTAAGGACCAATACGTCAGAAAGGATTGGCCGGAAAGAGTCGAGTTTACCGTTGGTGTGGATAACATCAAATACACCCCTCTTGTCAAGAAAGAGAAAATCATACTTCCACCCTTACACATCAAGCTCGGTCTCATTAAAAACTTTATTAAGGCTTTGGACAAAGAAGGCGAAGCATTCGACTATTTGAAAACAATTTTTCCAGATATTTCTCAAGCCAATACAAAGGAAGGTATTTTTGTTGGACCACAAATAAAAAAGGTGATCAACAATAATCAATTCAAAAGACTACTCTCATCAGTTGAGGCAGCAGCGTGGGAATCCTTTGAAAAGGTCGTTGCTTCTTTTCTCGGTAGACACAAAAGCCCTAACTACGAGCAGATAGTGAACGACTTAATCAATAATTATGCGAAAATGGGTAAATATAAATATCTTGGCGATGAAAGTGACGAACATGGCGAAAGGTTTCATCAGCAAATGAAATTAATTGAGAATCGATATCCAAGGATTCTAGGACGTCGCAATCATAAGAGAAACCGATCCTAAACTGAATAAGCGGCAAAGTAGAACACATAATTATTTCGACTACATAGTAAAATCAAATTAAGATAAAGATTGTTAGAATATAGTATAAACATAAATAAATTTTAAAAAAAGTTAAAAATATGGGTAATTTCATTCATAAATTGAACTTTTAACTAAATAGAAACAGAGCATAGCTAGATATTTCACTCTCCTTTATACCATACATACGTTTTGAGGTATACGTACGTTGAAATTGCGCAACCTGGGTATTTTTATTTGATCGCTTATAACTTACGCAGTTTTGCATCGATTTTCTTCGATGATAGTTTATCTTTTTTCTAATTAAACAGAGCTTTACGTAAAGAAAAAATGTCTGAAAAAAAGTTGTGGTTTTGGAATGCTGCCCTCGCAAAATTAATTTTTTCATATTTTTTTCATAAAAAAAAAAACAAAAATCTGAAATGATAAGCTAATATCTCGAAAACTATTTGGTTCAGCAAAAAACAATGTATGATGCATTTTTAGCAAATTTTATCGTCTTTCCGATTCTGTAAACTGCAATTGTTTGACCCGTTCGTGAGATATACGTAATTAAAGAGAGCCATCTTTTTGGTTTTTTCGAATAACGGTAAATTGCAAATATCTCAAAAACGGTACCATAGAATCAAAAATGAACTCGATTTTCGAAATCGGGGGGTGGTTTTACATACAAATTTCATAACGGCGTCTCTGATAAATTTTGGCCGTCGATCAGTGTTATTTTTAATATTTTAATTGTTATTTTTATCCACGTCACTTGTTGACCAGCTCCGTCGTTGTTTTCGTACTGCGTTTGCGTGCAAATATGATTTTGTTATATTTTCACTTGTTTTTGTGAATAAATACATTGTTTACGATTTGATGTTAACAAATCTTTTCGTCGAAACGTCAATGCGTGTGAGCAGTCAGGGCCCAGGACTAAACAACTTACGGGCCCCTATAAAAAATACACTAATACATTTGATTAAATTAATGACGCCTCATTTATGAATCATTATTGATGGAACATCAAAAAAATTTTTGTCACATCAACTAAATGATTTTTGGACTAAGAGCTGAAAATAAAATTAACACAGAATATTTACTATTTATACTATTTTATTGTAACGTAGAAATCAAATTCTCTTTTAACAGACACATATTGTTTCAAATAATCTTTTCTAGTTATTTGGTAACATTTTAATACATTTCTGGTAAATTTAATGATGACTATAAATTTTAATTATTCAATATAGAAGATTCGGATATCAAAGAGTGGCTTTTATAACTTTTTTCTCTGCAAAATTTTTTAAAACATTATCAAAATTTAACTGTCTTGCCAAAACGGATTCAACACAACGCGAGGCAAGTCCTGAAACTCGCTCTTGAGACGAACACGATCTATTAAAGTTTTTGATTCTTGACATGACGCTGAAGGAACGTTCTGCACTAGCTACAGTGACAGGTATAGTGCAAAAGATACGTAAAAAAACACAAATGTTGGGGAAAATTGTATACAGATTTTGAACATAAATGGCATTTAGCAATTCCAATGGTGACAGACCTTTATCAAAATTTGCTTCATAAATATGTTTCAAGTGAATTATTTCGCATTCCAAGCTTTGAGAAATGTCCGAATTGTATTTTTCGACAAATTTTGCTGCGCTCGCCCGAACCGTAGTTTCATCCATGTCTTCAATTTGCCGCAAAAAGGAAAACGCTTCGCTCAAATTTCTCATAGCTGCAAATCGTTCAGTAATGCCACTGATTACGGAATCAACCATCCCCTGGAATGTATTGTTCTTAAAATCAGACTCTGAATCATCCGTAATCATCTCATTTAAATTTTCTTCAGAACGTCTTTTGGGTTTTCTTTTCGAATGTGCGGAAACTTTGACGAGATGTTCAATTGAATAGAAACTTTTTGCATTCGTTTAAATTCTTTCCCATTGGTTCCTGATCAACTTCAAATCAGCTAATTAGGCATCTAGATGTCGGACCTCAACACCTATGGTGGCGTCTCTAGCTTGGAGGACCACGTTTCTTTCATTAATTGTAGTCAGTATTTTGAACTAAATTGAGGAGAGCAAGATACATTCGAACTTGTTGATGTACTTGCGAATGCCGGTAACATCGCCGACATCGACATGCTTGCGCAGTCCAATTTGGCTTTTGGCTGAAAGACTATGAAGAGAGCTCGGTATATTTTTTTGAGGATGTCCCATCGTTGTGGAGTGCTGATGAAAATAGTAAAACATTTTTGTACAACTCCGAAGAAAGTAATTGCAGCCGTACAACATTCTGCAGCATCAACACCACATAAATTTAAACTGTAGTTGCAAAAGGCGAGTAATCAGAATTCGGGTTTTTGTCGAGAATGTGACGTAGTGCGCCGTTGTAAGCTCCTTTTATATTGGCGCTGTTATCCTACCCTTGTGCACGACAATATTTTAATGGGACTTCATCTTTACCTAGAGTATGGCAAATTAGATCAGCGATTTTCTGACCAGTTTTTGGTTACAATTCACGAAAGCCAAAAACCGTTCTTGAATTGTAAAATTTGTTGCTTTCGAATCGAAATGGAGTTAGCGCAAAATGAACGTCCTCAACGTGACTAGCATCAGGCATAGCATCAACGATAATAGCAAAATACTTGGATTTTTTGCCTTGATCTAATATAGTTTCCCTGTTGTTGTTGTTGTTGTAGCGATACGGTTGCTCCCCGAAGGTTTAGGGAGTGATCGATGTGATGGTCCTTTGCCGTTTACAGATCCGGTACGCTCCGGTAACACAGCATCATTAAGGTGCTGGCCCGACCATCTCGGGAACGATTTATATGGCCACATTAAACCTTCAGGCCAATCCTGTATTTTAGTCGCCTCTTACGACAGGCATACCTACCGCGGGTATATTCTAACCCCCTGACCCGCTGGGTTAATATATAGTTTCCCTCACGTGCTTTGCTTTGAATGTCATGGATCATAATGGCTTATGAGATCTTAGATGCCCAAAAAATGTTCATCGTTTCGTTCACCATGACACATACTTTCGCCTTTGAAAGCTAGGCCTCTTTCACCCAAAAATAAAATAGTGTCCAAAATTCTATATAAAAGAGTAAAGCGGAAGTGTGCCCCCAGATAGTAACCTATATCGGAGGTTATGTTTCAAAAACTACTCGACGAACAAACTCTATCTATGCACTTTTCAGAACCGGCTTGCCCTTTGACCTGGAGATATTAAGCAAAATATGCGTATGAGTGACATTTTTTTTTTTTAAATTATATCTCGGAAACTAAAACTGCTAGAGGGATCAAATAAACGCGAGGCTTTAGGTCATTTAACGAGGCATGTTACCCAATTTTTTTTTTAATTTTAGGAATATATTTACCATTAAAATTTTAAAGGACAAAACTAAAAACTAGTTTTTTTCACGATCCCTGAGAGTTACAATTACGAAAAAAATATATGTTAGTCGCCTTAATGTCCGCTCTTGCTCAAAGAAAGTACGCGAGGAAAATATTGGTGTTGTTGTTGTTGTTGTACCAATGCTCGCCCCACCTAATAGCCGCGACCGATCACAAATTGTCATCAATATCCTCTAACGGGAGTCCAAGGAAACTTGCCGTTTCAACAGGGGTGGACCATAAGGAAAGGGGTGTTAGAGGCGTTGGTTCCACATTACAATTAAAGAGATGGTTGGTGTCATGTGGGGACACATTGCAAGCAGGGCATACATTTTGTATGTCGGGTTTGATTCTGGATGGGTAAGAGTTTAACCTGTTACAGTATCCAGAACGAAGTTGAGCAAGAGTGACACGTGTTTCCCTGGGGAGTATGCGTTCCTCTTCTGCGAGTTCTGGATATTTTTCTTCAAGTACTGGATTCACCGGGCAATTCCCGACATAAAGGTCCGACGCCTGTCTATGGAGTTCACCAAGGACCTGCTTGTGTTTTTCCGCTTCATACGGCTGGGTTCTCAGGTGCCGTATTTCCTCAAAATGCTTACGGAGATGACTCCTTAGGCGCCTAGGCGGTGCTGGTTCGTCAATCAGATGTCTGTTGGGATGCCCAGGTTTCTGGGTATTCAACAGAAACTGTTTGGTCAGCATCTCATTTCTCTCCCTGATGGGGAGTATTCTCGCCTCATTATGCAGATGGTGTTCTGGGGACATAAGAAGACAGCCCGTGGCGATTCTGAGAGCAGTATTTTGGCAGGCCTGTAGTTTCTTCCAGTGGGTGGTTTTTAGGCTTGGCGACCATATGGGTGACGCGTAGCACGTAATCGGCTGGCTAATTGCTTTGTATGTGGTCAAGGGCGTTTCTTTATCTTTTCCCCAGGTACTGCCAGCAAGGGATTTGAGGATTTTATTACGGCTTTGAATTCTTGGAACAATTGCGGTTGCGTGCGCACCAAAATGTAGATCCTGATCAAACATCACACCCAAGATTTTGGGGTGTAGGACAGTCGGTAGCGTAGTGCCATCGACGTGGATTTTCAATATGGTCGACATTTGGGGCGTCCATGTTGTAAATAAGGTCGCGGAAGATTTAGTCGGTGACAATACCAGGTTTCGCGAGGCGAAAAAACTGGAGAGATCAGGGAGATAGCCGTTTATTTTATTGCATAGCTCATCGATCTTTGGCCCTGGGCCTGTGGCCATTATTGTGCAGTCATCGGCGTAGGAAACGATTGTGACTCCATCCGGTGGTGAAGGTAGCTTAGATATGTAGAAATTAAACAAAAGCGGGGATAGGACACCACCCTGTGGCATCCCTTGTTTAATTCTCCTTTGTTTTGATGTTTCGTTTCTGAATTGCACCGATGCCTGCCGACCACCCAGATAATTTGCGGTCCACCTTTTAAGACATGGGGGAAGGGTAGACCCTTCCAGGTCTTACAGTAACGAGCCATGGTTGACCGTATCAAAAGCTTTTGATAGGTCTAACGCAACGAGTACTGTTCTATGGTGGGGATATTGATCCAAACCGCAATTTATCTGGGTGCTAATGACATTTAGCGCGGAGGTACTGCTATGGAGTTTTCTGAAGCCATGCTGATGAGGGGCTAGCTGCAAATGTGCTTGGAAATAAGGGAGCAAAATGGCTTCAAGCGTCTTTGCCACTGGCGATAGGAGAGATATCGGACGATATGACTCACCTACGTTAGCTGGTTTCCCAGGCTTTAGTAGCGGGACTACCTTGGCCATTTTCCATTTCTCGGGTATGACAAAGGTGTGAAAGAGACAGCTTGAAGACATGCGCTAAATATTTGAAACCCTCTTTCCCTAGGTTTTTAAGCATCGGCATGGCTATGCCGTCTGGGCCCACTGCTTTGGATGGTTTAGCGCGACCAATGGCGTCCTCAACCTCTCTAGCGGTGATGGTAATTGGTGACGCGCTGAGTTTGTATTTATGTGCGTGTCTATTGGCTCTCCGTCTAACTTTGTCGACCGTAGGATGCATTATATATTGTCGGCAGAAAGCGCTCGCGCATTTTTTCGCATCCGACAGCACCTTATCGCCAAATGCGATGGAAACTTTGTCTTTGTGCTTAGTCGGATTCGATAGGGACTTTACGGTGGACCAAAGTTTACCTACACCGGTAGAGAGGTTACAACCTCTTAGGTGCTCTTCCCATTTCGCCCGCTTGTGTTCGTCCACAAGCAATCTGATGCGTTGGTTTATATCCCTTATTTGGGGGTCGCCTGGATCAAGCTGTCTTATAAGGTCGCGTTCCCTCGCTAAGCTCGCGGCCTCCGCCGGGAAGTGGGGCCGGATTTCGGGAATTCTCCCGGCGGGAATGAAATGTGCCGAGGCGGATTCAATGACCTTACGGAAGGCACGCTCCCCTTGGCGGGCATCAGTCGGGATAGGGAGGGCAGCAAAGCTGCTGTCTGTTGCAGATTTATATTCTTCCCACTTTCCTTTTTTGAAGTTTATGAAAGTGCGTTTTTCGGTGACGATGAAGTCGGCGGTACGCTCGAACGAAATAAGTATGGCCAGGTGGTCGGATGCCAATGTTACCATCGGCTGCCAGTTGACGCAGTTTACGAGTTCTGCGCTCACGATTGAGATATCTGGCGAGCTATGACAGCTTCCTACCATACGTGTGGGGGCGTCTCCGTTTATTGTGCAGAACGTCGTTTCGTCTATTTTATCCGCCAACATATCACCCCTACTGTCCACCCGCAAGTGTGAATGCCATAGGTCGTGATGGGCATTGAAATCGCCTAAGATAATGCGATTGTTGCCAGTGAGTAAGGCCTCGATATTAGGGCGGTATCCACTGGGGCAACAGGTGACAGGAGGGATGTAGATGTTGATGATTTCTAGATTTGCATCGCCTGACCGGACAGATAGGCCTTGACGTTCTAAGACATTGTCACTGCGGTCGATGCCAGGATCAAATATATGATATTGCACAGAGTGGTGTATAATAAACGCGAGTCCGCCTCCATTTCCGCTCTCGCGGTCTTTCCTGTGGACATTATAACCAGAGCAGGTCTGCAATGCAGATCTTGCTGTGAGTTTAGTCTCTTGAATCGCAGCAATGCGGATGTTGTGCCGCTTCATGAAATCGACTATCTCCGTAATCTTCCCAGTTAGTCCATTACAGTTGAACTGCAGAATTCTGAAGTGCATGAGGGGTGACGCCGCCACTCTAGGGGTAAGTGAGGGGTGACTACGCCTAGGTTGTGGAAGGCCGGGACGCAATTGCTGTTGTGCCCTTGGGACTGGGCGCCCTTGGGCAAGCATTGGGGTACCCGGATGATTTGGGTTTGCGACCTGGCAACATGGCGCGATGAAACCCGTCGAGGGGTTGCCGTCGCGGAGACCAGAACATCTAGGAAAGTGGCACCACCCAAGGCAGGAGCTGCATTGAGCGGATGTCGCAAACCTATATATTCTGTGCTGGCAGACGGTGCAAACGGAGGCAGGGACTAAGAGTCTGTTTCCCTGACCTGCACGATTGCTGCCAGAAAAGAGGGGGGGGGGGGGGGCGGAGAAGAAGACGGGGGCAGGGGCTGATGCTCAGCATTGCTACCAGCTCTACTACGAAGGTAGTAGTTATGAGTGGTATCAGCTGTTTGAGTTGTTGGCGCCGTGGGGCGCGAGCAGCAGCGGGTACTTTTTGTGGCTTGCTGAGCAGCGAAGCTGCTGGAAGGTAGTGGGGATACGCTTAGGCGTAGACTACGGGACGCCCTTGGGCGTGAACAGCAAGGAGCCACAAAAGATTTATAAAAGTTACGTGGACGTCGGGTTTTGGGATCAAGCCCAGAACAACCTGTCCGATGCAAGCATCCCTTGCACGAGACACACTGAACAGAGTATGACCATCCTAAAAAGATTCTTTTCTGGCAAATGCAACAAAACCATTTCTCAGGACCGGGGTCAGGAGACGGACCCGGATTGGGTTCGATACCTTCCCGGAGTAAGAGAATATGTAGCAGTCCTGCTGCAAGGAGCTGCTGGGAGGATGACAATTTGTGGGAGGGACGAAACAAATTAAATGGGGTCACACTGAAATGACAGTCCTTGGTCGGGAAAAATCCCGAGTCGCTCCGGTACATAGAACCGACTGCCTTGGGAAGCGAGATATTGGTGCAACAGTTTGGTAAAAAATAAAATATAATATGCCCGCAATAACTTTCCATTTTATTAAAGTAATTCTTTTCAAAACATTCACTGTGGAGAGTGGAAATATGTATGTATATTCATGGCGCGACCAGTCTTTTGTAAGTAAAAATTGATACTTTGTATTTTCGTTTTCGTGCGTAATATAAAAGCGCCAGTTAGTTTCTAATTTAACATATATAAACTAATAATGTCGGACAAATGCAAAAATTGTAACAGGTATCTTTGTAAGATTTCTGTTATGTTGCAAGTGTCGACTTCTGCCATATTTGAATAAAACAGTCTCTAATGCGAAATCGATGTGAGAATGGTGGTGTCAGTGAAATTGAATATAAACACCAAAGTAATGATAATTATATTGAAATACCCTTTCAACGGGTTGCATCTATTCAAAAATATTGCTTAATATGTCAAAAAGCCACTGATATTACGTTAATACTATTACAAACACGAACACAATTATTTATTAAAAGGCAATTATTTATACCAAAAGGTGATCGGTGTTGTCCGAGCATGTAATTGGAAATTATTTTTATGAAGAAGATTTAGCGCAACTTCTGATTGTTTCTTATACTAATGAACTAGAAAAAACAGATCTTATGTTATTCCTCAATACGACGTCAAAGAAGTCACAGTTGTCGTTATTCTGTAGAGTGAACGAACACGATATGTCCAAGGAGCAAGTAAGAGTTTTGACTGGGTTTTCTTGGGAAAGTATATCGTTGCTTACGTCTGTGCGCAATGCAAGCACACATTCTGTAACCCTAACTTTGTTTATATTTTTGTTAAAATTAAAGACCGGGAACTGAAAGCAAACAATATCTAGTAAATTTGGCTTATCTCACCACCAACAAGTTTCAGAATACATTTCTAAAGTTAATCAAGTTTTGAAAAGGATTATTATTTCGGATATAATGCAGTTAGTCGACAGCAGCTTATATCGGAGACAAGCGAAACTGCAAAAATGTTGCTACGTGCGTTAACGGATGGGAGTTAACAATATTTTCAGCCTCTATAATGGCGCTTTGTAAGGTATGCTCCCGAGGCGACATTTCTTTTAACATATGATACAACGCTCGCCATCCGTTCCCAAATACCTCCTTCGGACGGGTTACTTGGGCATTTAAAAATCCACTCAACCCTTATGCTTGATAGTTCACTCTGAACTTTCTCACAGTCGAAGACCTCGTCGAAACGCCGAGCTATCTGGCCGACACTCACAAAGTTCTTTCTGTTATCGCTCCGAATTCTTACAGGTACTCCTCGACGATTGATGAAATTTCGAATAGTCAAAATTCACGACTCCGTCGTCAAGTCATGCGCCACTTCTGGATGTACGGCGCGAATGGTTAAACAGGTGAATAGTGCTATCCACCGCTTTTCTGTCCATCGCTCAATGGTAACTGTTAGCGGCCCAAATTAGTCAAGTTCAGTTTAAGTAATGGACGGACAAACGGCGTCAATAGATCCACGGGAAGCTGACCCGTTATTGGCGTAAACGGTTTAGCACGCTCCAACTTACATACCTGGCAACTCGCTATCACCATTCGCAATTCTCGCCTTAGTTGGATAATCCAGAAGCTTTGACTTATTTCTCCGAAGCTTTGGCTTCAATATTTTGATGTTTCATGCGCTGGTAGTAATCGCTTCGCAGGCATGATAATTTGATGAACCGCCTCGAAGGATAAACAACATGCAGCTTCGATTCTCCCACCTACACGCATTACCCCATCGCTGTCCAAAATCGGCGATAGGCTTCGAATCGTACTATCAGTAGGCGCCATCTGCTTCTCCTTTAGGTAGCGTATCTCTGAGGAATAAAAGGCAGCTTGAGCCTGATGACAAGTAGCTTCTCAGCTAAATTTAACTCCGAGCTGGTTAAACCGAATTGTTCCTTTGGATCCGATTGATGATGCACATGCTTGATAAATCTTAGAACCCACGCATTTGTTCTTTTTAAACGCATATACGATGAAAAACGACTGAAATCGATGAGGGAGGAGTTGGTAGCTACGAGCAGGGAGGCGGCCCCAACGACTTCGGACGTTGCAACAGGATCGTTGCGATCACCAACATCTTGCGGCCAAAACGTTCTGCTTGTTTTAAAAACGGAGGTTCTGTAAACCATCGCGATGTGGTAGCTAAGTCGATGTCTTGATCACGGCGTGTAGCGTCGTCGGCAACATTGTCCAGAGTTGACATCCATCGCCAATCTTGGGGCTCCGTCGTGGCAAGAATCTCTGCAATTCGATGCGTTACGAATGGCTAATATCGACGTTGTGAAGACTTGATCCAGCTGATGACCGTTGAAGAGTCGCTCCAAAAAATGATTGAGTGAACTAAAACTTTATGTTCCTGAATTAGCATCCTGCGCCATACGCGTCCCAAGCGCTGTTGCCTTTAACTCAAGCCTTGGTATCGATGCAGCTTTCATGGGCGCGAACTTCGTTTTGGCACATATTAAGGCAGTTCGTATCCCTTCGCTTATCGTGAATCGCCAGTAGCACACAGCGGCATATGCCTCCTCACTGGCATCCACAAATACGTGGAGTTGTAGCTGCTTAAGGTCATATACAGGAAAGTAACGGCGCACTGAGTGGTTTTATTTACATTGGCTTTCCAGCTCTCCCACCTCTCCCAGCTCTCTCTTTCGGGACAGGGAGAAGCATACATCTATATTGGGTCCTATGGCATATGGGAATAGATGGGAATGAAAAAGCGGACGAACTAGCAAAAAAGGGCGCATCCCTTGAAGCTTGCTCTATAGACGTCCCAATTAGATTGGCGAGATTAAGTGAAGGCGAGAGGTGCACATGATCGACCAAGCGAGAAAGGCGTGGGTTCAAGCGCGGGGCTGTAAAGTGTCGAAGATTATGTGTAGGTCTTACAACCTTAGACTGACACAGTTGCTTCTATCATTAACAAGTAAGGAAGGCTAAGTTCGGGTGTAACCGAACATTACATACTCAGTTGAGAGCTATGGAGACAAAATAAGGGAAAATCATCTCGTAGTAAAATGAACCTAGGATAACCCTGGAATGTGTTTGTATGACATGTGTACCAAATGGAAGGTATTAAAGAGTATTTTAAGAGGGAGTGGGCCATAGTTCTATAGGTGGACGCCATTTAGGGATATCGCCATAAAGGTGGATCAGGGTTGACTCTAGAATGTGTTTGTACGATATGGGTATCAAATGAAAGTGTTAATGAGTATTTTAAAAGGGAGTGGGCCTAAGTTCTATAAGTGGACGCCTTTTCGAGATATCGCCATAAACGTGGACCAGGGGTGACTCTAGAATTTGTTTGTACGATATGGGTATCAAATGAAAGGTGTTAATGAGTATTTTAAAAGGGAGTGGGCCTTAGTTCTATGGGTGGACGTTCTATGGACGAGATATCGCCATAAAGGTGGACCAGGGGTGACTATAGAATGCGTTTGTACAATATGGGTATCAAACGAAAGTTGTTGAAGAGTACTTTAAAAGGGAGTGGGCCTTAGTTCAATGGGTGGACGCCTTTTGGAGATATCGCCATAAAGGTAGACCAGGGGTGACTCTAGAATTTGTTTGTACGATATGGCTATCAAATGAAAGGTGTAATAAGTATTTTAAAAGGGAGTGGGTCTTAGTTCTATAGGTGGACACATTTTCGAGATATCGCCATAAAGGTGGACCAGGGGTGACTCTAGAATGCTTTTGTACAATATGGGTATCAAACGAAAGGTGTTAATAAGTATTTTAAAAGGGAGTGAGCCTTAGTTCTATAGGTTGACGCCTTTTCGAGATATCGCCATAAAGGTGAACCAGGGCTGACTCTAGAATTTGTTTGTACGATATGGGTATCAAACGAAAGGTGTTGATGAGTATTTTAAAACGGAGTTGGTCTTAGTTCTATGGGTGGACGCTATTTCGAGATATCGCCATAAAGGTGGATCAGGGTTGACTCTAGAATTTGTTTGTACGATATGGGTATCAAATGGAAAGTGTTAATGAGTATTTTAAAAGGAGTGGGCCTTAGTTATATAGGTGGACGCCTTTTCGGAATATCGTTGTAAAGGTGGACCAGGGGTGACTCTAGAATTTGTTTGTACGATATGGGTATCAAACGAAAGGTGATAATGAGTATTTTAAAAGGGAGTGGGCCTTAGTTTTATAGGTGGACGTCTTGTCGAGATATCGCCATAAAGGTTGACCAGGGTGACTCTGTAATATGTTTGTACGATATGGGTATCAAATTAAAGGTATTAATGACGGTTTTAAAAAGGAGTGGTGGTAGTTGTATATGTGAAGGCGTTTTCGAGATATCGACCAAAATGTGGACCAGGGTGACCCAGAGCATCATCTTTCGGGTACCGCTAATTTATTTATATATGTAATACTACGAACAGTTATCCTTCCAAGATTCCAAGGGCTTTTGATTTCGCCCTGCAACACTTTTTCATTTTCTTCTACTTAATATGGTAGGTGTCACACCCATTTTACAAAGTTTTTTCTAAAGTTATATTTTGCGTCAATAGACCAATCCACTTACCATGTTTCATACCTTTTTTCGTATTTGGTATATTATTATGGCATTTTTTTCATTTTTAGTAGTTTTCGATATCGAAAAAGTGGGCGTGGTCATAGCCGGATTTCGGCGATTTTTTACACCAATATAAAGTGAGTTCAGATAAGTACGTAAACTGAGTTTAGTAAAGATATATCGATTTTTGGTGAAGTGATCGTGTTAACGGCCGAGCGGAAGGACAGACGGTCGACTGTGTATAAAAACTGGGCGTGGCTTCAACCGATTTCGCCCTTTTTTACAGAAAACAGTCATCGTCCTAGAATGTGATCCTCTACCAATTTTCACAAGGATTGGTAATGTTTTGTTCGACATATGGCATTAAAAGTATCCTAGACAAATTAAATGAAAAAGAGCGGAGCCACGCCCATTTTGCAAATTTCTTTTATTTTTGTATTTTGTTGCACCATATCCTTACTGGAGTTGAATGTTGACATAATTTGCTTATATACTGTAAAGATATTAACTTTTCTTTTAAAATTTGACTTATTTACGATTTTGCCAATTTTAATTAAGCGTACATATAGTAATAAGAGTAACGTTCCTGGCAAATTTCATCATGATATCTTCAACTACTGGCAAATTACAGCTTGCAAAACTTCTAAATTACCTTCTTTTAAAAGTGGGCGGTGCCACGCCCACTGTCCAAAATTTTACTAGTTTTCTATTCTTCGTCATAAGTTCAACTTACCCACCAAGTTTCATCGCTTTATCCGTATTTGGTAATGAATTATCGCACTTTTTCGATTTTTCGAAATTTTCGATATCGAAAAAGTGGGCGTGGTTATAGTCCGATATCGTTCATTTTAAATAGCGATCTGAGATGAGTGCCCAGGAACCTACATACCAAATTTCATCAAGATACCTCAAAATTTACTCAAGTTATCGTAACGGAAGGACATGGCTCAATCGAATTTTTTTTCGATACTGATGATTTTTATATATGGAAGTCTATATCTATCTCGATTCCTTTATACCTGTACAAACAACCGTTAGCCAATGAAAGTTAATATACTCTGTGAGCTCTGCTCAACTGATTATAAAAAGAGAGGACTGTACACTCATGACGGGTACTCTGACTGGATACTGCCTTCTGACGTCACATGCCTTTAAATTAGGCTTGGTCAGTGAAAGCAGATGTAGGAAGTGCGGGTTGGAGGAGGAAACGATCGAGCACGTTCTGTGCTCGTGCGTTGCACCTCGCAGTCTAAGACTCCAGCTATGAGAAGTGATACAGCTGTCAGATCTAGAAGCAGAAAGTGACTTAAGTCCTAGGAAGCTTCTAGTATTTGCCAAGAGGACGGAGTTATTTTATAACATAGGTCCTGGTTTTTGATAGGGTTTTTCAGTTTGGTCGTTAAAACAAACTTCTTGTAACACTACGGACTCAATCAGTCTATGTGAGGTCCTCATGGACCGGCCAGTTCAACCTAACCTAACCTATCAGATACCACAACAAACTGAAATTTACGATGGAGAAAGAAGAGAATTTGATGATCCCGTTCTTGGATGTCCTTATTCACAGGAAAACAACGAAATAGTGCTGGACTGGTATTCTAAACCCATATCCTCCGGCAGAATAATAAACTTTCCATTCTCGAAGCCCACTAAATACAAAGTAAATACAGCAAAAAGCCTCATACACAAAATATTCACGGTAGGCCACAAACATTTCTGGGGAAAAAATTAAACAAAAATATACAACATACTAATAAACAATAATTACCCGAACCACTTAATTATTTTCGTAATGCAACACAAGTTATTAGAAGTAAACAGAGCGCAAGAAAAAACATCAGCTAACAACGCAACGGAGACAAAGCAATACCACAGTGTCACATACATTCCCAAACTTACGGAAAACTTCAATCCAGACATGAAAAAACAAAAACGGAACGTATCTCTCGCATACAAACCGAACTACACACTCTCTACCATTTTTACACGTACAAAAAGCCGTATAGAACCAAACCAACAAAACTAGGTGGAGATAACGAGAACTACAACAAAATATTCGTTGGAACAACGAAAAGGGCACTAGGAACCCGATTGGCAGAGCACGACGCCGATATAAGGAAGAAGAAGACCAGCACTGCACTTGCTAAACACGCACTAACACACGGATACGAGAGAAAAGACGAGATACACATTGGAAAGCTTACACATATTACAAAGAAGGGAGAGAACGATGAACAGAAAAGAAGACACCAAGTTTATTGGTGCTAGCTATTTGGCTTGTTTATGACATTTTAGTATGAAAAAAGTACCCAATACTCATAGTACTGATGAATGTTTTTAGTTTTAAATGTTGTTGTTTTATGTTGTGTGATGTTTACACCTTAATTTAATACTTTTTATGTAAGTTTGTCACCAATGTTTTATAGTGATTTATGTATGTGTTTTCAAAAATTAATTCTCTGTTTGTTTTTGTTTTGTCTTTTTGTTGTTCAAAATAAAGATTATGCCCCTGAGGATGCCAAGTAGCTTGGCGAAACGTAGGGTGATATTTTTAGAAAAAGTAGAGTTTTTACTTGGATTAACTACACTAGACCAGCAAAACCTAGTAAAATTCAAATAAAATCCAAACTGGTCAGCATATTATTAATAAACTCATGATATCTTTTAAAAGTTTTTCAACAATGGTAATTGCATTCTTAGGGACCACAGATACTTCATCACAAATAAATAAATCGGTTTCACGCAAAATACTAATTCAACAACTTACCACGTAGGTTCTATGCCGACAAGACGGACCGGATCCTCTTCACGAGGAAGTACAAGCCACCTGATTTCAGACTACCATTTTTAAACGGCCAGCAACTAAACCTGTCATCGAGTACCAAGTATGTGGGACTAACAATTGACTGCAAGTTGTATTGGAAAGTATGCATTGAAGAGCGGGTACGGAAGGCCTGCATCGCCTTCTATGCCTGCAAATCAATGTTTGTTAAGAAATGGGGACTCAAGCCAAGCATGGTACTTTGGATGTACGATGCGGTGGTGCGACCGGTGCTTACCTATGGTTCCATAGTCTAGTGGGAAGCTCTAAGTAAGAGCTACAATCTCACCAGCCTGTAAAAAGTCCAGCGCACTGCGTGCGTCGGTGCCATAGGGGCCGGACGCACTTGCCCGACAGCTGATTTAGACCCCATTTTGCACCTGCTTCCGATAGAATTTCATATACTTTGTACATCGTCACAAACCGCACTGAGACCCAGGGAGACTGGGTGTTGGAAGGATACTCAGCAAGGGCATAGTAGTATCCTAAAGAAACTGCCGGATGGCACATGACCGAGACAGATTACTACGCTTCCAAACTGAAGTTTGAGTACGGTTGTGATTCCGCAATTCCAAGCAGGAAAGGGTCGACGAATCCAAATCTACCCTGACGGCTCCAAGATGGAATCGGAAGTGGGGGCCGGAGTCTTCTCTGAGTCCCTAGATTTGTCTGCATCATTCAGACTCCCACCGCACTGCAGCGTGTTTCAAGCAGTAATCCGCGCGATTTGGCAAGCCTGCAAATCACTGGAGGGCTTGAATGTAGCTGGTAAAGTTTGCATCCTGTCGGATAGCCAAGCAGCGATAAAAGCGCTTTCCTCGCCACACATTAACTTTAAATTACATTATTTACAACATGGACGTCCCAAATGTCGACCATTTTGATATCCACGTCGATGGCACTACGCTACCGACTGTCTTACACCCCAAAATCTTGGGTGTGACGTTTGATCAGGATCTAAATTTTAGTGAGCACGCAGCCGCAATTGAACCGAAAATCCAGAGCCGTAATAAAACCCTCAAATCTCTTGCTGGCAGTACTTGGGGAATGCGCTGCGAAATAAAAATGTGCCGTCTCAGCTAGAAGGTGAACTGTTGAAATCAACGGGAAACGTTCAAATTTGTTTAGTTAACGATTTCCCCTACGTTTATTTCTAAAGAAATACATAAATTAATACAACATTGAATATAAGGCACATTTTCTGAAATACTCACCGCAGTTCACGTCCTCCTTCTTATTTTTTTGCGACACCAATGGCATTCAACGACTTTTAAAATAAGCAATTGAGCTCGTACGAAGGAGAAACGCAAAGTGTGGTGAGTTTACATGAATATTTGAGAACATTGAGAACAAAAATTGTAATAACAGTAAACGAAATAACAGAAGGAAACGAAATACTCTTGCCAGTGTTCGGTATTTAAATGAAGCAAAGTTATCGATGGTGGATTCATAACAAATGCTTTCGTGATATTTTGCAATTAAAACATTTAGTTTTCTTAGAACACTACGTCTATAAATTAGTTGAGTATTCAATTTATTCCAAATTTCAACCAAAATATCAATTACTTGAGGAGTTAAATTTTTATGCGAAATCATTATACTTTGAATTTTAGCATGATCACTTAAAAAAAAATAATTCTGAAAATGTCACGACTGGACGGTAAATTCAGATTATTTAATTCACTTGATAAACCAAATGCAATAATATCGTGTTCAAGTATATGTGATAAAGTGGATTCAGATGATGTAGAAGGATTTGGTTCATCCATTTTAAATTTAAATACAAAAAGCTGTAAAGAAAACAATTTTTCCATAAGAAATTTGTTAAAAATGATAATATAGTAGTTAAAAGTTCATTTTAGGCTAATTTCTTATAATTTAAGCCTGATATCTCTACTAAAATTCAAAAACACTAAGCTATTATTACAGACTCTGAAATGTACGTAAAATACCTTTGAAGTAAGCCCAATATGATATTTTTCCTATAATTCTATCAGAAGCTATGAAGATTTTAATATTTTGATTAAATATCAGATGTTATGGTAGACACTCATATATAAAAACAATTTAAAAGCATAAAAAAATCATTTGAATGCAAAAAAAAATTTTTATGCTAAAACATTAAATGAAAATGCGTTTATTATTATGTACTCACATTACATAATACATCAGGTTCCTCCGCCCACTGGCCAGCCGTCGGGGATAAGTAGACCTTTGAAATTTCGCCATTTTAAAAAACATTGTTCAAAATTCGAAGTTTTGAAAACCTTTTTATAATGCCGTTTTATATAGATATATATTGTAAGATATATATTGTGGCCATAAATTAAAGAAGGGTATATTTGTTGTTCCCGACGCGTTTCGACGTTTACCTTACGTCTTCTTCTTTGGAGAGAGAAAACGAGAATGCCGCTGGAAAGTATACGCATTCAACAACAACTACAAAACGCAATGAACTTCAAAGAAAATTTTGACAATATAAGCAGCGTCTACTCAGCTGTTATACAGAGATGCAAGAGAATGTAAAAAATAAACAAATGTCATTTTAATATACGTGAATAATGTTGTGCACAATTTGTATTAATACCTGAACTAAATAATTATTAATGTTAATATTAATGTAAGTAGCAAAATAAGTGTTAAATGATGTGTCAGTTTTATGTTTATTGTTAGATATTCCAAAATAATGTTTGATGTATTTAATTTTATATACTTAACATTAAATAGATCCCCAAAGAAGAAGACGTAAGGTAAACGCCGAACGCGTCGGGAACAACAAATATAACCTTGTTTAATTTATGGCCACAAATGCTGAATTTAGCAAACCAAACATTTATAAATTGGCCAAACTAATATAATAAAAAAAAATCTTATTTTACAAATTTCATTTGAGTAGTTTAAAAACTCCTTTCTCCTCTTCCTCTTCCACTTGATCCTTACGTTCAGATCACCATTTTCTCTTCTCCTTTTAGTAGTGCCTTGCCGTTGCTTAAAATTTGTTTGTGGAAGGCTAACGTTTTATTGTTTTTCATGTATTTTATTTTTTGTGACCTTTCAAGTTTTGTTACTGCTTTGAAGCAACTTTTTTATTTCATGCTTTGTCGCTTGATTTAGAGTTTTTTTCAACTATTATGTTATAAAATCCATTCCATTTTTAATTTGCACACTGCCATATTTGCAGTTGTTCATGCATAAAAAGATACATTTCATGCATAAAAAGATACATCAAGCTATATGACTGTCCCCCGATCACAATAGTCGCAATCAAATCGACCACGTTGTGACAGACGGACGGCACACATCGGAGATTAAGCACTAATTTCATTCGAAACCACTTACAGGTTCAAAAATCAACCGATTGCAACAATGTTTACACAGAAATTTTCGTATTTGAATTCCGAAGAGACTCACATCGCTTGATTCTTCAAACTAATTTCTTTATTAAAAAAATGTCTGTACAAAAATGATTAAAATCGTTTAATATTTGTGATATGTAGGTGGTTTTGAAAAGTTCGCCCCAATGTGCATCAGCAGCTTAATCGTGTTTTGTACTTGTCGTTAAAGGCCTTTACCATTGCAGAATAAGGAGAATGGCAAGCATAAACCCGCTACCAAAGGCCGGAAACCCAACCCATATCTACCGATACTATTCCTTTAGTCAGTAACGAAAACGTTTAAAGCCGTTATGATTCCCTCATTTAAACGAAAATTTTCGGTTATCCAGACTTCCTTGCTGAACTGTAGCAGTTCTGTTGGCTCGAGGGATTTAATGTTCTGGCCATGGTGAGCCCATAATCAGGAGATCATTTTGTTATTGCGTGCGAAAGGACGTGTTTTTGGAGCTCGTAAATAAAATAAACATTCTTAAGTCTGTGCTTTGATAAGCACTAAAAATTGGTAAAACTAACAAAGTAGCAACAGGTGATGTAGTAACATTAATAATTAAAGTGCTTTTCTTATGAATTTCAATTATATTTAACTTAAATAAAAAGATTGTGAAAATATATTTTGCTTGTGCAATTCTGTGTAACTGTTAAGCAGAAAATGGAAGAAAAGTGTGAGAAATGTCGCAAAAAAATAAGAGGGGAAACAGGTGTAAGATGTGAGAGTGTGTGTGGTAAGGTTTACCATAAAAGCATTGCGTGTGCATCTATGAATATTTAGGGCCTTAATCGTTTGCAAGTTTGCCAATTTTTAAGATTGATTTGTGATGTTTGCATGACTTATGTTTCCAATGTTAGAGGTAAATAGAATAAATTTGAAAGAGCAAAAAAGTGAAATTGAAAAAATGTCGAGCGAGCATAAAAGGGAAATAAGCGCTTCCATAACTCACAACGAAAGAGAGATGAAAAGAATAGTAGATAATATCTATAAGGTGAACTCAGATAAACTAGAGTTAATGAAAAATAATAGAAAGTTTGTACTTGGAAAATAGGGATAAACTAAGTAACATTAGTATACCGAATGAGGTGCTCACTAAGCAAAAGAATGAAATTCTCAATGAGGTTAAAAAGGTTGCTAATATCCGCGCTTATTAAACAAAAAAAAAGAAATTATAAAAGAGGTTAAGAAGGCTGCTAATCAGAATAAAGGTTTTGTCGGTGCAAATGTTTCTACATATGCCACTGTTACAAAGGGCATCCCTCCTATTCTTATTAAGCCCAAAGTGAAACAAGCCATTGAGAAAACAAAACGGATTTAAACAGAATAGATCAATCCCATTTAAATATAGGAAGGGTACAATCCAAAAATAATGGCACGATAATTATAAGGGCTAATACAGCAGGCGACAAGGACAAAATTAGAGATACACTAAAAGAAAAGTTGGATAAAAATTTATATAATACAGCATACCGAGAGTGTAATAGTGAGCCGGATCCTTGCGCAAAATGAGACACTGAGGGAAGCTAAAATGAAATGTATTAAAATTAAACGCTCTAAGAAAGAAAATAGAGGGCAACATGTTAATAGAAATAGAGCATAATATAAAAATCAAATTCTGTGTGTGTGGGTGTGTTCGCTATGGAAACGTATTTCCCACACTTCAATCATCACCAAATTTTGGTTATGGGTTCCTTCGATGAACGGGAAGGTTTTAGGCTAAAAATAATTTCGATATATAAAAGGGGCGTGGCATCTCCCATACAAATGGAATCTTTGGTACTGCATAACTTTGAAGGTATACATGCCAGAACATTGAAATTCAGTAAGGAGTTATACGAGTCAATCCCTAACACAACCAAAAAATGCGGAATTGGGAAAAAGGGGGTGTGGCACCTCCCATACAAATGGGATCTTTGGTACTGCATAACTTTGAAGGTATGCATGCCAGAACATTGAAATTCAGTAAGGAATTATATGAGGTCAATCCCTAACACCACCAAGAAAATATGGAGTTGGGAAAAGGGGGCGTGGCACTTCCCATACAAATGGAATATATTATACTGCATATATCTGGATGTCGTAATGGTAGGATAATGAAAATTGGTAAGGAGCTATTTGGCGTTAAGTCCTAACAATGTGGAATGGGGAAAAACTATGGCTGCCGTACAAACTTATGTTATTTTAACACCTAAAGTTTGACTGCATTGTTGAGTTTGGCTGTTATGCCTTTTGGACGTTTAGTAATCTGCCGCTGTTAAAAAAATTGTTTAGCTTCAGTCTATCTTCATATTCTATAAAAATCAAATTCTGTGTTGTGTTCCCTTTGAAAACGTGTTTGCCATACTTCAATCATCACAAAATTTTGGCTCCAGGTTCCTTCGTTCAAGGCGAAAGTTTTTCATATTTCAGAATTAAGAATTTTAAATTTAAATGTTTTTGTTTTTTAGCTCCCAAAAATGATCATGTTAACAAAGTCAATGATCGCATTCAAAACCAATTTCCTGGTGAAGTGACGAAATATAAATCGGTCGACACAGTTACGGATGAAGATAAAATTGTGAATTATCCAAATGAATTTCTAAACTCCTTAGAACCAAAAGGAATGCCTGCGCATATAAATAAATAAATAAATGTAAGGCGCGATAACCTCCGAAGAGATCTAAGGCCGAGCTCTCTTCCAATTTGCGTCGTGCTCCTCTTGATTTTTCCCTACAAATTGGCCGGACGGGACCTACATGTTTTATGCCGACTCCGAACGGCATCTGCAAGGCAGATGAGTTTTCACTGAGAGCTTTTCATGGCAGAAATACAATCGGAGCGCTTGCCAGACACTGCCGAGGGGCGACCCCGCTTAGAAAAATTTTCTTCTAATTGAAAAATCTTATTTCTAAAATTTTGATGTTGCTTTGCCCGGGAGTTGAACCCAGGGCATACGGTGTGATAGGCGGAGCACGCTACCATCACACCACGGTGGCCGCCTGCGCATATATGAACTTTGAAAATTGGCTCACCAATCATGCTTCTTCGGAATTTAAACCCACCAAAATTGTGCAATGGAACCAGAATTTGCGTTTAGAAATTAATACCGAATGTAATCGAAGCAACAATCATCAGCGGTAAAAGCAAAGGTGAAGATGTGCTCATGCCACGAATCCCAATGATTCCTACAGATTTGCCATTCAATTTTAAGGGCTTCCAGTTTCCTTCACGCCTGGCTTTTGCAATTACAATCAACAAAGCACAAGGAAAATCGCTTACTGTTGCAGGCTTAAATTTAGAGAGTCCGTGCTTTTCCCATGGCCAGCTATATGTTGCTTGCTCTAGAGTTGGAACACCAAAAAATTTTTTTATCTTTGCATCGAACGAATAAACCAGAACTATTGTGTACAAAACATGCATTACAATAAGATACAATAATAAAATGTTTTAAACGAAAATTTCACCAAATATGCGTAAAAAATTCAATTCAATTTACACAACAATAATTTAAATTATCAACAAAAAAAAAAAAAAAACAGAAAAAATAATGCAACATTCATTCGATCTCGGACGTTGCAACGTGCGCCGGGTAAATCTAGTAGAGCATAAATATTATGGGGTCATCTTGAGAAATAAGAAAATTAATGTTGGATGGGATCGCTGCCCAATTTACGACAGTTAAACTGTAAAACGGTGCTTGAAATGTTTAGGGTTTAACGACATAGCTGCCAATTGCACCCTGAAACAGAGATGTAGTAAATGTCTGGGAGAACATGGGGTAGAAAACTGAAAAGAGAGCATATCCATTAATAAATGTACCAATTGCCTAGATGCCAATAACCAGTTAGGTTTTAAACTATTTATAGACCATAACATTATGAGTCATGACTGCCCAGTTTATCAAACGAAGCTTAAACTGGAAAAACAACGAGTTGGTTTTTAGCAGCCAACACGTACCAGCCCAGTGATAAATGTTTTTGATTTGAAATGTGTCTACTTGAATATTTGTAGTTTGTTAGCAAATAAAGCGCAGCTCGAAAGAATGATAGAAGAAGTGGATCCGGACATTGCTTTATGTTTAGAAACACGTATAACTTCAGATATCTTGATTCTGAAATTAATATTGCACCGTATACACTAATTCCTTGCGATTCTTATAGTAGACATACGGGAGGGTTAGTTTTATTACTGAAAAATGAAATCGAGTACAAAGTCAGGTTTAATAGATCAATTGATAGAAATTTATAGTATGCTACAGTAAAATTAAAGCAAATGGACATTAAGTGGCAAATAGGTGTGTTGTACCATTCCCCAAGCTCTAGACAGTGAATTTCTAAATCACGTAGAGAGCCTTTTAACAGAAGTATTAGAATAAGGTGGAATTCCCTTCTAGTTGGAGATTTCAATATAAATTTAAATATTAACTCTTCGAGTAGCTACAAACTGAATTAAATTTATGCCCGTAGCGCAATGAAACAAAAAATAAATTTCAATACAAGAGTCGCGGAAACTTCCCGAAGAAAAATAGATTTATTGTATGCAAACGCTGATATACTGTCCTACTTATGTAAATCTTGAAGACCACAGAATATCCGATTGCGAAACTGTTTCATTTGCTAAGATACTTGGCTTGGATATCATAAGTGATTCCAGGCTCTGCATCAGGGACTGTTATCAGTCTTAGACCGGCCATAGTGACTAATGTCACGCGTGATTTGTAATGACAGCATGTCTCCATACTGGCTTGAATGAGGTATATGCGTCTATGTGTTTATGCGTTTTGTGTACAGGTCCGTGTCTTAGCCGCAATGTTGCCACTAACCTAATAACATCGCGTAGTGATAACATTGTACCTACAATGAACACAATGTTGCAGCGGAAATGAGATGTTGCGCGTTGGCTTCAGGTTGTTAGCAGCAGTCACTATGTTGCTAACAGCCTAGCAGCATTTACGAATGCCATGTACCTATGTGTTTGTTTTGTTCTGTATTACGTATGTTGATGTGTATTGGCACAAGGCTATGAACGTGTGAATGTATCAGTGTGAGCGGTCAAGGCACGAACCAAATGTATCTGTGTAGGTGTTCGTTTTGTGGAGCGGAAAGCGTGTGAATGTATGAGTGCATGATTGTATAGATGGAAAATACGGGAAAGCCGAAAAGAAAGTTTGGCATGTAATGGTAAAAATTTTCCGTTTCTGGGTAACGTTCCTTGCGCGGCGGTGGCTATAAGAAGGGGAAAAATGAGCCAACGGGCCCAAGTATCATTTTATCAGTGCCAGTGCGTGTAAGTGCAAAGTGTGAAATACTTAAAAATATTTTAATTACACCAAGTTTTTAGTGCGCGCCTCAAACCGAAATTAAAGCATGTTTGCTAAATCGTTTGGCCAGCAAAAGCCTTTTTTAATTGAGTAGTGCACGGCGAAAAGTGTATCGCGAACGGCAAAACCAAACAAATCTGGTTTGCCACCTAGCACCCGATCCTGACCATTGCAGCAGAAATGAAATAAACTACAACGTGTGTCGCAACAGCTAATAACCAGGGCACTCCCTGCTGGAAAGCACCACTGGGCACGGCAATTTTGGCGACGTACCGCCCAACAACAATTACAAGAAATTGAGAACTTTGAGTATAGCAAATTTCACCTGCGGCATTGGGCCGCAACAACAACAAACATATCCATCTCATATTTTTACATTGGCGAAATACCGCCCAACAACAATTGCCACCATCCACAAGCACCACACTAGGTTTTTATTTAGCCGACGGCAAAGCACCCAACAATAACACATTCGACACAATTTCAGCAACATGTTTTATTGGCGGGGTTAGAACGCAGCAACAATATTTTCATCTTGGCGACTACACCATCTCGGTTACATTGGCGGCGCAACGCCGACAACAAACTCATCATATTGCATATTGGCGACATTCCGGCAAACAACAACTATCATGCATCCGAAAGCACTACACTACATTTTTATTTTTACCGGCGTGCACCACACCAATAAAAAAAACAATAAATTCTTCATATTGGCGACATGCCGCCCAACAACCGAATCACTTACAGGGACTTGGGACTTTGCACATAACATCTTTCACTGGCGGAGTTGACCCGCAACAGCAACTGCAAAAACACAATACAATTTTAACATCGATAGCAATTTTCACCGGCGGAATTGGGCGACCACAAAGCTGGTAACAACAATTGTATATTTTTGGGCTGTTCGCATACTTTGGTAACACAAGCAACAACAAACACTTGCGGAGGGAGGAGCTTTTCCGGCATTACATCGGATAATATTATTTGTTTTTATATATTTTGTTTTATGTTATTACAATTATTATTCAAACATTGGCATAAGGGGCATAATTAGTTGGTAGGAAACGGGCAAAAGGGGGCATTCCATTTCCGAGGGCAAGCATTTTCCATTCGAAAATATATAATATTTGGATTTCACGTTAACACTTTATTCTATAAGCCAATGGTGCCACTTTACCTCCACCTTTTTTTTCTTTTTGTTTCACCGGTTTCTTCTTTTTGTGCATTTTTCTTCGTTAGTTTGACATTTAATTTTTCTTAGTATTTTTATATCCCCATCTTCTACCATATACACATTTTTCTTTTGCACATTTTTTCCGCTACCCATGATGGTACTAACTAAAAATTTTAAAATTTTGAACTTTTGCCCTATTTAAAATTTTTTTTGTACTTACTGTTCTACTGATGATTAAAGGCAAAATCAATTCTAACATATGTTTTTTTTTTTGCCTCACATCCCGAGATTATGCATGTTAGTGTGCCTTCTGCACCGCAGACATTTTTTTATAGAATGCACATTTTTCTTTAAATCTTTGCATCTAATCAGCCCGCTGTTAAAATTGACACTATCAAAACACTCAATAACCAAGATTGCAAGCGAGCGATCTGGTTGAGTGATTGAGGGTGGCTACCGTGAGAGTATGTATGTATGTTTTTGACTCTTGCTATTTCAGCGAATTCAGCACATCCACTCAACTGCACCGGCGCCTTAGGAGTACGAGTATATGGGTGAGTGAAATTTGAGCACAATATTTTTGCAAATACACATATTTGAAGGTACATATATTAACATATGATGCCTGATCTTCTTGAGAAAATAGAAGAAGGAAATCTAAACGTAAGGAATATATGTACATACATAACTACAAACAGGTCAGGGATTAGGGTTCTTGTTATGTTTACTTGAGCGGTTGAGATAGTTCCAGGATTGGGGTTCTTGAATTTTTTTGTCCTCTTAGTTTATTTTGTTTGAATTGCATATCTTTAAGATTGGTAGGATAAGACATTAGGGTGGTTCATACATCTTAATTTCACTAGTATAAGAAAAACCATCTCTCGTTTTTTTTTCTTTATATGTTTTTCGGTAAAAACAATTGTATTGAATTAAGTTGAACTCCAATCATATATCATGATTTTGTATTGCTTTCCTTTTTTTATTTACAGTTTTATTCAAACAATTTGGTTAAATTGAATTGAAGTTAAATCAGGTATTATTATGTTATTTTATTTTTTTTTTGAAATTTAATTTTAAGCGGTTTCCGTTGTTCGTTACATTCGATAGGATAGATAGCTCCAGGGTATAGTTATAAGCAATAATTAAATTGTTAATAACATTTAAAATGTTTGGATGAAAACGTAGCTTTCAATAATGCAGGGCTAAGTCGAATTTTGGTGTTGGTGCTGCGCTTGTGCGTGGCAAGGTAAGGTGAAGGTGAGTGTTTAGGGAAAATGACTGAGTGACAGGGGACGGACTTATGTCAGGTTTGGGGCACTGTAAGTAGGTAGGAGTCAGCACAGTGCCCACGGTGCAGTGCAAGTTTCACGGCAGAGGGAGGGAAGACTCCACCTGACAGGACAGGCCTTCATCTTTTCCCCCTTTTAACTCTGCCCCTAACGTATGTTTTCATCTTTTTCAGCTCTTTCTTCTTCCTTTCCTATACATATGCAGGTATGAACCCTTTTGTTCATGTGGCTGTGGGTGAGGTCGGTGGTGCAATACCCCGCCGAAGACGACGAGCTAGCCGGGGCCCGCAAGCATACCTGCTTGCCGCCGCTCCTCACCACCCAAACAGTCAGCCACGTAACATATTAGTTATCACGTCCTGCATGAGGTGCCCCTACTTCTACTGAAAATGGCAGATCTAGAGAGGACAACTCGATAAAACGAGCACCCCTGAGTCATTGTGCCGAGCTCAGGGGAGGGAGGACTCTTTAAGAGTTAAGATCGGTACACAACGGTGACGAACTGGATTGTTTAGGGCTTTTGATTATTGACATTGAATTTTAACTTGATGACTTTGGGCTGGTACTTGCGGTATTCTGGGTAAAACCCTACCGAAATGGCTGGTAGGCTAATGCTGCACCTGCCCACATCCCGTTAAAACCGTTGCGGGCCTCAAGGTACGTCCCGGCTCCGTCACCGTTAAGTTGGTGGTGTAGGTGCGGTTGAAAATTTTCCACTTCGCGTCCGGTCTGGCTCTGAACGCATTACTCATAAGGTAATGAGTCAACCCTCGCGTGGCCTCCCTGCGTATCATAGATAACCATGAGACCGTTGAAGGCCACTACGCAATCGGCGGACTTTTTAGAATAGACACGACTAACACGAATCCGCCCAGGATGGGGTGCGGAAGAACGGTTTTGATGGAAATCCGTCAAATCAATCTTGAGCACTCTAAGGCGGCTTCCGCAAATTTGTTGCCCTGCCTTGAAAAAGGCGGAGTGGAAATAGTCTTTGTCTAGGAGCCGTGGCTGTAGTAACGGCAGTAAGATTTCTGAGATTAAGGACTGGAAAATTCAACACCTTGGTGCATGGGGAGGCAAGTAGGCCTAGATCCTGTGTGCTTGTTAAAAAAGAAATTAAAGCTTTTATTCTCTCTAATTTTAGCAATGCTGACGTAACCACGGTCTGCCTCGAGCGAAGAAGTAATGAAATGTGGGTGGTCTCAGCGTACATGCCCCACGGTGACGTAGCGGGACCACCACCAGCGATACTGGGCGAAATCATAATCTATAAGGTAAGTCTGAGGATTTATAAATATGACATAAAGATAGCCAAGCGAGATGCATGGCGTAGCTTCTGCGAAAACGTAGAAGGCTGTAATGAATCCGGGAGGGTTAGAAAAATACTCTCTAGGAATCCCGCTCCTCTGGGGTATCTAAGAGATGATGGTGGGGACTGGTCGATGAGTAGCGAGGAGTCCCTAAATCTTTTACTGGACAATCATTTTCCAGATGTCCCAGTTGCGCAGGGATCTTCGCCTGCATGGTCGGCGGTCGTTGGCCATGCAGAAGTGCCTGAAATTCCAATACGGGAAAATCAAATAACCTGGGCTATAGGGTCGTTCAAGCCCGGGCCCGGATGGAATCATTCCTGCGCAACTTCAAAAGTCTTTGGGGATTTCCTGTCGCTGGTTGGGCATCATCTACCTCAGGCTTAACTATATCCCCAAGTCTTGGCACACGGTTAAGGTAGTTTTCATTCCGAAGGGCGGCAGAAGCTCTCATGTATCACCTAAGGATTTTAGGTCAATTAGTCTCTCGTCGTTGCTTCTTAAGACGTTTGAGCGGTTTATTGGCCTGTACCTACGGGAAAGGATACCTCGGGGGTTACTGTCGGCTTCACAGCATGCGCACTGCAAGGGCATATCGATGCAAACGGCTCTCCATTCGATTGTAAAGCAAATAGAGGAGCCCCTAGAACACAAAGAGTATGCTCTGGGTGCCTTTCTAGACATCGAGGGGCTTTTAACAATGTCTTACCGGGGGCAATCGGAAGAGCTCTGGTGGGTTAAGGAGTCGAGGCGGCTCTCGTTGAATTTATTAGCAAACTTCTATGCAGCAGAATTGTCGCAGCGGAGGGGGGAGGGGCCATAATTAAGAGAAAGGTGTGCAGGAGCACGCCAAAGGGGGGTGTCCTATCTCCTCTGCTCTGGGTTGTGGTAGTCAATGTGCTTCTTGTGGAGCTGGAAGCTAATGCTTGTCGTGTGGTTGCCTATGCAGATGATTTCGCTATCCTAGTCAGAAGCAAATTTCTGGGCACCCTGCGCGATGTTCTGCAGGGCTACCTGGATACTGGGGCTAGGTGGGCTGAATCATGCGGATTGGCGCTCAACCCGGAAAAACCGAAATGGTTCTTTTTACAAGGAGATATAAGATGCTCGGTTTCAGAACTCCCTCGATTGGAGGGGCACCGTTGGTACTTTCTGATAGGGTTAAATATTTGGGGATTGTTTTGGACAAGAAACTGTCCTGGAGACCCAATGTGGAAGATCGGGCCAGGAAGGCCGCCATTGCCTTGTACTGCTGCAGAGGGGATATCGGAAAGAGATGGGGACTCTCGCCAGGAGTAGTACACTGGCTTTATGAGATGGTGGTCAAACCGATTCTGCTATATGGGGTGCTGGTCTTGTGGAAAGCACTGGACACGGCGAGCATCTCCAAAAGGTCAATTGTAAGCAAACATGAAAAATTGCAATAACTTTTGAGAAAGAGCACCCCAATTATAACTTTCTGAATTTGAATTTAAATTTTCTGAACTTAAATTGTGACCTTCTGAGTTTAATTTGGATTTTCTGATCTACTATTGTAACTTTATGAACTTGACTGGAAAAGGTGTAGACTTTTAACAAAATTCTTTTATTATCCGGAACCGTAAATGGTGCACTAATGGAATATGAATCCAAATCAAAATTTCAACAACCGCAAACATTTAAATTTGTTTGCTGATATCTCTTAGGATTTTGGAACTTTCCAACATATGCTGTTTTTTTGTTGAAAATAAGTATATTGATCTGATTTGGACTTATATTGTATGGGAGATGTCACGACCCTCATTCCCATTTACCCCACTTCTCGTTAAGCTATGAATTTAAAACTATCAGATATGCCAAGTTTATGTAACGTGTTAAGGTGGGGGCTAAGATACTTGGCTTGGATATCATAATTGGTTCCCGGCTCTGGATCAAGGACTGTTATCAGTCTTAGACCGGCCATAGTGATGAATGTCACGCGTGATTAGTTATCACGTCGTGCACGAAGTGCCCCTACTTCTACTGATAATGGCGGTTGTAGAGAGGACCGACAGCCCAAACGCCAAACATAAAAGGTGGCCCTCGCATTTTTCTTATATTGGTTAACAGTGCCAGTGAAACTGTTTATGTTAACCATACGAATGAACATCGCTGGAATAAATAAACAGTTTGACTGGCAAGCGGTATTGGCCTGTTATGTTCTTTTTACTTCACTTGTTTTCTTACATCAAGGAGAAAGGACATATCCCGCCGAAGTTCCAGATTCACCAACCAAATTGTACAGGTAACCTAAAAATATATATATTAATTTTTGTGCACAATCTTTATTGCAAATAAAGATATTTATATTTAAATTAAAAATTCTAATACCACTTTTTTCTTTTTCTGCACTATATCTTGGCCGGCACCATCCCTGAGCTGTGGTCCGGCCAAGACATTGGTCATTCAATCCGTCTTTTTACATCCAGCGACCATCATAAGCGCCCTTTTTGCGAATCAACAAGCACACAGTGTTTAAATATTATTAAAGCGACCATATCCAGACAAATAATAGTACTTGGTATTTTGGAGTCGTGAGGGGTTATTTGCGGCAATAACAACACAGAAATTTGGCTACCAAAATTTATAAATTATTGAGTTTGCGACCAATAACACCAACAATTTCATAGCGATTTCATCAGTTTGAAACATCTACAAATAAAAGGTACGTGGTTATTTTCAGTGAGCACATTATAATAAAATAGTGAAAGTGAAAGTGCGCGAGTGATTTGTGAAACAAAAATTAAACATTAAATTTGTACAAAGAGCCCTTTGGACCATCATATTTTTTTGTCACCAACGGTAAGAATATTTGACACGGCTTAAGGTTCTTCAGTGTCGCACCAACGCACACACATATTTGTGGTTTAAATACAAGAAAAGTTCAAGCAAATTCGTTGAATATTAATTAACTCAATTTACATTTTATGTTACTTGCACTTTTCTATTATTAATTCCTCACAACAACACCACTACACTGTGTACTTAACCTCACTTTTGGTTTTGGTTGATCACAGCTGAGTTATAGAGGAGCGTCATTTTAGTGGACAGAACATTTTTCCTCCAACTTCTGCTCAGTTTTTCACTTGCGTTTGCTTTAAATAATACTGTGCTACATATATACACGCACACGTACATAAATATAGTTGGTTCGCGAGCAATAATTTTTTCTTAACACGTATATTTACACGTACATATATTTTATATACAGACCACTGTTTTTTCACTTTTAAAAGTTTTAAATTTGAGTTTATTTTCTTTCAAATAAATATTTGCATTTACGATTTTATACAAAATTCATTAGAATTTCATTTAATTTGTTTGGGT
This sequence comes from Eurosta solidaginis, assembly GCF_040869045.1. Lineage (NCBI taxonomy): Eukaryota > Metazoa > Arthropoda > Insecta > Diptera > Tephritidae > Eurosta > Eurosta solidaginis. The sequence continues at coordinate 143,408,222 of NC_090319.1, read as the reverse complement.
TGATTTTGTTGGTGGAAAGCGTTAACTAATTTATATTAGCATTTTGGGGTATTCCACAGACACTGACTCTCTGCATTTAATATTTTTGGAAATATTCATTGTTTCCAATTTAAAAAAATTTTCAATATGGAAGCATATAACCGCCTAGCAGACACCGTAATTGAATTCGACATCGAATTCTTAAGCAAACCCACAAGCGATCGCTCCAAAAATTCGCTGAAAATTCAGCAGCAGGAGTTGAAGTCCATGTGGGATAAAGCCAAAGCTGCTTTCGATGATCTGCTAGTGTCCGAGGACATTACCGCTAAAGACGTTACTGCAATTAGAAAGAAAAATAAATCATGCTATACCGTTTTTTGAGAAGACAGAGAAGGAAAACGATGCTGCCTTCACGCCACGCAATTTGCATTTAGCACCTTGTGATACTGATATATTCAAAGGTGATTATTTGTCATGGCCAACTTTTCGTGACATGTTCACGGCCATTTATATTCTAAATAAAGCCTGTCGCCAGTACAAAAATTATATTATCTCATCCAAAAAACCCAAGGTGAAGCCAGAGAAATCGTTAAGAAATGCGAATTGACGAATGATGGTTTTGATATAGCTTGGAAAAATTTGTTGCGACAGGTATGAAAATAAGAGAATATTAGTCAACACCCAATTATAGATTCTTTTCAACCTTCAATCAGTCGAAACTGAATGCGGTAATTCAATCAAAAGATTACAAAGGGACATAAATAATTGCATATCCTCGTTAGTAAGTCATCATATTGACATATCTAATTGGGATCCAATTATTACATATTTATGTTCAACTAAGCTTCCTGATATGACCCTTTCGCTATGGGAACAGTCCGTAGAAAACAAGACAGAAACTTCCAAGTGGGCGGATATGGACCGATTTCTGACAAATCGTTTTCAAACGTTAGAGTCAGTCTCAGGTTTAAGAGGTATAAAGAGTACAAAACCTCAAAAGGTACAAAACTCAAAGCAGGCCTCTGAACATCCCCCAAAGAAACTTGGTGCTTTCCAAGCAAGTGTAGCTAAAGGTACTTGTAAAATGTGCTAAAGCAATTATCAGAAAATTTAGGTGTATTCAAAGTTCAAAAATTTGAACACGAATGAAAGACTTGCTTTCATAAAAAGAAATCACTTCTGCCTAAACTGTCTGTCATCGGGGTATTCAGTGTCAAAATGTACAAGTGCGCACAATTGCAGCAACTGCCATTTAAGACATAATACCCTTCTGCATTTACAGACAAATAAGCCAAATTTGCACAGGTAAATAATTCTGCGGATTTATCGGATGAGCAACCGTGCAACAAGCAAGCGTCAAAGCAAGCTCAATCTCAAAATGAATCTGCAAAACAAAAAAAGCAGAAAGATAAAAGTACAGTAAAATCTAATTTTATTAATACTAGTAAAGGTGTTTTACTCTGCACAGTTCGCGTCACCATTCATTATAATGGTACAGATTTTTCGGCCAGAGCTCTCATAGATTCGGGATCTGAATGCCCTTTTTTCACTGAAAGACTCCGACGAAGAATCAACCTGCCAACTCGAAAGATGCATGCTCAAGTTTCTGTCATCAATAATTCAGTTTCTGCCCAGGTAAAAGAGGCATGCGCCATTCAGTGGCGGTTCCCAGTTGACCCACTAATTTCTATTGACGTTTTAGTTCTAGTTCTACCACATTTGACAGGTAATTTGCCAACATGCGATATTAGTGCATTAACACAACAAGCATTCCCTGAATGATCTTGTTCTGGGCAGGGATATTTATCCGCAAATCATATTAGACGGTATCAAAAAAAATATTCTTAGCACTCTTTTAGCTCAAGAAACTGTCTTTGGTTGGATACTGACTGGTCGTGCTGATGCAGCCAGTCCAACCAATCAAAATTGGGTATCCTTTTACAATGAAGTGGCTTTAGACAAGCAGATAAGGTCATTTGGGGAGCTCGAAGGCACACCGGAAGCTAAAGCCTCCACATTAAAAGACACATTTTGTGAGGAATTGTATCAACGTACAACGCAGCGGAATTCTGACGGGAGATACATTGTGTCGCTTCCGTTCAGGTCAGAATTCCCAGGAGAGATAAATCTAGGTCCATCATTAAGAATAGCGTGCTCTCAGTTTTATAAAAATGAAACCCGACTTAGAAAAAATCTCGATTTACAGAAAGAATACAATAGAGTCATACTAGAATACGAGACTATGGGGCATATGTCAAAATTAGATTCAATTCAATCGGCCAATGCAGTCGATAATTACTATTTATCACATCATGCGGTAATAAAAGAAGAAAGTATCTCCACCAAAGTTAGAGTTGTTTTTAATGCTTCTTCGCGTTCTTCAAATGGTGTCAGCCTGAACGATGTTCTTGTTCCTGGTCCTGTGTTTGAGGCTGATCTACCAACATAAATTCTTCACTAGCGACTTTTCAGATATGTCTTCAATAGCGATATTGAGAAGATGTATAGGCAAATACTAGTAGATGATAATCATACAATATACCAAAGAATAGTTTTCCGCTCAAGTCCAGATGATCAAATCAGTCTGTTTAATAAAACTTGCTCAGAAGCAATATTACGGATCAGAAATTTCAAGCTTGCGATCCAAAACACAAATTGGACCTAAAAGCGAAATACTTTCGCGTACTCCATTTCTTGATAAAGACGAAATAGTGAAAACGGGTGGACGACTTGGTGCATCCAAAGATACTACCGAATCTGAACGCCATCCCATAATACTTCCGTACAATTGTAGGTTTACTCGTCTTTATGTTCAATTTGTCCATGAAATTGCTCTCCATGGTGAAAACCAATTAATGCTGCGCATCATTAGAACCCAATACTGGATACCAAAAATTAAAACCATGATACGATCCGTAATTCATAATTGTAAGATCTGCACGATCTTCAAAAAACGATCTCAAAGTCAGCTCATGGGAATTCTACCTCAAGAACGCACCACATTTTCGCGTGCATTTACCAATACAGGGGTAGATTTCGCAGGGTCTTTCGACATTAAGAGTTACAGTGGGCGCGGGTGTCGTACCTCAAAGGGTTACGTTTGTCTATTCGTTTGCTTTTCTACTAAGGCTATACATTTAGAAGCCACTAGTGATTTGAGCACACTCCTCATTTCTAACCGCGCTTTCAAGATTCGTAGCTAGACGAGGATGTCCAAGAAACATTTATTCGGTGCATCACGCGCATTAAAAGCGGAATTTAAGGAGTTTCTTGCCGATGTAAGAAACCAAACTCTGTCAAAATGTTCCCATCAGGCATTAAATTGGCATTTCATTCCAGCAGGAGTTCCACTCATAGGGGGACTATGGGAAGCGGGAGTGAAAAGCTTTAAAAGCCACTTCAAAAAAGTGGCCTTAAACAACAAATTCACGTTTGAGGAATTTAACACACTGTTATGTAGAATCGAGTCGAGTCTCAATTCTCGCCCTCTTAGCCCCGCTTCAAATGAACCATCTGACCTTGAGCCTCTAACACCAGGACACTTTCTGATTGGAGGACATCTATTGGCACCAGCGGAAATCAGCGCTTAGGAAAATACTGCCTCAATAGTCAATCGCTGGCAGAAAATCAAGGCGTTGCATCAAAACTTCTGAAGAAGATGGAAATCGGAATATCTTTCGGAACTACAGAAACGGATAAAATGGAAGCATCCTAAAACAAATATGCAAGTCGGAGATATGGTGGTTATACGGGAAGACAATCTTCTCCCAACGAATGGAGATTGTGGCGTGTGATAAGGTTACACTCTGGATCAGACAACCGGGTTCGCGTTCTGGATATAAGAACTGAGAGGGGGCAAGTCACAAGACCACTTGTCAAACTAATATTATTACCACCATATACCGTGGACACCGAAAACACGACAGACCCAATATTCAGCAGTAACGCTACAATCGGAGTTACAAAACCTCCACACATCAAAAAAAAACTTCTAACCACAACTGATCAACTTCAACAAAGCTCATAGTGGAAACAAAAATATCTAGTTTTGATCAAGCCTAATGTTACATAGGTACATATGCATGCTTGCGCACATGGGTGGTATGGTTTACATTTACAAAAGCAAACATATTTTGCTACAATTGATGAACACATTTTATTATTAAATGTTCGATTTTTAATGCGTTTTTACACACTCACTACAAAGTGAAGTTATCACTGGGTAGTCTCCACCGAAAACATGTGCACAAACATGTACATAATGACTGTGTGCATTAGACTGCATGGAATCATGAAGGAACAATTTTGGGGTCTGCTTAGGCAAACAAAAAAAAATCGTGGGTTCGCAAACCACATATTCAATCATGAAATTTTCCTCAAATAAATATTTTCTTTGTTCTTTTTGCCTAATGCATTATATGTAAGGGTGCTCACATAAACATAATTTTTATTTTTGTTGGGAAGAAACAAAAAAAAAAAAGGATAGAATGGCAAAGGCAGCGTCACTTAAATTAAACAAAACCGCTACCAATCCCATTGCATACACCCGTTTTTATCAAAATAAAAATGCGAACAAAAATATAATAAGTAAAAAACCAAAAATCACGGAAATAAAAATTTTCAATTAAGGACACCCTAATATAATGCACGGCACATAACAAAATTCCTTTTTAATTTTCGAAGTAAAAAGTTTAAATACTAAACAAAAACAAAGAACAAGAAAATTTTCTAACAAAACAAAAAAACAAAGGAGAAATTTCGGATTGCTCGGTTCACCCTAATGCAAAATATTGCAATTAAGTTTTTGCTTTTCGAAGCAAAAACCAACACAAAAAAAAATTTTCTTTTTTCACAATAAAAAAATCACTGCACACCCTACTATAATGTGCGATCGCATGATTTTATTGCGAATTGTAGCAACAACAAAACACAATTACACACTTTTCACATAACTTGTTGCTTTGCTTTGGTGAATGATTTTTGCATGACTTTTCATAGGTCTTTATTATCACATTTTTTTCTTTCCTCTCTTTATTATTTTCAATATGTATATACATATATGTACATATGTATATTTTGTTTCACTAAAAGACTTCACAAACACGAAATATACACTAAAGATTCGCGATTTACATTTTTCGCCCGCACGCGTACTATTTTTATTGCAATTACAATTGTATTGCAATCACAAAACAAAAAATCACTCCCGAACACGTTTGTTTCATTTCGTTTTTTTCATTAATTACTTACGGAAGTTAGTGAAACATGCAATATATCGATATTGCAAACAATCGATACACTAGTACGGTAGGATAAGGTTGTTGACACATCATCAATTATCCGTAAGGCTACATGCTTCACATATGGAAAAGCATGACGTAGACATTTACAATTTTGAGAAAGCAGTTAGTAATCAAAAATAAATGCAACAATATTCCAAAGTACCAAAAATACTGCCACAAAATAACCGATTTCGGCATGTTATCGTTTACGTAAAACTTTTTATTTCCGTTCAAATTATTCACGAAAAAAAAGAAAAAAACTGAGAAAATTAGCGCAGAAAATATTCGCGTGCTCAGTTACTATATTTATCTCATCAAAAATTTATTTCCTTGTTAAGTTGTCCACAAATTTTTCAAAATTGACTGATTTGGTCAGTATCACTTCCTAATGTTAGTTGGGTGGGCTCGGCAATTCAATACTTTAAAATGATCGCAGTATACGTTTTCAGTGCGAAAATACCGAAATATTGGTAGAATCTAAATTTTGGTGGCAGAAGTCGTAGAAGTAGTAGAAAATGAAAAATGGGTCAAAACGGTTGGTCACTCTACCAAAGCGGTTAAGTCCGTGCACTGATTGTCCATATACTTACACCAACGTATTTACATATATATGCCAAGTTTAAATTACATTATATTAGGGATGCATGAAAGGAGGCAAACGGGTACCCAAAAACCAGTTTCTGACAAATCGGTGTCGGAGCCAAATACCCTTCGGGAACCGTATCATTTGCTAAGGCCGTCAATTAAACAGGACTCCAAGCGTACTTGGGGAAAAGTTGAAGTAATAAGCGAAGGGCAATACAAACAAATAAAAAATTATACATTTAATAAATCTCTCCCCTCTTCCAAAACGAACATTTTTTTTTATTTTTCTTTATATAGCATACAATTTTGCTGTCCAAACATTTTTTTTTTTTGCGGCGGGCAGGAGAGTTGTTGGTTTTTAGCACCAACAACACAAACAACAGCGACTCAAAAGAACCCACGCTATACACTCTCTACCCGGTTCGGTACCAGAATGTGCGAACCGAAAATCGTAAATGCTAATTTTTCTGCAGCACTAGGGTGCCCGTGGCTAACTAAAACGCTACCGGGTGACACGAAATAAACAAAATAAGGCACTAAAGACACAGGCACATAACGTGCGGGGAAAGAGGACATGCACATAATGCGCGCCAAATATGAATATTTTTTTTTATGCAGCGAGAGATGGTTTTCCCCTTACGCACGCGCTAATAAAACTTCCCAAATCTCAATAATAAAAGTAGGAACAACTCGCCCCTGCACTTCGTTAAGGACCCGACCTATTCAAACCTATTTCACTCCTTTCAGGAAAATGGGTCGTTTTGCCGCTTTGAAACGTAATGCTGCCACGAACGCAGCGCGTTATTCTTCGGAATGCCGAGTGTGTCTTGAGCGACACCCCATCCGCTTGTGCCCAACCTTTCGGGCGAAAAGGCCAGAAGAGCGCCTCTACGTAACCATTCGCGAAAGCTACTGCGGAAATTGTCTGGCGCCTGATCAACGCTCTAACGCGTGCCCAAGCCAAGGGCGATGCAAACGGTGCGGCAAGAAGCACCACACGATGCTGCACATCGCCTCGATCGACGAAGAGGAGCAGCTATTACGAGAAGCTTGCTCCAAGCCATGGAGCGTCCAAGTGGAGGAGGAGCTAGATTCACCCCGAGAGCGGATAGACGACACAATCTCTTTATATGCGTCGGACGCTGGAACGGAGACTGGACCTCTTCGTCCATCCTGAAACCGAGATGCCAGCCGAACCGGAGCGGAGACGCGGTCTCTTCGCCCGACCATACCGCCTACAGCCAAATCATTTCGACCACTTTTGCAGCACGAGAGGAAGCGGCTCCAACAAGGGACAGCGACTGTACAGCGCCATACATATAACGGCCGAGCGGAGACCCGGCTCTTCGCCGGCAAACCAGGAACCCCAACGCAGACAACATTCGCGCGACCGCAGAGCGGAGACAAGGCCTCTTCGCCTGCACCAACGTCATCAGCCACAACATCGCAGCCACGGATGCAACACGCTGCAGCTCACCACAGTGTCCGCCTTCCGGTCAGGGCTCGTAGCCCAGAATTCAGCTGCCACCGCCACCATGATACCAACGGTAGCGATCACACCCACCGCGATCGTGAAGATAGAAGCCGGGGGGGGGCGGCTACACTTCGTCTGTGCCTTAATTGACGGATGCTCCCCCACCACCGTGATCGCAGAAGAGCTCGACCGGGAGCTCCAACTCCCTACCAGCACCATTGGCGGGCAAGCAGGATGCCTACTATGCATACGAGGAAGACACGGCCAAAACAAACGAATTGCAACCCATGCGGCGGTCGTGTCCAAATTTCGGCGAATGGCCCTCACGACCAGCGTCGACAGCGCCATCGCATCCCCGTATGCACATCTCCGTCTGGCGGATCCGTACTTTTATTCATCCGCCCCGATCCGCCTCGTACTAGGGACAGACGTATATGCGGAAATAATGCTACCAGGGATTATGCCCACCACGTTTGGCCCTTTGCTAGCTCAGAGTACCATCTTCGGTTGGGTACTCTCGGGCACAACGAAGGGCTAACATCAAAATGTTCGGTAACGACCGAAATACATGAATTTTTACACTTTTGATACTTTGTTATTTTATTGAATTTTTATTGTACACAGTTGCAAAAGACGTGCATTGTGAATTCGTACTAGCGAAAAATCTTTCTATTCCTCCATTGCCATACCCACGTGTCAAATAATAGCTGACAGGGAGAAAGGCTGTCGCGAATGGCCAGAGAATGGAAGAACGGTTTGTTATTCTTTTGCTCGCCGTTACAAAATTGAAGTGCCATGAATTGCACATTTGTTTCAAATCAGCTTTCTTTAAAATTTGTATACAGAAAATCAGACTACATATTAATATTCATTTCTAAAATCAAGTTTATAGATTAAAATTTCAGCCACCAGCTATGCAGGTATTTTAAAATATGTAAATAAAGCAATATACCAGTCGTCTACAAAAATGCTTGAAAACCACTGGTGAGCTAATGATTTAGGTAATCGAACAACGATTGAACAGGTGATCAAAGCTGTTTACTATTGTGAACGTTTGTATCAAACATTCGCCACTTGTATGAATTCACAATGGAGGCGTCCGTTTACTGTGTAATAAACGGCAAGAAATATGAACACATATATCTTCTTACTTCTTTTCGCAATCCCTAGCTCTAGGCAAACATGGCTCAGGCCTCTAACCAGGACGGGAAAAGTGGCGAATGACCGAGGCAGCAGCAACCAAGCTCGCACACTACGCAAACCATCTTGCGTGCCGCCTAGCCGTCGGACTGGCCGTCACTATTTTAAGTTAGATATAATTAGTTATAAGTTTTTTATTTTTTTCCTCTCTTCTTCATGGTCGGTGATCCTTGGCGGACTGTGAGGTTGCGTACCGCAAGGGGGGGCGGCATGTTTAGGCCCACTGCCTAACTTTTACCTGATTGACGGCGCCCCTCCCTAACATTTTAATAATACTTCCAGCCACCCACACTCACGCCGCATTTGTGTGCATGCATGCACATACATGCGTTTCATACACATGCACGTGTGTGTGCAGGTTGTCAGCACCCATGCACGTATATGTGGGGGTGGTTGTATGTGTGGCCTTTCCCCTCCTTAACACCAGAGGACTTTTTCGCGGCTTAGCGGTTGTCCTCAACGGGACAACCAGCCTCTTTTATGATCGACCGCCAAGCAGTTCACAACGCCCAGGATCAACATCGTCACGTTAAACACGAAGGTAATAATATTGTATCCACTTTATATTTCCTTACACTCTAATTAAATATTATTTTATAACGAGGAATTCCTCTTGTGTTCTTTTATTTTCTTCCGAGTGCACTATCAACCCGAGATCGGCCCGTGTGCGCCTACCCACTTCCGGTTTCAGACGCACCCAGGCCGAACATGGACCATGACAACATTATTCGAAAGATTTATGGACCTCTACGCGTTAGCGATGGCGAGTACCGAAGAAGATTTAAAGATGAGCTGTACGAGATCTATGCAGACACCAACACAGCCCAGGGAATTAAAACGCAGCGGCTGCGCTGGCTAGGCCATGTTATGGGAATGAAAGATGACGCTCCGGCCAAAAAAGTGTTTCTGTCGGTACCCGCCGATGGAAGCAGAGGTAGAGGGACCCCCCCCCCCCCCCCCCCCCCTACCCCGTTGGTAGGACCAGGTGGAAAACAATTTATACTCCTTTGGTGTGACCAATTGGCGCTGGTTGGCAGAGAAAAGAAGCGACTGGCGCGCTTTGTTGGGCGGCCATAGCCGTTTAAACGGTTAAGCGCCAATTAAGTAAGTAAGTAAGTAAAATATAAAGTTCACTAAAATTTGAAATATGAACATAAATTTTATTTCAAATATGAAAAATGTACATATATATAAAAACTAAAAAGTAACGGAATAACAAATGCCGATTTTGTGATCGATCAGCGGAGGCGGCGGACCATATCCTCCTGTAATGTGACGCAATCTCAAGACGCAGGGCTAAGTTTATTTATTTATTATTACGGCGTTTTAAGCCTAAAGCTTAAATTATTACAATTTATAAGTACATTTTAATAATAATAGGATTTCTAAAATTTGGGCAGTCGGAATATATGAGATTCCGATCAGCACGGGAACTGGCGGTCCCAACGGGCGAGTCCTGCAGTCACCTTATTGAGGATTTGGAGAGAACGTCTTCTCAATCCTGCCCTACTCCAAGACTTATGATTACATAGTTTAATTATTTATGTTGTCGGAATGCAATAGATTCCGATCAACACATATAACTCGGATCTCAGAGTTATAAGGCACTTTTATTGGGAGGTCGGAAAGAACGTATTTCCAATCCTGTCCTGTTCCAAAACTTAAGATTACACAGTTTTATTATTTATGCTGTCTGAATGCATTTGATTCCGATCAACGCAAAAGCTAGCAGCTCAGCAGAATGAGCCACTCTTATGGGACGGTTGGAAAGGACGTGTTTCCAATCCTCGCTGCACCAGCTTTTATATAAACATAATTAATTATAATATATTATTGTTTATTATTTTTGTTGGAATAGACGTGATTCTCATGAACACTCCTACTGTTTGTCTGAGGCGATGTTTCCGGGAACTCTTCCCCAATTTGATTGCGAGCGATACATTTGGCCTGATGGATAAGATTCCCCTGTGTCTGTTTGGAATGCCCATGTAAGCTCAAGGATCAGTAACATGAAATACAGATACAAAATATTTTATCTTATTGGAAGGGTTTTGCAATATTCTAATAAACTTTTTTTGAAAGTGTTTAAGTTTTCACAACTTTTAAAATGATTGGGAAGTTCATTAAAACATTTCAGGCCTTTGTAAAATATATTTTGCTTGACCATTTCTGTTTTGAAGAGATCTAATCTAAAATTATTGTTTTCCCTGATTAGGTAAGAGTGGGTTTCATTCACATACATAAGTTTTTCACCTAGGTAGACTGGTAATTTACCATGCTTGATATAAAATACAAATTTCATACTATGGTAAAATATCAGCTGTTTCACACTCAACCAGTTTAGTGCATTGATCAGGAAGTGTCGTACCTCATTTTCAATGTATTTTGCAAGTTTGTAACCTGTCTAATTGTATTTCATTGGCAATAAAGAATATTGTAGGGCAATATAAGAAGTGCAGTTCTATGATGGATCTATAAACTTTCTTCATCTGCGAACAACCTGATTTTACTATATTTCAGTGCTGATGATATATCGTTTATGTAAATGTTGAACAAGATTGGTGCTAATACCGACCCTTGTGGTAAGCCTATGTCCGCTTGTGCCTCGGATGAGACAACTGACTCGATGGTTGTCCTTTGTTTCCGGTCTGATAAGAAGCTCCTAAACCACTGCAATTCGTTTTCCCTAATACCAATTTTTTGTAGTTTATCGAGAATTGTATTCTTATCAATTGTTTCGAACGCTCTTTTCAGGTCAATTAAAATGGCTACTATAAGGTTTTTAGACTCAGTTCTTCTTTCCAGCTAGATATGACGTAATTTAACGCCGTCTCGCAAGAGTGCCTTTCTCGGAAACCGGATTGCTCCTTTATAAGGATTTTATTATTTTCCAAGTAATTAACCAGTTGATTTTTTATTACAATTTCCAGAATTTTTTCTACGTTCGGCAATGTATTTATAGGTCTTTGTTCTTTATTGAATATTTTACTTTCCTAATTGGTACCATTGTCGAGATTTTCCACATGTCTAGCACTATTCCAGTATTCATGTATTTTTTTATAGCGTTTACATAAATGAAACCCATGTACGATAACAAATCTTTAATAACGCCTTCTGAAAGTGAATTTTTCCCCCAGTTTTATTTTTGAACCTTCTTGCTATAAGTATAACATCCTCAACTGTAATTTCTTCGAATTTTAAACATGACCTAGCTGTATATTGGAAATCGTTCTGGCTCGGAACAACTTCAATTTCCCTGTTTACATCAACAATGCTATCGATAAAGAAGGAGTTCAATGCTTCAGCATTATGTCACACCTTTTACGATCACCGTCAAGATCTTTCCTTCTGGCTCCGTTAAGTAAACTTAGCATGCTTAAGATGCTTCCACATTAGCTTGCCTTCTGATCTATTGATATCAATATTATTCTCCATGCATTTAATCTTTTTAAATTTGATTAGTTTTTTGTAGTACTTCGCGACCATGTTATATTCGGTATAGTCACCCATTGTTCTAGCTTGTGAGTGCGACCGGTATTTCAGTTTATATATGTATATATAATATAGATTCTGCAATGCGAAACATGCAAGCAGTGATAAACAAAAATGGTGCCCTATTAGAAGAGTACAAAAGTGAATTTGAATTGGCGCTTAAACATAACGAGTATGAGATAAAAAAATTATTAGAGGCGATTGAAATTAAATTTAGCGAGAGAATAAAAGAAATTCAAAAGGTAAAAAAAAATGTGTAGTAAATATATGTGAAGTAAAGAAAATAAGAGATGTGGCGGAGATATTTAGAAAGACAGCGAGAAAATTTGCAGTGAAATTAAAAATAGTAGCGAAGAAAATAATAAAGCACAAAAATAAATAAAAGAGTTAGTCGGTAAAACGAAGGCCGCTAACAAACAAATGTCATTTGCTGAAGTACTAAACAAAGATAAGAGAGTGATGCCAGATATTAGAAAAGAAGTGCCTTTAATAATAAAGCCTAAATCAAAACAAAACAGCAATCAAACAAAAACCGATTTAAATGAAAAAGTTGATTCAAAAAAACTGAAAATAAGCAATGTACAGTCTAGAGCAAATGGTGTGATATTAATCGAAAGTGAAACGGACACGGAAAGAAATAAAATAAAATGTGAAATCGAGGACCGTATTGGTGAAAAATATGAAGAAAAAATACCCAAAGTTTTGCTCATAGATTTGTGATATCGAGGATGAACTTTAAACATTCAGATGAAAAAATAACTGAAATGTTAAAAAAAAAAACAAAATACTTACTTTGCGGATGGAAATCTGAAAGTTTTAAAACATTATGGAACAAAAAAGCTCAATGTAATATACTACAATGCATTAATCGAAGCAGATCCGGAAACGTTCCAAGAGACTACCGCCGCCGAAAAAGTAAATATAGGTTAAGAAAAATGTAAAGTTTTTGATGGCCTCGAGGTACAACAGTGCTATAAATGTAGAGGCTTCAACCACAAAGCCGCACAATGTAAAAATGAAGAAATCTGTGTGAAATGTTTAGAAAAACATAGTTCAAGGGATTGCAACCGAGAATTAACAAATAAATGTATTCACTGCATACGTGCGAAAGAAAGACTAAATATCGATGTGGACATTAATCACGTGACATTTAGTAAAAGCTGTCCACTATATGTGAATAAACTGGAAGCTAAAAGGAGAAAAAATGGTTACTAGCAATCAAAGTCAATAATACTTTTTTATGCAAATATACAAGGACTTATATATTATAAATAATAAAGCGGAGTTATGTAACTGAAGACATAGAACTTATTGAAATAAAACTACAAAATTTCAATAGTTTTCAGTGTGTATCAAGCTCTCGAGGAACAGGTGGCGTGATTATATACACGCGTAAAGAAATTAAAGCGACTGTTGTAGACTATCTAGTCAGTGATATGAAAATATGGACATTAACAATAAAATTCATCGTTGATAACAACGAGCTGTACATTATGAGGCTTTATAGATCACCATATAGCCCGGAATGTGAATTTTGCAATAAATTTCAAGATAAACTGGAAACAATAACGGAAATAAGTAAAGATTTTATAATAGCAGGCGAATTTAACATTGACTGGTAGAAAGATAGTTTATAGAAGCGAGAATTAGAAAAAATAATATTTGATAACGGTATAATGCAGAAAAATAAACGAGAGTACTAGAATAACAATTTTTGTTGTTATATCGGCCTACTGATTTGTAATATCGCGAGTTAATATCGAGCTCAAGGCCTAACAATAATTATTTTATCATTATTATTGTTATAATATATTTTTTCTTAATTGGCAGTTGTCTAAATTTTGTCTTTCTTCTATTCTAATTTAAAAATTTTTTCAATTAAGAAAAAATATATTATAACAATAATAATGATAAAATAATTATTGTTAGGCCTTGAGCTCGATATTAACTCGCGATAGTACTAGAATAACTAGAAACTCTAAAACCCTGATTGATTATGTTTTAACGAATATACACAATCTGAAAGTAACAGTGCAAAATTCTCTAAAAATATCAGATCATGAGTCGATAGTTATAGAAAAACCTACTCCCGAAAGTGTAATAAAACCAAAGCGCAAAGTTATTGAACAATTCCACAACAACCAGCGTGAATTTAATATAATGCTTTTAAACAAAAACCTAAAACATAGTAACGCATATGATGTAAATGAAAACGCCGTTATTCTAGAAAAGTGCATAAAAGATTTGGTGGTAGCTAAAACGAGAAGTAGATTAGAAATAGCTCAAGTCGCAAAAAATGGTTTAACTCAACGTTAAAGAAGCTAAAAATAAATAAAAAAAGTAAGGAAGGCTAAGTTCGGGTGTAACCGAACATTACATACTCAGTTGAGAGCTATGGAGACAAAATAAGAGAAAATCACCATGTAGGAAAATGAACCTAGGGTAACCCTGGAATGTGGTTGTATGACATGTGTATCAAATGGAAGGTATTAAAAAGTATTTTAAGAGAGAGTAGGACATAGTTCTATGGATGGACGCCATTTAGGGATATCGCCATAAAGGGGGACCAGGGCTGACTCTAGAATTTGTTTGTACGATATAGGTATCAAATGAAAGGTGTTAATGAGTATTTTAAAAGGGAGCGTGCCTTAGTTGTATATGTGAAGGCGTTTTCGAGATATCGCCATAAAGGTGGACCAAGGGTGACTCTAAAATGTGTTTGTACGATAAGGGTATCAAATGAAAGGTGTTAGCATTTTAAGAGGGAGTGGGCCTTAGGTCTATAGGTGGATGCCTTTTCGAGATATCGGCTTTAAGGTGGGCCCGGGGTGACCCTAGAATGGGTTTGTACGATATGGGTATCAAATGAAAGGTGGTAATAAGTATTTTAGAAGGGAGTGATCCTTAGTTATATAGGTGGACGCCTTTTCGAGATATCGCCATAAAGGTAGGCCAGGGGTGACTCTAGAATGTGCTTGTACGATATCGGTATCAAATGAAAGGTGTTAATGAATATTTTAAAAGTGAATGGGCCTTAGTTCTATAAGTGAACGCCTTTTCGAGATATCGCCATAAAGGTGGACCAGGGGTGACTTTAGAATATGTTTGTACGATATGGGTATCAAATGAAAGGTGTTAATGAGTATTTTAAAAGGGAGTGATCCTTGGTTCCATAGGTGGACGCCGTTTCGAGATATCGCCATAAAGGTGGACCACGGGTGACTCTAGAATGTGTTTGTACGATTTGGGAGTCAAATGAAAAGTGTTAATGAGTATTTTAAAAGAGAGTGGGCCTTCGGTGTATAGGTGGACGCCTTTTCGAGATATCGCCATAAAGGTGGACCAAGGGTGACTCTAGAATGTTTGTACGATATGGGTATCAAACGAGAGGTTTTACTGAGCATTTTAAGAGGGAGTGGGCCTTAGGTCTATAGGTGGACGCCTTTTCGAGATATCGCCATTAAGGTGGGCCAGGGGTAACTCAAGAATGTGTTTGTACGATATGGGTATCAAATTAAAGGTATTAATGAGGGTTTTAAAAGCGAGTGGCCCTTAGATGTATATGTGAAGGCGTTTTCGCGATATCGACCAAAATGTGGACCAGGGTGATCCAGAAAATCATCTGTCGGTTACTGCTAATTTATTTTTATATGCAATACCACGAACAGTATTCCTGCCAAGATTCCAAGGGCTGTTGATTTCGCCCTGCAAAACTTTTTCATTTTTTTCTACTTAATATGGTATGTGTGACAGCCATTTTACAAAGTTTTTTCTAAAGCTATATTTTGCGTCAATAAACCAATCAAATTACCATGTTTCATCCCTTTTTTCGTATTTGGTATAGAATTATGGCATTTTTTGCATTTTTCGTAATTTTCGATATCGAAAAAGTGGGCGTGGTTATAGTCGGATTTCGGCCATTTTTTATACCAAGATAAAGTGACTTCAGGTAAGTACGTGGACTAAGTTTAGTAAATATATATGGGTTTTTGCTCAAGTTATCGTGTTAACGGCCGAGCGGAAGGACAGACGGTGGACTGTGTATGTGGGCGGAGCCACGCCCATTTTGAAATTTTCTTTTATTTTTTTATTTTGTTGCACCATATCATTACTGGAGTTGACTGTTGGCATAATTTGCTTATATACAGTAAAGATATTAAATTTTTTGTTAAAATTTGACTTTTAAAAAATTTTTATTTAGCACATTTATAGTAATAGTAGTAACGTTTCTGCCAAATTTCATCATGATATCTTCAACGACTGCCAAATTACAGCTTGCAAAACTTTTAAATTACATTCTTTTAAAAGTGGAAGGTGCCACGCCTATTGTCCAAAATGTTACTAATTTTTTATTCTGCATCATAAGGTCAACCAACCTACCAAGTTTCATCGCTTTATCCGTATTTGGCAATGAATTATCGCAATTTTTCGGTTTCTCGAAATTTTCGATATCGAAAAAGTGGGCGTGGTTATAGTCCGATATCGTTCATTTTAAATAACGATCTGAGATGAGTGCCCAGGAACCTACATACCAAATTTCATCAAGATACCTCAAAATTTACTCAAGTTATCGTGTTAACGGACAGACGGACGGGCGGACGGACGAAAATGGCTCAATCAAACTTTTTTTCGATACTGATGATTTTGATATATGGAAGTCTATATCTATCTCGATTCCTTTAAACCTGTACAACCAACCGTTATCCAATGAAAGTCAATATACTCTGTGAGCTCTGCTCAACTGAGTATAATTAGAGCATGCAAAGCTGAAAGAGTAATGGACTATACCAACTTATGGTTCATTTATAAAAGTGCATGTAAAACATACAAACAAGGAAGAAGAAGAGAATAAATACTTTAAGCTAAAAATCAATATCGCAACAGATCAAAAAGAATCTCCACATTTCTTTTTGTTACTTAGGAAAGATGTAAAGGGAATAGGCTCTATAATTTATAAAAACGAAGAAATATGTGATGAAACTGAAATAGATGATAAGCTCAATAAATACCTCATTGAGAGCATAAAATTAATAGATTACTCAATTGATAAAGGAACATATATTAACAATATTGATCATCGTCCTGAAACCTTTCATTTTAAAGGAATAAAAATTTGCGAACTAAAGGCAATTTGTAAACAACTTAAAAACAAAAAAGATTGGAATAATGTGAGCCCAAAGATCATTTTGGAGAACTGGAATGAGCTTGGGCCTTTCTTAACAAAGTTAATAAATCATTCATTAATGAGCGGAGTATTTCCAAATGAATGGAAGGACTCATTGGTAGTGCCGGTTGAAAAAATCGCTAAAGCAAAAAAATGTGAAGAGTTTTATCCAATAAATACTCTTAAGATATTTGAAAAAATAATGGAAAGTGTTATGAAAAATCAAATACAAAGGTACCTAGATTTCGTAAGAATCATTCATGCGAAAGTGCAATAAACTTCGTTGTAAGTGAGTGGAAGAAGCGTCCAGGAAAGACAATAATAGAAGCGCTATTTCTTGATTTTAAAAGAGCATTCGAAACAACAGACAGAGGTATTCTTATAAAAAAGCTGTATATGTACGGAATAAGAGGAAAAGAGCTACTTTGGTTTAAGGACTACCTTACAAATCGTAGACAGCAAACATAAATAAAATCCACAAAATCAACTTTTTCATATGTGAATACAGGGGTGCCCCAATGATCGATTCTGGGAGCAATTCTGTTTATAATTTACATAAATGATATAGAAAAAGTGATATCAAAATCCAAAGTGGTAATGTATGCCCACGATACATTGGTATATACAGAAGCAGAAACAGTGGAAGAATGTAAACGAAAGTTAGAATGTGATATGATGAAATTATGAAATGGCTTAAAATGAATAGGCTCAAATTGAATGAACAGAAAACAAAAGTAATGGTGATGAATACAAATAGCGAAATAAATTTAGTGATAAATAATACTAGTATTGAGCAAGTAACCAATATGAAAGACTTAGGTGTAATAATAGACAATGAGCTCAAATTTAACAATCACGTGGTCTATTTGTGTACAAAAGCTGCAAAAAAAATTTACTTCTTTCGAAGAATACGAAATAAATTAGACACTTTAACAGCAATAAAAATATACAATACAATCATAAAGCCACATTTTGAGTACTGTTCCACAATTCTGTACACATCTTGTAACCAATTACAAATAGGAAGAATACAGAAATTACAAAAAAAAAAAATTTGATCCATAATAAAATGCCACAATGCCAAATACATCCCAATAAGTCACATGCTTGAAACATTGAAATGGCTAAATATTGAGCAAAAAGTGATGCTCAATACACTAATAATGATTTTTAAAATTAAACACAACATGGCGCCGGTGTATTTAACAAGTTGCATTCATTATGTTAGAGATACACACCAAAATGCTGTTCGGAATGCGAATGACTTTCGACTAGGATTAC
Source organism: Eurosta solidaginis (assembly GCF_040869045.1). Lineage (NCBI taxonomy): Eukaryota > Metazoa > Arthropoda > Insecta > Diptera > Tephritidae > Eurosta > Eurosta solidaginis. The sequence continues at coordinate 143,389,765 of NC_090319.1, read as the reverse complement.
AGCGAGCTACTGCAGCCCAAAACACATTATTATATAAGGACCTTAACATATTTAACTCATTACCTGATTATATGAAAGGAGAGAATAATATTCTGAATTTTAAACGGCTATGCATAGATGTTATTCGAGGCTAAAATACTTTTTTATTACTTTTTATTACATATTATATATATATACTTTTTATTACTTAATATATCGTTAGCTTAATGTGAAAATGTGCTAAGGCACTTTTTTTTTTAAATTGTATTTTAGGCCCCGTATTATGTATGTCACCGTGAATGTTTGCGTCGCATTCACTCACATTCACCCAGAATTCGTATTTTATAACTTCTTACGTATTCGCGTTTGTCCTCTTACGTAGCCACTACGTATTCACTGGAACTGTCAAACCCAATACGTAGCCAGTATAGCCACTTGCTACTTTTTTTATTTCGGAAAGCTTTGCAGTGCAATTTTTTCGGAATAACATCGTTTTAACAAGATGGCAATATTGCAGGGCAAGATAATCTATAATATCTATAAATCTTATAAAATAAAGTCGCTAAATGCCATGTATGCACATAACTTCACACAGATTGCTCTGATTTTAAACCGGTTTTTTGCATTTGAAAGCTTAGCTACGTGAGATGGTGCAGTTAATATAATTTTAAGATATATATTATATAGGCGTGGCAAATTGCCAAATGTAGTAAAAAATCATAAAATTTTGGTTTACACAGCTATAACTCATAAACGGATGGATGGATTTAAAAAAATTCTACTTTTCAGTAAAACTTTGAAATATTTACCTTCGATCTGCATCAAAAAAAATAGTTGATTCCTTTCTTATATCAGCCAAATTGTTTAAACAAAAGTAACATTTTTACCAAAAAATGTGTTTGTGTGGTTGTTCGCTGTGAACTGTGCGCGCTAATTGCTTTTGAGTGAAGATGATGCGACACATACATACGTACATATACAGCATTCGCTGCATTATTTAACTTCGGGCGTAGGTTTATAGGTATGTATGGATGTACATCACTACATAGTATAAAACAAAGTCGCTTTCTCTGTCCCTTTGAATGCTTAAACCTTTAAAAATACGCAACGGATTTTTATGCGCTCTTTTTAATTGAAGAGGAAGGAACGGATGAACATATTTGGCTGAAAATTTTTGGAGGGGTAGCTTAGAACCAGGAGACAGACATAGGATAATTTTTATCCCGTTCTGGCTAGGGTCTTGAGATCAAAACGTGGAATTGGGTAATCCTGGGATATTTTTTTACAATATGGGTATCAAATGGAAGCTGTTTATGAGTGCTTTGACACGGGATATTTTTCGTACCCGTGGGTATCTAGGGTCTCGAGATATAAGCGAAAACGTGGACGCGGGTACCCCAAGAATGTGTTTATAGAATATGGATAACAAATGAAAGCTGTTGATGAGTGCTTTAGTACAGGGTAGTTTTCATACCTATTTGTGACTAGCGTCTCGAGATATAGGCCAAAACGTGGATCAGGGTAACATTAGGATGCGTTTTTACATTATGGGTATCAAATTGAAGCTGTTGATGTGTGCTTTAGTACCTACTGGTGACTATTGTCTCGATATATAGGCCAAAACGTGGACACGGATACCCCTAGAATGTGTGTGTAATATGGATATCAAATGAAAGCTGTTGCTGAGAGCTTTAAAGTAATTTTCATTGTGATATTCGATTTAGTCGCATCAACCTGGCAATACTGATAAATATGCATGCGAAGCCGAAATAAAGACGAGTTAATAATACCCACATACCTATTTACATACGCACTATTTGATTTGCCTGAAATTTGGTATATACATTTTTCTATATTAGTATTTACGATCTTTTTTTCCGGTAAGTAGACCAGAGACGGACTGGGACTGGGACTCGGAATGGGACTGGAACAAAATATGTAGATACCACCCTCTTGGACTGGCAATAAATTATGAAGAAGAATGAGAAGAATTTGAGATAAGAGAAAAGAGGGAAGGAGACTGAGAAAGAGATAGAGTGAGACGAAGATAGAGATAGATAAAGCGAAAAAGACGGAGGGAGGAGTGAATAAATGGATTAAGAAAAAGTGAAAAGGGAGGAGGGCAGAGTTAGACGGAAAAAGCCTATTAAAATGTATGCAGATAGACCAAATTAGGGCAGAACAATTCTGCCGGGTCTGCTAGTTGTAAATAAACACAAACAGCGTAAACCAATATTTATTGTACCAGCGCAAGAACGTAAGGCAAATCCTTTGAAGGCTATTTTGAGTGGCGGATTTGGTTGCATATACAATGTACACTCGAGACATCCATTGGACACCATTAAGGTTCGCCTCCAAACAAGGTCCAACTCCTGGTCAACCGCCCTTGTACAAGGGCACTTTCGATTGTGCTGCCAAAAGTATAGAGAATGAAGGCGTCACATGCTTATACAAAGATATGACTGCACCACTTACAGTGTAGCGCCCATATTTGCGTTATGCTTTGCTGGTTATGCATTGGGTAAACGCGTGCAAAAAACAGGTGAAAATACAAAGCTAACATACACCCAAATTGGAATTGCTTGCTCTTTTTCCGGGTTGACATCAAACGTTATTACAGCGCCTGGTGAACATATTAAATGCTTATTACAAGTGCACCAATCGTCAGGTGGCTAACGTAAATAAAAGGGTATGTAAGATACAGCCTCGAAATTGTACAAGGAAGGCGGTATACGTAGCTTATACAAAGGGAGCTCTGCGACGCTGTTGCGTGATTTACCCGCAAATGGTTTCTATTTTCTCACTTACGAGTATATTCAAGATAAGGTCAAAGAGCAAACTGGCAGCGAAAAGCGGTGCAGCGGGTATAGCATATTGGATGGTGGGTATGCCAGCTGATGTACTCAAGAGCAGATTGCAAACAGCTCCCGCATGCAAGTATCCGCGTGGTGTGCGCAGCGGCCTCGTGGATCTAATGCGTACCGATGGTCCTTTGGCTTTATATTGTGGTGTCACACCAGTTACGTTACGTGCCTTTCCAGTTAATTCTGCCTGCTTCTTTCGCATCCAGATGGCAAATGATACTTTCGATGCTATCGTCGCTTTAATAAACTAAAGAATTTAAACTAAGAGGGTAAAAATAATATTTTTTTATAACAACATAATCTATATAGTGCACTTATAAATCTATGCAATTTTCACTATTTTAATTTATATAAATAACAATTGCTTTTGTTTTTATCGGCCTATTGATAAATCATTCAAGGTTCGAATCGAGCTCAAGGCCAGAACAACCAGATGGCGCAACACTGTATAAATATCGTTGGTAAAAAGGAATAGAAGTAGCAAATTTGCCAGTCAAACAAACCACCGCTGTATAGCTAAATGGTTAGCGCAGCATGCCTAAAGCGTACTGATGATGAAGGCTTAGCACCCTTCGAAATGGATCTATCTGCGCAGCTATGGCAGGTTGTCTGAAAAATTTTCTACTTACTATTCCAAAAAACAAAATACAATTTTTCAAATTTAGAAAAATTAAAAAATAACAATAATTATCATTAGAAAAAAAATTATTGTTCTGGCCTTGAGCTCGATTCGAACCTTGAATAATTTATATAAATAAAAAAAATAATAAATTATTTTACGTATGATTATTGCTATCATACTGAATTGTTGTAAAATTATTAGTGTACACAACCTATATACATAGACAGAAAAACCCCCAGCGGGTTAGGGGGTCAGAATATACCCGCGGTAGGTATGCATGTCATAAGAGGCGACTAAAATACCAGATTCAAAGGGCTGTGTAGCGCAATATATAGCTTCTCCAAACCCAATTGTCAACCTCACCTATCCGCGGCGAATCCTGTTTTACTAACAGACGAGGCTCTGGCGACACAAAGCTTATCATGGAACTTGGGGTGTGGGAAGGGAGGGATGGCCTGAAGGTTTAATGTGGCCACATAAATCCCGATATCGGGCTAGCACCTTAATGGTGCTGTGTTACCGGAGCGTACCGGATCTGTATCCGGCAAAAGACCATCACATCGATAACACTCCCCAAAGCCTTCGAGGAGCAACCTTATTTCATTTCATTTCATTTATTCGGAAAAAATATATTAGTACAATAAGACAAATTGTCTTTTGTAGTACAACAAACATAATTCATATAATTCATTTAAATAAATAAATAAAAGATGCTAGAAAACAAGCATATCAAAACAATACTACACTTTAAATTTTTAATTTTTTAAATTTATAATTCATTTAAATAAATAAATAAAAGATGCTAGAAAACAAGCATATCAAAACAATACTACAAACTTTAAATTTTTAATTTTTTAAATTTTAAATTTTGGTTAAATTAGATTAAGATAAGATAAAAATAAGATAAATGCCCAGTTTAAGTTTGTTGACTAGAAAAATAACTGAAAATAATATGTTTGTAGTTGCTTTGGTTTACATTATTCCTAATTGCAGCTGGGATAGAGTTCCAAATACGTACGGTATTGACGAAAAACAGCCTTGTCGAAGCAACGAAGTTAAAGTTAGGCACCACTAGATTACTCGTCCTGGGAGACCTAGTGAATGTCAATTTCTCAAAAAGATATGCTGGTGATTTTGTGACAATTAAGCGGTACAAAAAAATCACACTTCTAGCTTTTTGGTAGTCAAATATGTTACATCCTAATAGCTTGGACCTCCAAGCCGAAATATGATCAAATTTTCGTAACCCGAAAACGTAACGAGTTACATGATTAAAGGCGACCTCAACTTTGTGTGCAGAACATGAGTCCAACTTGTTATAAACGAGCTCTGAATAGTTTATTATTGGCAAAAGAAGCTGTAGGGCCAGTTTTCTTCTAATATGCGGAGGTGTGAAAGGTGCAGATTGCCTAAGATTGCGCAAAGTGGTATACACTTTACCCATGACTGTATTGATGTGGTCTTCACAAGTTAGATTAGAGTTGATAACGAAACCCAAATTTTTAATTCTATGAACAATTTGTAAAGCCGTGTTTCCAATGTATATTGGTGAGGCAAGGGCATCAACGGACCTATTCTTCGAAATGGGCAAAATGAACGATTTAGTTGCATTAAGGCAGAGACCATTATTATTGGCCCAGCTCTGTACTGACAATAAATCATTATTTACTTTAAGACAGAGGTTGGCTACGTCCGTGAAACTACCAGACAAATATAATTGTATGTCATCTGCATATGCGTGCATTTTCATGTGCTGACAAACCGAAAAGATATCGTTTACGACGATACTGAATAACAAAGGCCCAAGAATGGAACCCTGCGGAACACCTCGGGGTAGGTGTTTGATCCCCGAAATTTCGCAACCAGTATTAACAAGTTGTGATCTTCCTGTTAAGTAACTCTCCATTACCATCAAAGCACTGTAGGAAAATCCAAAATATGTTTTAAGTTTATAAGAAAGTAACGCATGATCAACAGAATCAAAAGCTTTAGAAAAATCTAATAGACAAAGCAAAGTTAGTTGGTTTTTATCAAAAGGTATGCGTATGTCATCAAGAATTTTAAGTAGTGCCGTTGTACAACTATGTTTGGCTCTAAAGCCCGATTGGTGTGGTGATAAGAGGTTATTTCTAGAAATGTGCAAAATTATTTGCTCTGCTAGCAGCCTTTCAAAAACTTTCGACAGCGCGGGCAATATGCTAATGGGTCGATAATCACGGACCGAGTTCGCAAGCCGTTTCTTCGGGACAGGCCTTACCATAGCACATTTCCACGATTCAGGAAACCGAGAAGTTGTGATGCAATGGTTGATGATGTGTGTGAAGGTACTCAGTATAAATGGTAGAATAATTTTAACAAATTTTATTGGTATACCATCGACCCCGATGGCATTGGATTTAACTTTAAGTAAGCACCTTACCACGTCGCATTCGGATACCGCCCTGAACTCAAAATTTTCTCCACAGTAGCGCCCATAAGCATTTGGAAAAGGCGAAGTAGGATTTACAGCAGGACTACTCACAAACGCATCATTAAGGGTGTCAGCATTTAGTTCGCATACATGCGTGTCCCTTCCATATACTCGCAAGCTCTTTAGATTACGCCAAAGAGTTTTTGGAGGTAGCGAAGGGTTTAGCCTTGAGGCAAAAAATCTACTTTTTTCGTTCCTTATTATCTTAGTAGCGATATTTCTGGCAGCTTTATAGGCAAGCCATGCAACATTACTTTTACTCCTCCTCCACGATTGGTATGCCCTACTACGTGCTTTTATTGCCGCTTGAACTTGGCCATTAAACCACGGACACGAAACATTTCTAGGTCTACTTGAGCGAATAGGCACATGTATGTTAAAGGCATTAACGATTTTGCTGTTAAGGAACTCAAGTTTTTCATCAGCAGAAACTAGTAACCAACAATCACTCCAATTAACACAGGACAAATCAGAACACAAAGCATTATAGTCAAGTAGGCGGTAATCCCTAAAACTAAAGGTACTACCAGTATCACAGCGGTTAAATTGTATATCTAAGGAACAAAAAACAAGATCATGGTCTGATAAAAATGGCATCTGGTCAAATTTTAAAACTATTGAAGGGTCAGAAACAATAAAATAATCCAGAAGACTAGGACAACAATTAACACCAAACCTGGTTGGCACATTGTTATTGACAACACTTAGACCAGCACCAGATACATAATTTAACATACTATTACTATATGAGTCACGAACAAGCAGATTAACATTGAAGTCTCCACAAACTATTAAGCTGTCATAGTCTACAAGGTACCGAGACAACGTAGCAAATAACATATCAGGGCTGTTGGTTTTGTGGGGACTATAAACACAAGATACAAGGACTTTGGTAGACAAATCGTACACCTCGACAAACAAGTATTCAATGCTCGAATCCACCGACTTGCAAATGAGTTTCACGTTAATGTGACTCCTACAATAAACTGCTACGCCACCTCCTTTCCTACCCACCCTATCATTTCGAAACAATTTGTAGTTATTAATATTAAAGTGCCTATCATCAAGATCCTCAAGAAGCCACGTCTCCGACAGGCAAATGACATCAACACATGAGTTTTCAAACACATATCTAATAAAATCTATTTTCTCAGCATTTAAACTTTTGGCATTAAAGTGCACAATATTAAAACCATTGCTTTGCTGACATAATATGTTTATCATGGCAAGACTGCTGTCGCCCGCACCACACAACTTGCTGCTAAGGGTCATAATGAGTAATGCAAACAAAAGCAACCATACAAACAAACAAAGTCACAAAAGAGAAAACAGGCGAAAGGAAAAAACAAAAATTAAGATTAAAGAAACTTAAACGGACCATTTTTACATGTAGGAAAATAGGGAGTATATATACGCATAAACAAATATAAAGTAAACATACAAAAGTTAAAACTAAGTAAATTATACTGCATACGCATAAGGCTGATAGTCAGCAGTAAAGTTTTAAATCATCATTCGTTGATATTTTCACTGCTACGGACTCTTTGGTAACTCTTCCAAACACCTCACCACGAAGTGTAAATACAGAGACAAATTTGCCTGCGCGTCTCAGCTTGATAGCTTCTTGAAGCAGCTTTCTATTTTCTCGTGATACGCTCTCATATATTCTAAATTGGCCATCAATACCAAGCGGAGCAAGAGAGATAATAGATTTTGTTCGCTTTCGATGTTCACTAAATGCTCGCAGCGTACGATTTCGATCCATCGGACTATAAAATTTAATTATTATTGCGCTGTCTGCATTTGTTGATGAGCGCGCAATTCTAAAAATATCTCTTATTTGCGGTGAAAAGAAGTCAATCGACAGGCAGATTTGGTTGTATAGACTTTTCAAGTTTTCTCCCTGTATATGCGGCACACCAAAGATTACCGCATCAGAGGCAAATTCCGGCATCGCTTTCGCAGTTTGCAAACTCTTCAGTTGATTTTGCAGGTTACTCATTTCACTCTTGCAAACACCAACCAACGCTTCCAAATTGTTTACGCGCATCTCTGCTTCGACCGCTTTTTCTTTAAGAGCACCAACTTCCTCATCAACTCTCTTAGTAATGCTAACTTCAAGTGCAGTTAACTTACCAGATATGTTGTCAAAGAGAGACTGCAATTGGACTGCATGTTGTTGCAATTGGTCTGATTGTTGTTGGACCTTTGCCTCCAAATCACGAAGCGCAGCAAGAACCGTACTTAAAATTGCGCTCTCCTCCAATTTTGCTGTTTTAGCTAATGGAGAGCCCTTGCTTGACCGGCGTTTGAGAGGTGGAACGTTGGCAGAAGTTGCAGACATCATATGAAAAATGTAAAATGTAAATTAAGCGCGAAGCAACAAAAAAAAAATAAACACAGAAAACACAGCGATGATGTATATTATTATTTTTTTTTTTTCACACAATTATAATGAAAATAATTGGTAACACGAACAAACTTCTTGGAAAGTTGCTTATTTTCAGTTCTTGAGTTTGTTATATTAAAACCAAACTTTATCGTCCATCAATATAAATATTTGCACGGAGCTAACAAAAACACGTCCGAACACGCCTTCGACTTCTTATCACTTCTCCCCGCTATCGCTACAAAAACAACAACGTAGGCAGAAAAAGTATCAAAACGGTGAGATAGCTGAGCAGCTATTTCGAAAATTACAATCAAAAACAGCCAAATCATATGCAGCGCTTATAAGGCGCATGGCTAAGTTCTTTCAGGAAAAAGCTAATTTTCATATTTGTTATATTGTTTTTTTATAGTTGTTGTTGTTAAAATAATAGTGCTTCGCTTCATCCAAAAGGCGGGATTACTTAAGAGTTGATATTGTAATTCCCCAAGTCCAAGAGGATTTTATGGTTATGGGCAAATCCAGTTTCCATCGGAACTAGTATTTTGGTTATAGTATGAATTCCGTCCTCCATACCTAAAAGTCTGCGGTGTCTTTGTTGTTGTTTTCATTTCTCTCCCTAATGTGGACTACTCCCGCCTTATTGTGTAGATGGTGTTCTAGAGACATAAGACGACAGCTATGGCGGTTCTGAGGGCAGTATTTTGGCAAGCCTGTATTTTCTTCCAGTGAGTAACCTTTAGGCTTGGCGACCATATCGGGGACGCGTAGCATGCAATCGGCTGTCCAATTGCTTTGTAAGTGGTAACGAGTGTTTCTCTGTCTTTACCCCAAGTGATGCCGGCAAGAGATTTGAAGATTTTATTTCGGATAAGGATTTTAGGAATAATTCGGTTGCATGCTCTCCAAAATTTAGATGCTGATCGAACGTCACACCCAGGATTTTTGGGTGTAAGACAGAGGGTAGCGCATCCATGATATAAATAAAGTCGCCAATGATTTGGTCGGTGACAATGTCAGGGTTCGTGAAGCGAAAAACTGGAGCGATCAGGAGATAGTTGTTTATTTTATTACCTATCTCATCGATAGGTGGCCCGGGACCTGTAGCCATTATCGTGCAATCAGGGGCTTCGATATATAGAAGTTAAACAGAAGCGAGGATAGGACACCACCCTGTGGTACCCCTTTCCTAATTCTTCTGGACTTAGATGTTGCGTACCTGAATTGTACCGATGATTGTCGACGAGACAGATTATTTGCGATGCACCTTTGAGGTTCGAAATAATTCACTATGTTGTTCGAGAATCAGCAGAATCACCGATTTATAAGAACATTTTAAAAAAATTAGCACAGAGGTGTAATAATTATAGTTATTAAAAAAATCCACAATAAAATTATTATTTTTATTTTCCTATAACTCAGAATTATTGTTTGGCATGGAACTAAGAAAATAAGGATCGTAACGAAAGATAGTGACAAAACTATAGTATAACTATTAGTTATAATCAGTGACTCATTTTAATAATTTTTTTTTCTTGACTAGAAAAAGTCCGGTTAAAAACTATTCCTTGGTGAAAGTGTATGGGATTCCGGGGATTCCCATAGCATTTTCATGACGAATCATGCATCCTTTTTCAAATAAATCCACACAAAAAAATAAAATACGGATATTTATTTTATAAGTCCGAAAATAAAAGATAAATCCAGACTTATATTTTTTATTAATAGAATAAAAGTACGACCCTATAACTAAGATACGGTTCATACAAATGAGACGAATTTTTTACCAATCCATTCTCGTAAATATCTGGATTTGAAACCTGTAGGGACACTTTAAAATTTTTGCTTCTAGCACTATAAACTTGTTATCGAAAAACCACCTGTTGTTGTTGTTGTAGCGATAAAGAAACTCCCCGAAGGTTTCAGGGAGTGTTATCGATGTTGATGGTCCTTTGCAGGATAAATATCCGGTATATTCCGGTAACAAGCACCATTAAGGTACAAGCTCGACCATGTCGGTACGATTTAATATGACCACAATGAACCTTCTAGGCCATACCAACATTTTTTCTGAAGGACTTTTATTACAAAAGAAATAACTGTTCTGGTCCCTGGCTATAATTTGTATGGGTCGCTTATGTTTTTTTCATTCTTGTAAAATTTTTTGACGAAATATACATTGAACGAAGCTCTAAATATAACCTTTATGTCTATGGAAAATTTCAATCTTTTTTTCCCGAAATGCTAAGATTTTTACTCAAAAATTATAAAAAACGACAATAAAAAAACGAAGTGAATGAACCAAACGCGACCCAGAAGCAGGTGAATATTTTGACAGCAAAAATGAGTGTTCGGGACACTTTGCGTCGCTATATAATACGGAAAAACGTAAGACAATCACCTACAGTCACCGATAGTCACTGAGAGTCACTGAGAGTCACCGAAGTTAATGAATGCTCTTATATGATACGCGTCGCTTTGCGTTATACATAATAAAGCCGTTAATGCAGTTTTAAAACTGAATTCAAAATACATCGATCACAAAAAAAAAAAAATATTTAAATTTTTCATTTTTACGTGCTGTGGGCAATCATGTGTAAATGTGCTAAGTCGTCAACTGTTAAAAAAAAATGTGCAAGTCAACCTGTCAATAATATCAATCTGAATTACTAGTCATTTCTTTGTGCGCGCATTTTATTTATTTATTTAATTCATTTCTTTCAGTTTAAAAGTACATGCTTTATTGTTGTTATTGTATTAACGATAAAGACACTCCCCGAAGGCTTTGGGGAGTGTTACCGATGTTGATGGCTCTTTGCCGGATATAGATCTAGTACGTTCCGGTAACGAAGCACTATTAAGGTACTACTAGCTCGACCATCTCAGGAACGATTTATATGATCACATTAAACCTTCTAGGCTATCCCGCCCTCCCCACCCCCTAGTTCCATGAGAAATTGGGGTCGCCAGAGCCTCCGCTGTCAAAGAAACAGGATTCGCTACGGTTAGGTGAGTTGACAATTAGGTTCTAGAAGCTATATATTGTGCTGGAAACCCCTTGAGAGCGTTGCGAACACAACCCATTGGATTTAACCAATTGAGACATGCCTTTGGTGTATGATAAATGCTATGCGCTGACTATAATCTACTTCAATTCTTACATTTCGATAACAACATGCTTTCTTACAGACTAGTTAAAAATAGAAAACAATTCAAGCTTAAACTTATATAAACTGTTATTAAAATTAATATCACTACTGAGTCGATTTGCTAGTTGTATAGTCCTAGTTATAGGTTCATTCATAGCATAATTCGTTTTATGAGTTATTTCGATAAATAATCTACTATGCCGAAGATCACGCAGTGGAATATATGGAATGAACAAAGTAAATAAATCAGAGCAATTCGTGCTAAAGTTTATTACATTATAGGCAAGCATGAGTGAGCTAAAAGTTCTTCTGTCATGCAAAGCCTGAAGGCCAAGCAACTTGCGCCTGCTGGTATGTGATGGGAGCCCGTCTGGCCAGTGAAGCATACGTAAAGCAATATTTGTAAACATTTTTTGAACTCCTTTGAACTTTGAATAGGAGTTATATTCATAGAAAGGGTTCCATATTATTGAGCAATATTCAAGACCACTTCTGACCAAGGATATATAAAGAGCCTTTAACGTCATAGTGTCCTTAAATTCACTGGTGTTACGTCTAGTGAACCCAACAATTGCAACAAATTTTGAAACAATGTGACTAGAAAAAGAGGTTTTGAGTCAAAAATTACACCCAAGTATTTACTCTCTTGACAACAATTAAGAGATTTAGCATTTGGTTTGTAGATGAAGTATGTGGCAGTTGTCTTTATGGAATAAGACACAACACAGCATTTGTTTGAATTTAAAAATAAGTTATTGTCTGTGCACCATCCGGCAAAAGAGTCCAGATCAGAACCGTTAGAAATAAAATAAATAAATAAATGTAAGGCGCGATAACCTCCGAAGAGATTTTAGACCGAGCTTCTCTTCCAATTTTCGTCGTGCTCCTTTTTTTTAAATTTTTCCTACAAATTGGGGGACGGGACCTACTTCTTTTATGACGACTCCGAACGGCATTTGCGAGACAGATGAGTTTTCACTGAGAGCTTTTTATGGCAGAAATACACTCGAAGTGCTTGCCAAACTCTGCCCAGGGGCGACCCCGCTTAGAAAAATTTTCTTCTAATTGAAAAACCTTATTTCTAAAATTTTGATCTTGCTTTGCCCGGGGTATGAACCCAGGGCATTCGGTGTGGTAGGCGGAGCACGCTACCATCACACCACGGTGGCGGCCATTAGTTAGAAATAGTTTGACAAATAAATAGTATTTTTTGTGAAATATATAGTTTTAATGTTATATTTCAATCATTAAAGGGGAGGAGTGATGGGGAAACATATTGAGTAAAAAGTGCTAAGTCAGGAGACAAAATTTGTTTTGAGCGAGGATATTGTGCTAAGTCAAAAAATAGCTGCTGGGTTAGCATACATGATTTTTATTTATCTTTTTCAAAGCTTCTACACTCAAAAGTATTGCAACTAAGGTATCCCTATTCACAGTTTTGAAAAAAAAAGGTTATTTAAAAAATTATTCAGTTTTTTCGTCTCCTGTAAAATTCGTAAAAAGTGACTTAGCACATTTTCACATTAAGCTAACGATATATATATAGACGTGTATGAGTCTGTGAAATGAAAATGAATTTGTGATATTTAAAATTTATTGTGAAATCAAAAAATATGTAAACACATTAATAATAAATATCAATCTAATTTAATCTACTGGTTTTTTTTTAACTATACAATCCAGTAAACAAGCATTTATATAGTTGACCATGTCGTTGACATTCATGCTCCTTATTAAACTGAGATCGCAATTCCTTAGTAGAATCGTCAAGTTATCGGCAGAATAATTCTTCCAGGATGTTGATGAAATGACTCTACCCTGCAAGACGTGGTGTACGCCCAACATTTGCTGAGCTGACTCGAGGTCCAGATATGGAGGAGCAATACACAGATGGCCAACGGGATCCCGAAATCCCTACAGCCATCTTCATCTGGTTCAGTTGTACCGATGCGAGCTAAGAGATCCGCTTGACCCAGATAATCTTAATTGTAAAATAATTCGATGCAATCGCAAGCGAGGTCAGGCACTCCCAGACCAACCCCGATCGCACTGTAGTTGAGTTCTAGGCCTTGGTAGCCGCTTAGCTATCAGAGTAGATGTTAAATTCCCTAACCGTAGTACCACTGGATAGCATTCCATCCACCGCATCGTTAATCGCAGCAACTTCCGCATGGAATACACTGCAGTGATCAGCCAACTTAAACTTGCGGCTTACATTTAGCTCTTGACAAAAGACCCCCCACTAACCTTTCCATCTATCTTCGACCCATACGTGAACGAGTTAATCCGTCCCATGCCCCAGATGATTCCTCTTCCCCACTCCTCTCTCGGTGGAATGACTGGGGTGAAGGTTGTATAAGGAGCAGTTATCGGCATACAATAGTCCGTTCTGCCCGGGATAAAGTCGAAACTGGTAAGAAGGCTAGAGTGTCCGCTGTCAGAAAGCCCATATCCCATATCAAGAATCCTGACCAACGACCTTGCCGCGGCCGCCTTTACGGCAATATCTACTGGGTATATGTTCAACATGACGTTGAAAGGTGTCCATCTTGGACACCAAATATATATGCCGCACACACACACTTACGTTTTTCTTTTAGTTCAATAAATGTTTGTTTTTAATGTTGTTAAGTTTAATTGTTTTATTTACAAAAAACTTTGTTTACATGTTTTAGTTCTTAGTTTCTAGTTTATTCTTTAACTTTGATTTTGGTTTCTAGTCGCAATTTTTATCAATTTTATTCGCGTGTCTCTAGTTTGTCGGTTCTATATCTACTCTAAAAAATGTATCCACGCTGCGTTGCCATTTTTCCATATAGCTGAATGCAATTGCCACTGCTGAGTGCAATTGGCATTGCTGTTCAGAAACAGCTGACGGCGATGCCACTTGCACGCAGGGGTGTGTTTTGTTGCGTAAAGGCGGGTAACGCAGTGCGGTTATACCACCATTCCTTAGAAAAAGAAGAATCTGACAAGTTGATCAGATTTGTCATATTCTTCTTGTTCTCATGACTTTCAAATTGTTTTGGTTGAATGAATGTATGATATTAGGGTGTTCCTCCCCTTTTTCTCATTCGTTCAATCAGAACAATTTTTTCCCTTTTACATATGAACATTTTTTTTATATTAATTCAATTACTTACATGTAATTTGTTTTCTAATTTCTATTGCATTAAATTAATGTATTATATATATATTTATTACAAATAGTGCGTGCATATTAACATTTGGTTTTATTTACATGCAAATTGAAATTTTTGTTTTCGTATATTAATATAAATTTTAATTTGAGATTTCATGCTTCAATAACAGAGTAGTAAAAAATTTAAAATTAATTACAAGCTAGTTTGTAAATTTGTATGAGAAAAAATTTTCAGTTTACCTTATTGATTCGGTTTTTGTGAACGGGTTTTTCCTTTTTATTTACCTCATCAAAAACCGTGACATTAACTCCATCAATTTTTGTGACTATATATGGTCCTTGGTAAATGCTTTCGTGTTTATTTCTAGGTTCTTTTTGCACTACTACCTTATCGTTTATATTAATTGCTAACGGACGCGCCCTCTTATCATATAGATCCTTATTTTTAATTTTATGTTTATTAATTAAATCTTTTGCCATTTTATGCGTTTTTTGTAGTCTATATTGTAACGAATTTCCTGCAAATCCTCTTATTTGCAATCCTCTGCTAAGTTCGAATCACTAAACTGTTGAATAAATAACTCCAATATTGAATGATGGAAAAATGGCCTTTATTAAGTACTTCACAATAACACTCAAACTGTGCAACGAATAGCTTAATCAAAGAGGATAAATACAATAAGAGCCGTCACTCGTTATTTTGTGGCGAGTATCTCGATGGAAATTGAAAAAATTGATGCCGAATGTTTTCTGAGAGGGACATATTTAATTGTCTCGCATTTATCCATGCCGTGTAGGCCCCTTGTGCAACTGTGATTTTTGGAAAGAGAATTAAATAAATTAATTAAATACAGTCGAAAAATAAACACAAATACCCCACGAAAATGTATAGAAGACATTTATGAACATCTCGCCCAAAAAAAAAGTAGCGACTACCTCTCAGTATACATCGAGTAAATGCCAAAAAAATAACGAGTGACGGCTCTTATTGTATTTATCCTCTTTGGCTTAATAACCAAACTGATATCTTAAAGGAAACTGACTTTCAAACTAATAGTGCTATTGCTCGCTAGATATCGTCTTACTCGTAACTGCTTGACAATTCAAATCAAACTGAATTACTTCTTACTCGCTGGCGCCGCTTTTATAGTTTACGCTGCATACTTCTAGGCTCTTCGATTTCCAGAACTTACTAGTTGTTTCGGCTACAAAATCGCCAGCCACAACTACGTGCACAAATTATTGCTCACTCTTGTGACAACTCAGATAAGGTATATGCATGTGTTTGTAGTTTACAGTCTCCCGCACACACATAAGCGTATAAGTAAATTCATCGGTGTGTGACATCTCATCTCTTGCTGCCTTGTATGTAAATGTTGCTCGTCGGAATGTGTACATATGTGTAGACGCAATTATTTATTCGTTTAAGTAGATACATAAAGATTGAATTATTGATGTGAATGTTTGTAGTTTGCGCACATAGGCATATAAGTAAATGCATCTGTGTGTGACATCTCTCTGGGCTGCCTTATATATGTGTATACTTGATGTAATTATTAACGTAAATACTGCTTGGCATGGCCTTAGCATCGCCTTAGTGATGGGATAATTTAGTGATGCTAATATCCGTGACACTGCCCTCCACCTAAGTCTGATCGTCCCGATCAGACAAATCTCTCGATCTAAACGTTGCTAGCCTTTCCAAATGGACCACCTTCATTTTGGTTCGTGGTTTACCGATGGTTTGTATGCGGTACACTACATCGTTGATCCGTTTTACAACTTTGTATGGGCCTTCCCAATTACACTGCAATTTCGGGGACAACCCTTTTTTACGTTGTGGGTTGTATAACAGCACCAAATCTCCTTCCTGAAAACCTTCTGAATTAATTGCTTTATCATATCTGGCTTTCATCTTGTCACTCATAATCTTTGTTCGTTGCCTTATCAGATCATGTATTTCTTTTAGCTCTTCTTCCAAATCACTAGTGGATTTCCTGACATTTCTCTCCGCATTGGCATCTATCCCAAACTTCAAATCAGCTGGCAGTCTAAGGTCATTGCCAAAAATTACTTTTGCAGTGGTTTGGCCCGTTGTCTCATGCACTGCTGATCGGTAAGCCATCAAGAATAATGGTATGCGGGTATCCCATTCTTTATGGTACTTGTCCACTACTTTCCTTAAGTGCTCCTCCAATGTTCTATTGAATCGTTCTACCATACCATCGGATTGAGGATGCAATGCAGTTGTCCGTGTTTTTCGAATGCCCAATGACTTACACATTTCCTGGAACACAGCTGATTCGAAATTCCTGCCTTGGTCAGAATGTAACTCCATTGGTACACCATACCTTGCAACCCAATTGTTTATAAAAACTTCTGCTACCGTTTCCGCTTCTTGATTTGGGATTGGGTATACCTCTGGCCATTTGCTGAAATAATCCATAACTACCAGTACATATTTGTTTCCGCCGTTGCTAGTAGGAAATGGACCGGCGACATCCATAGCGATCCTTTCAAATGGCGCACCTGAGTTATATTGCTTCATCTGGCCATGACTTCGTGTTCTGGGCCCTTTCGCTCTGCTGCAAACCTCGCAGTTCGCAATCCAATCAGTGACCGACTGACGGCAACCAACCCAATAGAATCTCTGTTTAATCTTCTCGAGCGTCTTCGTGATTCCAAGATGACCTCCGCTTGGACCATTATGCAGCTCGCTGAGCACATCAGGAATCCTCTTTCTGGGAACAACTATCAGTTTATTCTTGTATTTACCATCCTCACTCTCCCATACTCGATGAAGGCAACCGGATATCAATTCCAAACTGTTCCACTGTGCCCAATATGACTTCGCAATGGGACTCTCTGCTGACATCTCTTCTCTGTTTGGTCTTTCATTTCGTTCGAGCCCTTGCATAACACGTGACAGATCTGCATCTTCTAGCTGGCACTTTCTTAGCTGTTCCTTGTCCCATTCATCTGTACATGTTATAGTCATTAGCCGGACATCTATAATGTCTTCTTTAGCCTCGGCTTTTGAACAGTGCTTGCATTCCAAACTACATGGTCTTCGTGACATTGCATCGGCATTTCCATGGGTACTACCTTTTCGATGCTCAATGGAAAAGTCATAGCTTTGTAGTCGCTCGATCCACCGTGCCAATTGTCCTTCTGGATTACGGAACTGCAGTAGCCATTTTAAAGCTGCGTGATCTGTCCTGACACGGAATCGCTGGCCGTAGAGGTATTTGTGAAAATGTTTAACGCACTCTACCAATGCCAACAGCTCTCTCCGCGTAACGCAGTAGTTCCTCTCTGGTTTTCCAATCGAACGGCTGTAATATGCAACTACCTTCTCCTGTCCATCGACCAGTTGTGATAAAACGCCTCCTATAGCATATCCACTCGCATCTGTATCTAGAATAAATGTTGCTCCTGGAATCGGATATGCTAACATTGGGGCAGTGCACAAACGCTCCTTCAATGTTTGGAAAGCCACTTCTTGCTCCTTCTTCCATTCAAAAGCTTTATTTTTTCTTGTAAGCTCATGGAGGCTATGGGCTACGCTGGAAAAGTTTTGTACAAATCGGCGGTAATATGTGCACAGCCCAAGGAAACTTCTTAATTCATGTAGGTTCTGTGGTCTTGGCCAATCCTTTACAGCCTCTATCTTTTCGTTCGCAGTGCAGATGCCCTCTGTCGTTACCTTGTGACCCAAATAATTTACTTCCTTTTTAAACAGCGCACACTTTTTGGGACTTAACTTCAGACCAGCGCCAGCTATTCTTTGGAAAACTTCCTCCAAGTTCTTAAGATGTTCATCGAAATTCTTGCCCAATACGATGATGTCGTCCAGGTACACCAAGCATGTTTTCCAATGTAGTCCTTTCAATACCTGATCCATGAGTCTCTCGAAAGTAGCTGGTGCATTACATAGTCCAAAGGGCATTACTGTAAATTGCCAAAGACCATCTCCGACGCTGAAGGCTGTTTTCTCTTTGTCTTCCTCATTTACCTCCACTTGCCAGTAGCCGCTTTTCAAGTCCAGTGTGGAAAACCATTTCGTACCAGAGAGCGAGTCCAGAGTGTCGTCAATTCTTGGCAATGGGTAGCTATCCTTTTTCGTAACGTCATTCAACTTCCGGTAGTCCACGCAAAACCTCATTTTTCCATCCTTCTTCTTTACAAGTACTACCGGTGAGCTCCAGGGACTAGCTGATGGTTCGATGACGCCGCTGTCGCTCATTTCTTGTATAATTTGACTCACAACTTGCCGCTTCGCCAGTGGAACACTACGTGGAGCTTGACGGATCGGCCTCGCATCTCCAGTGTCAATTTGATGTTTCACAACGTTGGTGCGGCCTGGTTTAGAACCATCCTGGTCAAATATGTTCGCGTACTTTAGGAGCAGTTGTTTTGCCTTACTCTGATATGCTTCCTCTAGCCCCTGCGTCCATGCCGTGATGTCATTTGAAAGATTAGTATTACTAGCTGAAACGTGTTCCTGGAGCTGTTCACAGTTAATAACTACTTCAGCCTCTTGGCATCTTCCCAAAATAGCTCCTTTAGTTAGTTTGAGTGGTGAATTGAACTCATTGAGTACTCTTACTGGAACACGTCCATCTTGTTTTGTCATAGCCAGGGTTTTTCCTACAAGTATGTTCAGTGCTGATTTGTTTGCTGCTTCGACAACCCACAATTTGTTTGTCCCACAATCTCCATCAACCTTTGCCCAGATGACTGCTTCGGATTTTGGTGGTATTCGCTGACTCTCTTCCACCAGCACTCGTTTACTGCTGTAGCCTCTCTCGTAGCCGAAATTAAGTGGTACATCCATGTTCTTATATCGCATCGTCTTGCTTTGCATGTCGATCTTGATGCCCTGGTCGATTAAGAAGTCCACTCCAATTATGATTTCATCAACAATCTCTGCCACTATAAAATTGTGTACTACCGTGACGTTCCCAATTGCGACTTCACATGATACTTTTCCTAGAACCGTGCTGTCTTCTCCAGTGGCTGTACGCAATCTTGCTCCATGCAATGGTGTTATCTTCTTGTTGACTAAATCCGCTCGAATGATGGAATGAGATGCACCCGTATCTACAGTCAGTAAACGTTCCTTTCCATCCACATGTCCTCCGACAGTAAGATTGTTTGACCTTCTTCCAATTTGTGAGATAGAGATTATGGGGCATTCAATTGAGGGAGCCAGCTGTCGCCCCTTGCGGCTGACTCGCTTTAGTTTAACGATTGAATGGACTTGGAGATTTGCTCATCTCCTTCAGCTCTGCGTTTACGGCCACCCACATTGTTGGAGCTATTGGGACCGGTGCTGCAATGTCGTGCAATATGACCTGGGTTGCCGCACTTGAAACATTTAATAACTCCGGCATTTTTCTGTTGTGATCCCTTCAGTGCTTCCAAAATTGTGTCTACCCATTCTGGCCTTTCTACTTCTACACGATGAGCCTTATATGCTGGTTTACTTAATAGGGAGGCAGTTTCCTGAGTCAATGCATGTGATACCGTTTCAGCAAATGTCAGTTTTGGGTTCGCGTATGTAGCTCGCTTCGTTTCCACATCTCGTATGCCATTTATAAAGCTCTGAATCTTCACTCTTTCCGTGTATTCCACGGGTGCATCCGCATTTGCAAGATGAGCCAATCTTTCAATGTCAGAAGCAAACTCCTGCAAGGTCTCGTTAGCTTTTTGGTAGCGGTTTTGCAATTCTATTTGAAATATCTGTTTCCTGTGTTCGCTTCCGTATCGCCGTTCTACAGCAGCCATCAATGCGTCATAACTGTTCCGTTCGTATTCTGGAATAGTCTGTAAGATTTCGGCAGCTGGTCCTTTCAATGCTACGAAGAGTGCGGCAACTTTATCTTCCACATTCCAGTTGTTCACTGCTGCGGTCTTCTCAAACTGTAGCTTAAAGACCTGGAAAGGAACAGAACCGTCAAAGGATGGTGTTTTTACCTTTGAATTACTCGCTGAAACTGCAGGACGATTTAATTGTAACTGCTTCATACGACCCTTCAAATCATCGACTTCTGCCTGAAATTGAGCGATTTTTGCATCCTGCGCTTCCAGCTTCGATGTTACCCTTGCTTCCTGTGCTTCTAACTGTGAAGACATTTGTGCCACCTGCAATGATAAGCGCTCCTCTTGTTCTTCCATCTTTGATGTTATGCGTGTCTCCTGCGATTCCAGTTGGGATGCCATATATGTCTTCTGTTCTTCCAATTGCATTTCCATCTTGGATGTAATCTGTGTCGACATTTCTGACATTCGCGTTTCTTGTGCTTCAATCTTCGATGTTATTCGTGTCTCTTGGGATTCCAGTTGTGATGCCATATATGTCTTCTGTTCTTCCATCTTGGATGTTATACGGTTCTCCTGCGATTCCATATATGTCTGCTGTTCTGCCAGTTGAGATGACACTGTCGATGTTTGAGCAGATATTGCAGCTAAAATCATGTTCAAGTCTGTACTGGTAACCGTCTGCGATGTTTCGTTCTTCTCTTCAATTTTTGTTGTCTCCTCGCCATCAAGATGAAAGACATGCTCTTCCACATCAATTCCTTCTGCTTCCATTGCTTCTCGTAGCCGTGCCTGAAGTTCGAGTTTAACGCCGCTTGTATTCAATCCACGGCTCTCCAACTCCTTCTTCAGTTGCGGGATCTTCAATTCACTTAACTTTGCCATGTCCTTGTTGTCCTCTAGAATTTATTCAATAATTCCTCTTCTGACACCAATTGTAACGAATTTCCTGCAAATCCTCTTATTTGCAATCCTCTGCTAAGTTCGAATCACTAAACTGTTGAATAAATAACTCCAATATTGAATGATGGAAAAATGGCCTTTATTAAGTACTTCACAATAACACTCAAACTGTGCAACGAATAGCTTAATAACCAAACTGATATCTTAAAGGAAACTGACTTTCAAACTAATAGTGCTATTGCTCGCTAGATATCGTCTTACTCGTAACTGCTTGACAATTCAAATCAAACTGAATTACTTCTTACTCGCTGGCGCCGCTTTTATAGTTTACGCTGCATACTTCTAGGCTCTTCGATTTCCAGAACTTACTAGTTGTTTCGGCTACAAAATCGCCAGCCACAACTACGTGCACAAATTATTGCTCACTCTTGTGACAACTCAGATAAGGTATATGCATGTGTTTGTAGTTTACAGTCTCCCGCACACACATAAGCGTATAAGTAAATTCATCGGTGTGTGACATCTCATCTCTTGCTGCCTTGTATGTAAATGTTGCTCGTCGGAATGTGTACATATGTGTAGACGCAATTATTTATTCGTTTAAGTAGATACATAAAGATTGAATTATTGATGTGAATGTTTGTAGTTTGCGCGCATAGGCATATAAGTAAATGCATCTGTGTGTGACATCTCTCTGGGCTGCCTTATATATGTGTATACTTGATGTAATTATTAACGTAAATACTGCTTGGCATGGCCTTAGCATCGCCTTAGTGATGGGATAATTTAGTGATGCTAATATCCGTGACAATATGTTACTTCTTTTGCATAATTTTGTAAATTGGATCGATTTGTTCCTTTTGAACTTCATTTGGTAAGGTAACATTTCTACCGAATACTAATTCGTATGGAGTAAATCCATTATCAAAAACTGTACTAGGAGTTGTATTATGCAAAAATGTAAAATATTTCAAAGAAACGTCCCATTCGGGGAAGTTATCATTTAGAAAAGCTCGTAAATATTCATTAAACACCCGATGATTTCATTCAATTGTACCTAGGGTTTCATGATGGTAAGCTGTAGAAAAATTATGTTCGATTTTTAGGAGTTTAGTTAATTCAGAGAAAATTTCATTTTTATAT
Organism: Eurosta solidaginis; assembly: GCF_040869045.1. NCBI lineage: Eukaryota > Metazoa > Arthropoda > Insecta > Diptera > Tephritidae > Eurosta > Eurosta solidaginis. Next base: position 143,367,281 of record NC_090319.1, on the reverse strand, counting down.
TCGGTTCCTAAATCGGTTTTAATTGATTTCATTATGCGATAACTGAGGATTAAGCCTTCAAAAATGGCTGTTGCAATTGTTTTTTCTGTCTTATCAGGGATTGATATTGTAACTAGGTATTTGCTTAAGTCGCACATAATGGTAACCGCGAACCTATTCCCATTATTCGACTCAGACAAAGGTCCTATTGTATCTATAACTACGACATCGAATGGTTTGCAGGGTGTTGGTGTAAGCACCAAATTTTCTTTGGTTTTTGGCTTGACTTTATTCAAAAGGCTCTTTATGCAATTTTTGACATATGTGGCAATATCACAGGTCATACCTTTCCAATAATATTTTGTACGTATTTTTGCGTAAAGCTTTTTATTTCCGCAGTGACCTCCTGATATCGGGTCATTGTGGTAAATTTCCATTAGTTTAAGTTTTTTGTCGTTGTCCGTAACTGTTTCGACAGGTTCTATTAATAGTATTTGTAAATCTTTTAAAATTGAATTCCCTGTACTTTTAAAATTTGAAATAGAAAAATATTTAAATAACTGATCATATTTTTGCCATTCTGCTTGCTTAATACTGTGTTTACTAGCTTCTTTTTCAAGCTTCAAAAGTAATTCATCTAGTTGCATTATTTTGTTAGTACACACAATATTAAGTAACTCGAGTTTTTTATGTTTTAAATGCGCATATATTTCTAAATTGATTTTATCATTATCGTTGTCATGACAAATTTGGCTTTTTATCCTATGGATTTTCTTGGAAAAATTATATGAAAATTTGTCGAATACCTGTAATTTGACATTTTCTTCGTTTATGTTTTCAGCCGATTGTTGTAATAGTTCGTGACGTTTCGTCATAGACCTCGTCTGTACTGCTAAAATTTGATTATTGGAATTTTTAAGTTCTTGAATTGAAATTCGCGATAATGCGTCTGCACCTACGTTAGATTTTCGTTTAATATATTCTATGGTAAAATTATATTCGGACAATTCCAAACGGATTCTGGAAAGTTTTGATGACGGATCTTTCATATTAAATATATAAACTAGTGGACGATGATTTGATTTAACTTTGAAGTGAGTGCCATAAATATTTGCACGAAATTGCCTTATTGCAAAATATATTGTCAAAAGTTCTAATTCTATTATTGCTTTATTTTGTTCCGATTTGCTAAAGGCTTTTGATGCAAAACAAATTGGCAAGTCGTTACCATTATGATTTCAGTATCGCACCACAACCTAACTTTGAAACATCAACCGTAATCAAAAATTCTTTGGTGAAATCTGGATATTGTAATAGTTTTGGAGAAATCAGACTTTTTCTTAGTTTTTTGAAAGCTAACTCACATGCCGTATCCCAATTAAATACAACCTTTTTTCTACTCAAACGATTCAATGGAGCTGCTAAAGAAGCGAAATTTGGAATGAATCTCCTATAATAATTTGGAAATGCCACGAGTCTTCGGACAGCGTCCTTATCGCGTGGCTTAGAATACTTTTTAATTGCTTCAATTTTTGAATCGTCTGGTAGCAACCCATTTGCTGAGCATTTATGCCCTAAGAAAGTTACTTCAGGTTGAAGAAAATTACTTTTTTTAGATTATTGAGATGATGTGCTTCGCTACATCCAATTACTATTATATCGTCTACATACATAAAGGCTTGGTTGGGTGAAATACCAGAAAATGCAATTGACATCATTCATGAAAATGAATTTGGAGCCACGTTTAGGCCAAATGGGAACACCTTCCATCGAAAAGCTCCGCGGTCAGTACTAAAAGATGTTATGTCTCTTGAATCTTTGTGAAGTCGAATTTGGTGAAAACCCGAAAAAAGATCTAAAGTAGAAAAGAATTTCGCACGGCCAAGGTTATCCAAAATATCATCTACACGTGCCAAAGGAAATTTATCGGCAATTAACTTTTTATTTACAGCCCTAAAGTCAACGCACATTCTATACGATTTTTGGCCATTTAGGTCTTTTTTCGGTACCAAAATCAAGGGACTGTTATAATTCGAACAACTATTTTCGATCAGATCGTTTTCCAATAATTTATTAACCTGTTTATTTATTTCTTCGAGTTGAGAATACGGTAGGCGGTAATTTTTAATGTATACTGGCGTCGTATCGTTTAGTCTTAGTTTTTGTTCATAAAAATTGTTTATTGTAAATATCGGAATATTGTAAACATAAGTTAATAAGATTATTTTCAGCATAATTAGGTATTTGTTTTTCTAAAATGTTTTTAAGTTCTTTGATACGATTATCTTGCTTTGCCGGGTTATTGATTTTATAAACGTGATAATTAGAAAGTTTTTCTGTTTGGATGTTGCAGTTATTTACGTATTTTACGCTATTTGTGGTGTTTATTACTTTAATGATCGGATTACTAGTATCAACTATACATTTCGCTGTGAAAACACCGTCAGAAATCTCTTGAGAATCCACGAAAAGTGGTTCTGAGTCTTTTTCCAAGGCGAAAATTCTATAAACTTCGCAACGAGGTGGTATAACAAATGTATCGCTTTCCATTCCGTGAAGGATGGGAAGTGCGATCTTTTCATTGCCTATCCAGAAAGAAATGCAATTTGTTGCATAGCTGATATCGCATTTATTTGTTTTTAGGAAATCCTTACCAAGTATTCCATCTGATGGAATGTTGAAATCATTGTCTACCACGTGCAACGTATGTTTGATATAAAAATTTGAAAAGTGTAAGTTAGTTGTAAAAGTACCTAATGTAGAAACTGTATCTGTAGTTACTCCAGTAATATTAATTGTATCATTGTTATTAATTGACAAATTTTTATTAAGAGAAGAAATTTTAATTAACGAAATGTCGGCTTGTGTATCGACTAGAAATGTACAAAATTTGTTAGAGCCAGTAATATTTATTTGTATAAAATCGGAATAATTTAAGTTAAGACAATAAACGTTTTTAGATGAAAAACTGTGAGCTGAATCAGTTAGTAATTTGTTTAAATCCCGGACGCTTGCATTTCTACCTCTATTATTGGAAGTGTTAGAACCGCTATTATTGCTAGTACGACTATTGTTGCTATTATTATTATTGTTGGACTGATGCCGATTTCCGCCGCCGGAACGGAAATTTTGCCTTTGATTACCGCGATTGCAGTTGTTGCCATAGTTACTGTTACTAAAAGATGGTTGCAATTTTTCCGGCCACAACTTTGGAGTTGTCGGGTTTTATACGGTTACGTAGTGCTATTTTTATATTATTAACTGAAAGTATTTGAGTTGGTATCGCTTCTCGAGCTTTACCATCGAGTTTGGATTTAATATATGAAATACAAATGCCAGTTAAATTTTCGTCGACAAATTGTTCGATTAACTCAATTTCATTAATGAAAGATTCGAGACCCAGGGGCTCGCCGCTGTAATTTTCACGCATCATACCAGCACACATGCTGATAAACGTCCTTTTTTCTTCAGGAGTCGCCATATTTGTATCGGAATTAGGAGGATTTGAAATATTTGTTTCGGGCAATTCCTCAAATCCGTGAAATTCTCAGGACAAAGAAAGTCTAACAACAAGGTTTTTGATTGTAATGAGCAAATATGTAGTTGAGCCTTCGGAAACTGGGCTTTTAAAATCAAGATTTTCGGAATCGAAACTTTCGGAATTAAAATTTTTGGAATTGGAATCTGAATTTTTGGAATTTTCGGAATCTGAGTCTTGTTCTGAAATTCTGGGAACTACTTTTTGGTTTCTAAGGAACATATGTAGTAGGAAGCTGAGGAGAAATAGTTAAACTGATTAAAGTCGAATTTGTAGAAATTGCTTACGAAAATTTTATAGAAATTGAAATTGAATTGAATGTTGATGTGAAGTTGAAAGAATTATCCGGCAATTTAATGAAAGGCTGAATTTTTAATGATAAATTGAATGTATCTTGAAGTAATTTAATTTAATTTGATTTCAAAGGAAAGTATTTTATTTTGGTATAAGGACTTGGCTGTTGATAACGGACGCACCGCTTTATTAAAAAGATCTCAATGTGTTTGCGTTATTACGGACGTACCGTTTTTATTAAAGTTGTATGGTTTTATTTTTATAGATACGGACGCACCGCATCTTTTCAAATTTGTAATACGAATATCCTTGGACGCACCGGGATTAAAAAAAAATTTCATTGGTTGTTTACGGGACCACCGTTTACGCAAAAAAAAAACTTTTTGGTTAATTACGGAACCACCGCTTTAAATAAAAATTGTAATCATGTTATTTTTTTTGTATTGTTTTTGATGAAGCCCACTGTAGGGCAGAGTGGGACTAAAACCGAAAAACTTTTAAAAATTTATTTAATTTCAGCAACTGTTATACAAGCCAAAACCAACAACGCAATTAATGATGATTAAAAAAAAGTGTCTGTTTTTTTTTTGTCCGACCCTGTCCCACAGTGCCTACCTTTACACATTTTGCACACATGTATATTTGTATATGTAATTGGATTCATTTAACGCTTTAGGTAAAGTGATTAAAAAACATTTTTTATATATATTTAGTAAAACTCAATATTTTAAAGTTACTAATATTTATTGAGTAGAGATTCTACTAAAAAATTCAGATCAAATAAAAGTTTTGCTTTTAAACACGCGTGCCGGTAATTCAATGGCCGAATCGAATAAGAAAAAATGTACAAGAACAATGCAAAGAGTAATTAGCGAACAATGTAATGGCAAAATGTCAAAACTAAGTGTAGGTAAGCGCTAATGAAATTATTGCAGTATTAAGTGTTGTAGAATGCAAGTTATGATACAAAATGTTTTGTTATTACAATTCAAATAATAGTATAATTGATAAATCAAAATTAAATGATGTGGGTACGCCACATTACTCCCCTCTTAGATGCCAGGCCCAGTTGCGACGAAAGCCGGTTTCAGCCTATCGATCGTGACTTTGACATGTTTTCCGTTTATTTCCACAGTGTAATACTTTGAAGACCTACGTAGAACTTTATAGGGACCTTTGTACGGTGGCGAGAGCGATGGTCGAATAGAGTCATCTCGAATAAAGACTTGCTCGCATGTTTCCAGCGACCGATGTACAAAAACTTTTGGTGTTGAATGCCACGCTGCGTCTACAGGTTTTAGATCGTGCATTACCCGTCGAAGTATAGCTAGCATCTCGTGTTCGCTGTTTACTGGCTTGCTCTCTACCCAGAACTCTGAAGGTAGCCGAAGTGTGGTTCCGTAAACTAGCTCAGCGGGGCAAGCCATTAAGTCGTTTTTAAACGTTGACCGCAGTCCTAATAAAATTAAGGGCAGATATGCCGTCCAATGCTCGTGCTTATGGCATAGTATGGCCGCTTTAAGTGTACGGTGCCATCTCTCTACCATACCATTTGCTTGAGGATGGTAAGGCGTTGTGCGTAGATGATTCACTCCTAAGCGTTTCAGGAGTTCTTGAAAAAGAGCGCTTTCGAACTGCCTGCCCAAATCCGACGTAATGTTTTTAGGTACGCCAAAGCGGGAAATCCATTCGCTTAGCAATGCCTTCGCTACTGTTGGTGCTGTGATGTCTGGGATGGGAATGGCGTCAGGCCATCTCGTAAATCTATCGATCACTGTAAGGCAATATCGGTTGCCATCACATAACGGGAATGGACCGACGATGTCAATATGAAGATGAGAAAAACGCTGCTCTGACATTTTCACTTGCTGTAGTCTTGCTCTGTTGTGGCGAACAATCTTTGACCGTTGGCAGTGGATACAATTGCGTGCGAACTCTCTACTGTCGCGCTGAATGGAAGGCCAAACGAACCGTTCAGACATAAGGCGTGCAGTAGCTCTTGTGCCTGGGTGTGATAATCCATGAATCGAACGCAAGACATTTAACCTGAATTTCTTCGTAATGAATGGTCTTGCCATGTCGGTCGAAAAATCGCAATATATTTTTTTGAACTAAACGGGATACTAAACTGTTTTAGCTTGAGTGAATGAGATTTTGCACCTGACAGCATTGAAAGAAGTTCATCATCTGTTTCTTGGTCCGTAGATAATTGGTTATAGTCAATGGGCTTGTAATCGATTAAATCTATGCGCGACATCAAATCGGCAACTGCGTTGTTTTCTCCCTTAACGTGACGAATGTCAGTAGTTATTTGTGAGATGAAATCAAGCTGCCTAACTTGACGATCAGATGCCTTCTCGGGGCGCTGATGAAATGTGTACACTAATGGTTTATGATCGGTATAAACGTGGCACTCTCTGCCTTCCACCATGTACCGAAAATGACGAAGGGACAAATACAACGCTGTAAGCTCGCGATCATACGTGCTATACCGCAACTCGGCTTTTGAAAATTTTCTAGAGAAAAATCCGAGTGGTTGTATGTGGCCGCCCACTACCTGATTCAATACAGCTCCTGCGGCGAAATTTGAGGCGTCTACCCATAATGATAATGCGGCGTTAGGGACAGGATGAGCAAGCATAACACAATCCGCCAGTTGCTGTTTGCATGCTTCGAAATTGCGAGAAGCTTCTTCGGTCCACATTAGTATTGTAGAGTCGTTACGCTTGTTTGCACCTATCATGTCGAACAGAGGACCTTGTATGTCCATTGCCCGTGGAAGGAAGCGCCGGTAGAAGTTTAGCATTGCAAGAAATCGCTTTAACTCTTTCGCTACGGTTGGTCGTTTGAATTTTAATAGAGTCTCTACGCGACTTTTCAGTGGCCGTATGCCATCCTTTGTAATAGAGTGACCCAAAAACTCAAGTGTTGAAACGCCAAGCTCCGATTTGGCTACGTTGATTGTGAGATTATGCTCGCGCAGTCGTTTAAATACCTGTTTCAAATGGTCGCGGTGTTCGTCAGACGATTTTGAAGCAAAACAAACATCATCGAGATATGTGAAAACAAAGTTGAGACCACGAAATACTTCATTTATTAAGCGTTGAAATGTTTGGGCTGCATTTCGCAGGCCGAATGTCATCTTTGTAAACTCGTATAAGCCAAATGGTGTGGTTATGGCCGTTTTGCAGATATCATCAGGGTGTACAGGCACCTGATGAAATGCCTTTTGTAGGTCTATTTTCGAAAAAATTGTATTACCTGTTAATACATTTGCGAAGTCCTGTAGAAACGGGAGAGGGTATCGGTCCGGTATCGTTTGTGCATTTAGCAAACGATAATCGCCGCAAGGTATCCATGTGCCATCAGCTTTTCGCACCATATGGAGTGGACTAGCCCAACTACTGCTTGACGGACGGCAGATTCCAAGTTTCAAAAGAGAGTCGAATTCAGCGCGCGCAGCTGCTAGTTTTTCGGGTGATAGTCGGCGTGGGCGTGAAAAGACTGGCTGACCTTTCGTTATAATTCTATGTACAACAGATGAATTTGTAGACGCACCCATTGGACACGGCCGAGTTATGTCCACAAATTCTTGCAAAACATCAGCAAAGTTTGATTCCATGCTAACTGTTTTAACACCCACAAGTCGTGCAACACACTGTCGTTTAGAGTGGTTCCGGCAACACGCCTCATTTCACTAAACAGCTCACTAGGTTTGCGGTCACCAAGTGGCATGTCTTTCAGCACCTTTTCAGGCGACGTTGCTGGCTATCTGCAAAGTGGTCTATAACCTTTTGCTTTTTGTATTTAAATTTCTCAACTGCCGGCGCTGCTTCGATTGTTGGTTTGAGCTCAAGTAATTTGTTAGGTGGCAGGCTCGCTAATACGATATGAAAATTTCTGGTATCAGAATACACGAGTGATGCATGAAACCAGAACTCCAGGGCGTAGAAGTAGGCTTCGATGTTATCTTCATTCATGTGTGGCAAGGGAATACGTGGCACTGTGCTAAAATTTTCGGTAAGATTGTTATTATCCCCACCGCTGCCACCATCTTGCATGCTGTCGTTTAATGGCATGTTGAGGGAAAATCCAAATGAGGAATTGCCGGCGGTATCAAGTGCACCTTATTAGTGAGGTTACGTTGCTCCGCTACACTAAGGCCGTCGCAGGCACTCAAGTAAAAAATGCGATATTCGTACAAAGATTGCTGGAAAAAGAACTCACCAACGTGCGGGGTCACCAATTTAGTAAAACTCAATATTTTAAAGTTACTAATATTTATTGAGTAGAGATTCTACTAAAAAATTCAGATCAAATAAAAGTTTTGCTTTTAAACACGCGTGCCGGTAATTCAATGGCCGAATCGAATAAGAAAAAATGTACAAGAACAATGCAAAGAGTAATTAGCGAACAATGTAATGGCAAAATGTCAAAACTAAGTGTAGGTAAGCGCTAATGAAATTATTGCAGTATTAAGTGTTGTAGAATGCAAGTTATGATACAAAATGTTTTGTTATTACAATTCAAATAATAGTATAATTGATAAATCAAAATTAAATGATGTGGGTACGCCACATATATAATGTAAAGTATTTTGTAATAATTGTGAAGGTAGAAAAGTGAGAAAATATATGTAATATGTAATATAACTATGTTTTAATTTTAATATTTATAAAACGTATGAAAGATGCACTTTTAGACAAATGTTTATTTATGTGAATATGAAAAATGTTTTTCGCATACTGTGGGCCATACCGACTCCAGTTTTGCTTGCTTTTACCGCCAAGGTTGGCTTTTTACCGCTTTTGCTCTGTTGCTGCTTTTGAGGTTTTCCTGTTACCTGATGTTCTGCTGCTGCGGCTTGATGTTCTGCTGCTGATGCTGTTTTTGGATGGCGTTACTTGTTTTTAACCCGTTACCTCAGGTCGTACGGTGGTTTGCCGTTATTGGTGTGGCGTGGCTAGTGCCGTTTGTTTTTTCACCAAGAATTTGGTACAGTTTTCCAGAACTTTAGTTTTTGTTGTTTTAAGTGTAAATGTTAAATTATGTATTATTTCTGCTGCCGTTTAGTTTCTTTTATTATTAGTAAAAACAATTTCTTATTATTTCCGTTTTTTTAAGTAGTTTTTGTATTATACGTATTATATATTCTTAACTGTTTTTCCAACTAATAATTTTTCCCCACTAGCCACTGTCACAAACCATCAACACCGATACACTGACATATATTTGTAATTTTTATAGTTGATTTTAGATGTTTGTATTTTTTGTAATTTTTGATTTTGTACTTTTTTTTTTGTAGATTTTTTTTTTGTATGTTTTGTAATTTTTTTTGTAATGATTTTTCAAATTTCGTAATTTTTAGAGTTTTAATTTTTTTGTGTAGTTTTTAGTTCTTTAATTTTTTTTTGTAAGATTCTTGCATTTTTATATATTTTTTTTTGTAATGGTTTTCAAATTTTGTTATTTTTGTAGGTTTTAAATGGTATTACATTTATTGTAGGGTTTTTATAAGTTTTGTATACTTTTTTTTGGATTTTTATGTTTTTTTTGTATTTTTTTTTAATTTTTTGTAAATTAAATTTTCCTTCTTTCGCAAAATTTTTAATTGTTTAATTCATTTTTAATTAACTTGTTTTTAGGTTTTTAGCATTTTACGAGATTTTTTTTTTAATTTTTTCAGTTTTTAAGAGGTCTGCCTCTTCGCCACTATGGCCGCCATTGCAAGGCCTGGCGTCACGGTCGCCATGAAAGGTGTAGATCTTGGACACCAAATATATATGCCGCACACACACACTTACGTTTTTCTTTTAGTTCAATAAATGTTTGTTTTTAATGTTGTTAAGTTTAATTGTTTTATTTACAAAAAACTTTGTTTACATGTTTTAGTTCTTAGTTTGTAGTTTATTCTTTAACTTTGATTTTGGTTTCTAGTCGCAATTTTTATCAATTTTATTCGCGTGTCTCTAATTTGCCGGTTCTATATCAACTCTAAAAAATGTATCCACGCTGTGTTGCCATTTTTCCATATAGCTGAATGCAATTGCCACTGCTGAGTGCAATTGGCATTGTTGTTCAGCAACAGCTGACGGCGATGCCACTTGCACGCAGGGGTGTGTTTTGTTGCGTAAAGGCGGCTAACGCAGTGCGGTTATAACGTTCAGCGCCAAGGTAGGTGTTGTTCTGAGAGCGCCACTGATACCGATCAGCGCCGTCCGTTGCACGACATTAACATTTTGGAGGTGCTCGCCGTGTCCAGTGCTTTCCAACAGACCAGCACCCCATATAGCAGAATCGGTTTGACCACCATCTCATAAAGCCAGTGTACTACTCCTGGCGAGAGTCCCCATCTCTTACCGATATCCCCTCTGCAGCACTACAAGGCAATGGCGGACTTCCTGGCCCGATCTTCCACATTGGGTCTCCAGGACAATTTCTTGTCCAAAACAATCCCCAAATATTTAACACTATCAGAAAGTACCAACGGTACCCCTCCAATCGAGGGAGTTCTGAAATTGGGCATCTTATATCTCCTTGTAAAAAGAACCAATTCCGTTTTTCCCGGGTTGACCGCCAATCCACATGATTCAGCCCACCTATCCACAGTATCAGGTACCAGGTAGCCCTGCAGAACATCGCGCAGGGTGCCCAGAAATTTGCTTCTGAATAGAATAGCGAGATCATCTGCATAGGCAACCACCCGACAACCATTAGCTTCCAGCTCCACAAGAAGCTACCACAACCTAGAGCAGAGGAGATAGGACACCCCCCTGTGGCGTGCCCCTGAACACCTTCCTCTTAATTATGGCCCCTCCCCACTCCGCCTCGACTCCTAAACCCACCAGAGCTCTTCCGATTGCCCCCGGTAAGACATTGTCAAAAGCCGCCTCGATGTCTAGAAAGGCACTCAGAGCATAGTCTTTGTGTTCTAGGGACCCCTCTATTTGCTTTACAATCGAATGGGGAGCCGCTTCCGTCGATCTGCCCTAGTAGTACGCATGCTGTGAAGCCGACAGTAACCCCCGAGATATCCTTTCCCGTAGGTACAGGTCAATCAACCGCTCAAACGTCTTAAGAAGAAACGACGAGATACTGATTGGCCTGAAATCCTTAGATGATACATGTAAGCTCCTGCCGGCCTTCGGAATGAAGATGAACCTAACCGTGTGCTACGAATTAGGGATATAGTTAACCCTGAGGCAGTTAGTGTAGATGATGGCCAACCAGCGGTAGGAAATCCCCAAAGACTTTCGAAGTTGCGCAGGAATGATTCCATCCGGGCCCGGGCTTGAACGACCCTATAGCCCAGGTTATTTGACCTTCCCGTATTGGAATGGCAGGCACTTCTGCATGGCCAACGACCGCCGACCATACAGGCGAAGATCACTGCGCAATTGGGACATCTGGAAAATGATTGTCCAGTAAAAGCTTTAGGGACTCCTCGCTACTCATCGACCAGTCCCCACCATCATCTCTCAGATACCCAGAGGAGCGGGATTCCTAGAGAATATTTTTCTAACCCTCTCGGATTAATTGCAGCCTTCTACGTTTTCGCAAAAGCTTGGCAAAGCATCTCGCTTGGCTATCTTTATTTCATATTTATAAATCCCCAGACTCACCTTATTGAGCTCCCAGTCCGAGGGTAATGTTCTCCTAATGGCTCTGTTGAAGAGCAGCCGACTGGACGCTCTTAGGTCAAGAGAATCCGACCACCAGGGCGGCTTGCCCTTCCCCCTGTAAGTTTTCAATTTTCAGGACAGTTAAAAGGCTCTATTGCTTGCCAAGGTGAAGTTTTCCACCAGAACGTCTATCTCAGTTTCGGACAAGTCTGAACTAACGGTAGGCCCCGCAGGCAATGGCTCTCCCAGCTTCCTACAATACAAGTCGCAGTTAGTACTTTTAGGGTTCCTAAAAGATATTTTACAGCGACGGTTTTCGTTCACCGTGAACTGAGTATATCGGTGTTAAGAGAAGGAGTGCTCGTTGAGAACCCTCCAGCCAGATATCCGACCTTCCAGTTCTCTACTAACCAGGATGAGGTCTAGCAACTCCTCCCTTACCGCAGTAATAAAAGTCGGTTCATTCCCCCTATTACATTTACAAAGCCCCTCATCTACAATAAAAGTAAATAAAGACTCACCTCTAGTGATGGTATCCGAGCTTCCCCAGATGCTATGATGGACATTAGCATCGGCACCGATGATCACGCCAACACCTCTCTGCCTTGCTTCAGCGGTGATTTCGCCCAGTATCGCAGGTGGTGGTGCCGTCACATGATTCAGCCCACCTAGCCACAGTATCCAGGTAGCCCTGCAGAACATCGCGCAGGTGCCCAAAAATTTGCCTCTGACTAGGATAGCGAGGTCATCTGCATAGGCAACCACCCGACAGCCATTAGCTTCCAGCTCCACAAGAAGGTCGTTGACTACCAAAACCCAGAAGAGAGGAGATAGGATACCCCCCTGTGGCGTGCCCCTGCACACTTTCCTCTTAATTATAGCCCCTCCACACTCCGCTGCGACAATTCTGCCGCATAGAAGTTTGCTAGTAAATTCAGCCAGAGCCGCCTCGACTCCTAACCCCACCAGAGCTCTTCCGATTGCCCCCGGTAAGACATTGTGAAAAGCCCCACGATGTCTAGAAAGGCATCCAGAGCATACTCTTTGTGTTCTAGGGACCCCTCTATTTGCTTTACAATCGAATGGAGAGCGGTTTCCGTCGATCTGCCCGCCGCTCGTAGAGGGCGGGTGGAGTGCAGCGATTCCACTCCGTTAGCTACACCTGGGCGGAAAACAGACGTTTCCGCTCCAGGGAACTCCGTTTCGACCTCGGACGCGTTTAATGAGAGGGTGTTGCTCTCCTCTACAGTGGTCCTCAGTGGCCTGCCACGTGTTTCGTTGCCGTCGCGTCGTGTCCTGAGCTTCCTCGATATGCAGCATGGTGTGGTGGTCGTCCTTGCACTTATTGCACCTTCCCTCATGTGTGCAGTGTGCTGCACTATGCAGAGGGGACAGACAGTTGGTGCAATAGTTTTTTTTTATTACAAAATACCACCTTTTTCCGGTGTGCAATCGCGGAAGACAGGACACACCCTGAGTGGGTGCTTCTTTTCGCACGATCGACAGGCCAAAGAGAACCCCTTTGCCTCAGCTGTTTTACGAATTGCAGTGAATCGCGTCATTTTTCTGAAAAGGAAAATAATTTGTTCTAATTTTGTCGACGTAGCGAGCATGTTTCGGTTGGCGAGCAATTCTGGTAAAGTAAATGTGAACTTCACCTGATAAGGGGTTGTTGGTGGAAGCACGGTAGTGTATGCGATACATGAATACACGATAGCTGTATTGTATTGTAATATAATTCATATTCATTTGTTTTGCAAATGGTACCCTCGGACCCCCAAGACAGAAACAACGCCAAACCAAACATTAGACGTTTTGGTACATGTTTGTCAGTATTTCACACTCACGATACAGTAAAAAAGTGAGTATCGTATAGGCATAAGCTATGTAGGTATATACAAATGTACATGTAATTTTGTCTTGTTTCCGTGTTTTAAAGGTGTCATTTCCTTGAAATGCGCGTTATTTGTTTTACAATACATTATTAATTGTTTGGTACAAATATGAACTGTAGCTGTTGTTTTCTTGGTAGAAACTACCAACTACTCCTATTTCCATTATTTTTTTCGTCTACTGCCATTCCCTTTTTAGAATTCCGCTCACTAGTACCAGCATACCAACGGCAAAGACAAAAAAAAAAAACGCACATTCATACATACCCGTGTATAGAATGTAAAATTCCTATGAATTTAAACAACGGGAAGTGTATCAAGTGATTTTCCGTTCTTTCATTTCATTTCTTACTATGGCGTGGCCTTATATACACTTCGTCTAAAGAACGCACTGTCAAAATGTGGCGTGCAAGTGATGGAGTGCTTTGTCGAACCTTTTCCGGACATGCTCATTGGGTGAATAATATTGCTCTGAATACAGATTATGTACTGCGTACGGGACCGTTCCATCCAGTCACCGATCGTAAACTTAAATATTCAAATATTCCAAAGGAGCAACTAAAAGAGATGGCATTGCAAAGATTCAAGAAAGTTTGTGCAGATGACGTAGAATCTCTGGTATCGTGCTCGGATGATTTCACTCTCTACCTATGGAATTCTAATAATAATAAATGCATACAACGCCTGACAGGCCATCAAAATGTCGTCAATGATGTTAAATTCCCACATGATGTAAACCTAATTGCATCTGCATCTTTCGATAAATCAATACGTTTATGGCGTGTACAAGATGGTCAATTTATAGCTACATTCAGGGGACACGTTCAAGCAGCGTATGCAGATTCACGTTTAATTGTTAGTGGTAGTAAAGATTGAACGTTAAAAGTTTGGAGCGTTCAAACGAAAAAATTGTCACAAGAATTGCCAGGGCATGCAGATGTAAAAATATGGGCTTACTAATGCCGATACGTAAATAAGAGGACATAATCAGCAAAAATATTATTCAAAAAATGTCTCAACTCTAAAAGCACAATTTGCAAGCGAATAATTTGCCACAGTACGTATATGAATGTAGGTATATTTGTAGATTATTTAAACATTAATATACAAATATCGATATATATTTATATATATATAACAGCACTATTTTTTATAGATGTGCTTACTATCATCATATATATTATTTCTGATTGCTCTTTTGGTGTACGGGTCCCTTTTTCGTTCTTATTTGAAATCCAAACCTATAAATAAAGTTTTGGTTGTAAAGACGGAGTTGACGTAACTGAGAACATGTGCCCAGTTTTGTAAATATAACGATATCTTTTGATAGACAAGCCAGCGACTCGTTGATTCCAATGTATTACTTGAAAAATTTTTTAGATTTTAATCAGCGTTAACCCGTTGATGCCAGTGTATCATTTTGAACACGTTCTTAACCCTTTGGCCATAAAGACATAATAGTAAGCAATACAATGAATCTATCGTGGATTGATGCTTTGGGCGAATATATTAAAGAGAAAGGTTTTGGTTAGCAGCCATACGTGTATTAGATTATGACAAGGCAACATTTGGTATTATTGAACCGTATGGTTATTATATTGTTAATTATAAATCCGAAATTTATATGTTGCGTGACATAAATGTAGCCATTAAATTCTATGTAAAGAATAATGCCGTTGGCACGTCCGTTAATCATACTCAATTTAGGATATGATACATAGATTCCTTGTTTGTGAATCCTCCGGCCTCGTCATCTAAAATATATAAATTTGTTCTATATCATGACAAAAATCTTCGTAGTTATTCTGCCATTCAGTTGATAAATCGGTGTCTTGATTTGCAAATATTACAATTGTAATCATCATATAAGAATATGTCAAACATAAGTGAAGTCGCTTGTTGATTTACGTCTGCATCAGAATATATTCCTTAATGATCCACAACACATTGACTCTAATATCTACATATATTAATCGAATCTATAGTGGAACGCTACAACAACTATATGTAGTGGCAAATTGGAATAGATTATGTGAGAAAATTTCCGAAACAGAGCTGTGGACCTATTTGAAACTATACGAATATAGATCCTCAAATAGTGTATTTGACGGTGCCACTGGTAATCTAATAGCCGACTTTAATGCACAAAATCTATATAAAAAATACTATTCCAATTCGTTGTGGCTGCAGAATACCAATATTACGAGTGTGTTGTTCTCCATACTGATCCTATTGATAGACAAAACAGCAACTAGCTATATCCTTCAACAAAAGCGTGGGCCAGACCGATCATTTGTCGGTGCCCACAACTACCACAACGCAATTCCTGCTCTTGCCGACAACGCTACATGGGATCGGCTTGTCCGGCGGAGGACAAGCTTTACGATTCCGAAGCACCTACGGTTCCCCCAGCACCACTGGAAGACGATGCAATAAATGTCCTTGGGGACTGGTCTCCAGTGGGTATGGTAGAACGTCTTCTGGAATATCTACATGTTACCTGTGATTTTTCATGGTGGGGGCAATCGCTTTTGGCAAGTAGCCCGCACAAGCATAGTTACGCTGGTGATTATGTCACAACGACATGCAGCAAAAATGGGCATAATTCTGCCAATACTGCGAGTGCCACCATTAAAATCACTCAGGCGCGTCAAACTGGGCATGTGTTGGATGCATCGCGATATGCACAAGAAATGATGTTATTCCTAGAGGGCAAACATTTTAATCCTCTAAAGAATGTGGTTGTACCAATAGCACAAGCACCACTTTTCGTTTTAATTTTTTATGAGTTTACGTGCTATGGCCAACGCAATGGTGGAGTCAATGCATTAAGGTGGTCCTTTTTTTTTGATTAACCGATTTAAGAGCTATTGCCCACGCCGTATTTAGGTGATTAAATTTAGAATGTCCCTACATATCAATACCATTTGATCACTCTTTCGGACTGAATAATGAGTTATCAGACAAATTAACAACAGGGATAGCCAGATATGAGATTTGGAATGTTCGAAAAAATTTTATATATGTAGTTTCACATGGTGGGATCATATTTGAATCCAATGTGGTTACTTCAGGTGATCGAAAGTTTGGACTCATTTTCAATTCAGCTTTCTGACTCCTTTCTGGCTATCTTTGTTGATTGAATAATGAGTTTTATGCCAATCTCACACAGAGGCCTAATGAAATAATTATCAAAGTTTTCTACATTAAAGCCCTATCGAACTTAATCTTCGATACAAAATACAAATTCTTAACTGTCTCATTATTGCTTTATTGAATGCCTAATCGAGTGAAACACCGGTTTTGCTTGGTGCTTTCGCCTTCAATGTAGCCAATTACAAGAAAGGAATTATGCGAGCAATAGAACAGCACGAAAAAAACTCAGAATTTCATTTTTTCTGCAGTTGCTGGAAAAGAAGATACCTCCTTTTCGAAAAGAGGCACGTATTTGGTTAGGTGTAACCTCTATGGGTAGTTGCGCATGGATTTTTATTTGATTGTATTTATAGTTAAGAAGGAAACGGTTGCTTTCCATTTTAACTATTTTTTAATAGCTATTTCAAGCTTTTGGGTGATGGGATGAATCCTGATACATTTTGTTGGCCTCGCGCCTTTGGCCGTGTGTGTAGGTGTTCTGCCATCCTCGCTCGGGGTGAGCGAATGAATTTGGGTTGATTTGCTGTCCTCGCTCTGGGAGAGCGGGTGAATTGTGGGTTGGTTTTTAAAAATTCAAATCTAATGGGCCGAATGCCTTTCGGTTCTGTGGCAGATATCGAATCTGCGTTAGGTTATTGCTTGGCCTCGTTCCTTTGGCTGAGTGCATCTGCGTTCCGTGGCAGACCCTGAGTCTGGTTTAGGGTTCTGGTGTCCTCGCTCGGGGTGAGTGAGTGAAATGTGGGATGGTTTTTTTTGAAAATAAAAAAATAGAATGGGCCGAATTCAGATAAAGGCAGATAACGGATCTGCGGTAGGGTTGTTGGTTGGCCTCGTTTCGGGGGAACGAGAGCTGGGGTTGATTTTTCTGAAAGGTGGGATGTGGAGGAACGGAAGGATTGTT
This sequence comes from Eurosta solidaginis, assembly GCF_040869045.1. Lineage (NCBI taxonomy): Eukaryota > Metazoa > Arthropoda > Insecta > Diptera > Tephritidae > Eurosta > Eurosta solidaginis. Next base: position 143,349,899 of record NC_090319.1, on the reverse strand, counting down.
AAGAGGAACTCCTGGTCCTCTCACAATCTATCTCCACAGGAAGAAGGATCAGTTTGACCAAAGGTCGTCTGACTTGACCCTTCTCGGTTATGAGGTCGACTACACGTACTCGGTTATCTTCGCCGGGGTGTACGTTGACGACTCTACCTAACCTCCATTCGTTGGGAGATAAGTTGTCCTCTTTGAGGAAAATGAGATCTCCCACTTGTATGTTTTGTTTGGGGTGTTTCCACTTCACACGCTTTTGAAGTTCGGATAAATATTCGGTTTTCCATCGCCGGCAGAAGGTTTGATGGAGGGCCTTGAGCTTCTGCCATCTATTTAGCATGGAAGCAGGGCTTTCGTTCGCATCCGGTTCTGGCGGCGCCAGAAGATGGCTGCCCGTAAGGAAATGTCCTGGGGTTAGTGGCCCCAGGTCCGTTGGGTCATTGGACGCTGGACTAAGAGGGCGCGAGTTGAGGCACGCCTCAATCCTGCACAAAAGTGTTTGGAACTCCTCCATAATATACTTATGGGAGACGCGATCTTTTTTAAGTGGCTTTTGAAGCTCTTCACTCCCGCTTCCCACAGGCCGCCCATATGTGGAGCGGCGGCGGGGATAAACTGCCAGCTCAATGCTTGATGGCTATACTTTGAAACTGTTTTGTCTCGGTTTCGGCCAGAAAGGCTTTAAATTCGGATCGTAAAGATCTTGATGCTCCGACAAAGTTTGTCCCATTGTCGGAGTAGATGTTTTTCGGACATCCTCTTCTCGCGATAAAACGCGAGAAGGCTGCGAGAAAGCATGGGGTGCTGAGGTCACTAGTGTCCTCTAAGTGAATGGCCTTAGTGGAGAAACAGACAAAAAGGCATACGTAGCCTTTTGACAGTCGACATCCCCTACCGCGGTAGCTTTTGATATCGAAAGGCCCCGCAAAGTCCACCCCAGTATTGGTGAACGCGCGGGTAAAAGTAGTCCGTTCGCAGGGAAGGGTACCCGTAAGTTGGAACTGCGCCTGCTTTCGGTGAATAATGCAGGTTTTGCAATTGTGGATGATGGCTCTGATCATGGTCTTGACATTCGGTATCCAGTATTGGGTTAAGACGGAGCATGAGCTGGTTCTCGCCATGAAGGGAGTCATGATGAGCCATCATAACTGTAAGGCGAGACAGCCTACAATTGTAAGGCAAGATGATCGGATGACGCTCGTTATATGACATGTATTTTGAAGCCCCTAGACGCCCCCCTGTTCTAATGATATCATCTTTGTCGATATGTGGGTTGAGTGACAGTATTTCACTCTTCCGATCAATAGGTTCCCTATTTTTCAATTTTAAATATTCTGTCCCGTAAAATTGTTTCTGCAGACTCGTATTAATGATTCAGTCGTTGCCTTAATCTCCTCGGCTGAGATTATACACGACTTTTCGTGGAACAAGGCTTTTGTTCTAGCGTTATTTTATAGAATCTCCTAACATAGGATAGAACTTTCAAAGCCCTGGGCAGATTTGAAAATCGGTTGAGAATATCTGTTTGATCTACCCTTGTCGTGGCATATGTTTGTGCCCTCTTCTCCTCAACGGACGTTTTGTATTCGGTGACTTGTGCTGGCCAGTGGGAATTGCCTTCTTGCAGCCAAGAAGGTCCCTGCCACCACAACGAATTGTTGACCAACTCTGATGCAAGTAGTCCTCTGCTTCCTAGATCCGCTGGATTAGATTCCGAGTCCACGTGAAGCCAGTCCTTGCTACCGACCATATCGATGATCTTAGTGATTCGGTGTGCAACGAATGTTGACCAGGAATAGGGCGGCTTTTTTATTCATGCGAGTACGATGGTTGAATCCGTCCAGAGGTGAACTTTTGCTGGTCCCAAATGAATGTTTCAGAATATTGATTCCATGATTTCTGCAAGCAGCACGGCGCTGCAGAGTACTAAACGTGGTAGCGAGATGGTTTTCACTGGCGCTACTCTGGTTTTTGCTAAAAGTAAATGTATGAAAACCTGATCGTCTCTTTTCACGTGCATGTATACCGCTGCCGCATATGGTTTCTCGGAAGCGTCACAGAAGCCGTGGATTTCTATGTCGTCGTCCGGTGAAAAATTTACCCACCGCGGTATCCTAATGTTATCCATTTCGCTATAGTGTTGGGTGAAATTTTCCCACCGTTCTAAGGTAGTTGGGGAGACAGGTTCGTCCCACCCGGTGTACTCTAACCAGATATTCTGCATTAGTATTTTTGCCACTATGACCATTGGTGCAAGCCAGCCTAAAGGGTCGAAAAGTTTGGCTATAGCGGATAGGATTGCGCGTTCGGTGATGTTCTCGGCATTCTCCAAATCTCCTGCTGTAAAGTAAAATATGTCTGAGTGCGCGTTCCATCGTATTCCGAGTGCCTTCACCGAGCTAGCCTCTTGAAACGCTAGGAAGTCCTCGCTGAGCAGATCCGTTTTGGGGATCCCCTGAAAGATTTCCTCACAATTTGATGTCCACTTGCGCAATGGAAAGCCAGCTGAGTGTAATGCTTTGCGAATCTCGTTTCTTGCTCTGTTGGTTGACGCTTTTGTATGTCCTCCAGATAAAACTTCGTCGACATACATACTTTCTCGTAATATACCCGATGCTATTGGGTGGGTATTTTCTACATCATCAGCCAATTGTAGAAGTGACCGTATCGCGAGGTAGGGGCGCAGTTTACCCCAAATGTAACAGTCTTCAGTTCGTAAAGACTGATGGGTTCGTTGGGGGATGTTCGATGGACAATTCTTTGAAATTTGGCGTGATTATCGGTCACCCAAATCTGCCTATACATCTTTTCTATGTCACTATTAAAGACAAAGCGGTACAGTCTCCAACGTAGAATTAAAATGGGCAAGTCTGCTTGGAGTACTGGACCTGGGTGGAGTATGTTGTTTAGACTAATGCCATTTGCCGTAGGACTTGACGCGTTGAAGACGACGCGCACCTTGGTAGTGGTACTTTCCGCCTTTACAACGGCGTGATGGGGCAGGAAATAATTATCCGAATCGTCGGCTGGTATATTATTCTAGATTTTTCTCATATGTCCGAGTGTTTCGTATTCTGACAACACCCGAACATACTCTTTCCCTAAATCTTGGTTTTTCAGTAATCGCCCCTCATTTCTGAAGAATTGTGAACATGCGCGCTTTAGAGACGATCCTAATGTAATATTCTCCGGGTAATCCTGCCTGAATGGTAGCGAAACTGTATACCTCCCATTTTCATCACGTTTTGTTGTTTCCTTAAATAACTTTTCACAATACCTTTCTTCTTCAATAAGCATTTTATTTTTGGGAACGTTTTCTATCTCCCAGAAGGCTTTTAATTGGTTGCAACCTCGTTGTAATATGACACGATGCTCTTCGTTGGACTCGGTGCTTCAATTCGACCAGTTAGTATCCAATCGAACACTGTCTCTTGGGCCAGAAGTATATTAAGTACATTCTTTTTCAGAACGCTCTTTATAATTTGGGGATATGTGTCTCCACCAAGTATGAGGTCTACATCTTCGTTGACGTAGAACCTCTTGTCTGCCAGAACCAAGTCTGGGAAGGCCTGCATGGTCATTGTGTTGGTATGGCAGGATGGCAGATTCCCAGTAAGTTTAGCTAGAATCAGAACTGGAGTATTCAAGCTGAAGCATGGATTCACTGGTGAACGTAATTCGATGGTGGATGCCTCTCTAACTTAAGCAGATACTGCATTGGTGATGCCCGACACTTGGGCATGCATTTTCCTCGCCGGCAAATTGATTCTGCGTTTCAGGCTTTCTGTCATGAAAGAACATTCAGACCCTGAATCAATTAATGCCCGCGCGGAGAAGTCGGTACCATTATGGTGAAAGTGTACGCGAGCAGTTCCTAATAGCCCGCCTGTGCTGGAATTGGCATGACAGGATTTTACATTCTGGTTTGCAGATTGTCGCGTCTGTGCTGATGTTGTTGGGATATTATCCGCATCTTTGAAAAGATTGCGTACAGCCGTGTGCTGAGATGTATCCGCATGCAGGAGCGTGTGGTGACGAGAGTGGCATTTGGAACAGTTGTAGGAACTGGTGCACTTCGTCACGGTGTGTCCTGGGGATAAACAATTCAGGCAGGCACTTGTGGATTTCATAAATTTAATCTTTTCTACTGGGGTTAACTCGCAGAAGGGTGAACGGTTGCGTAATCTGTGCTCTGCGGACTTGCACATTTTACACATTGCCTTTTACGTCGGTATGGATACCTTTGTTTGATTGGCACCAAGTGTTTTCGTAGGGGCTTCTGTTGATTGTCGTGACGCGTTTGGTTTTTGCACTTTCGAAGTGGCATGCCCTGTAAAACCAGACACTGTTTCAAGTGTCTGAAATCGATTAGACAGGAATTTATCCATATCCTCCCACTTGGATATGTCCATTTTATGGTCTATACTTTGCTCCCAACGAGCCAACGTACTCTCTGGTAACTTGGTTGAGCAGAGATAAGTCAGGATTGCATCCCAATTGGAAGTGTAAATTTTGTGGCATTTGAGGGACGAAATACAATTATTTATATCATTTTGCAGCTTTTTTATTGAACTACCACACTCACTTTCTACCTTTTTTAAGTTAAATAGAATTTGTAGTTGTGTGTTAAATAAGATACGTTTGTTCTCGTATCTTTCACACAAGTTTTTCCAGGCCATCTCGAAACCTTCATTTGTGAGAGGGCATTTTTTAACGTTATTTTTGCTTCGTCCTGCGTTTTGTTGTTGAGATGGAATAACTTCTCCACCCCTTTCAAGCTAGAATTGTTTATATAAATTGTCGTGAACAGGTCAGGAAAAGTTGGCCAAGACAGATAATCTCCTTTAAGGACTTCCGTGTCGCAAGCAGAGAGGCGAATTTTATGCCCATGAGGTTGACGTTCTTTTCATCCTTCTTGTATTTTTCTGCCTCAGCAGATATAGACGCTGAACATCGCACATAGATTGCGTATGCTGCCTTTTGCTTCTTTCTGACCGCCATAGCGTCATCCGCTGACACCTCATCAGATCCCAATAGCGAATCAAACGCAGACTTTACCTTCTTCCACAAGGACCGCAACTCCTGCTGTATTGCAAGGGTGTGTTTGCTATGGTCGCTTTCCGGAATAAGGCTGTAATCTTTATCAAACTCTGCGATTGATTCTGCTAAACGGATGTAGGTTTCCATTGTTTTATTTACGTTTATTAACGAGAAAATTTCCGATTAGAAAAATAGAATTCTTCAGAGTTAAAATGCCTGCCCAGCCCTAAATAAAAACTATTGAATTTCGAAGTTTATTATTTATTTTGTTTATTGCAGACTTTGTCATAGTAGCGACAACGAAAAGGGTTTATTTTATGGACTTTTTGTCACAGCAGCGACAACAGTAAAAAGGTTTAATTTACAGACTTTTTATCTCAGCGGCAACAACAAAAAAGCGGGACCACTCGACACCTTCACAGATAAATGGGTGTATTGTGAACAAATGAAAAGTGCGTGCGATATTGCTAATGAAAAATCGAAAATAACCGGAAGACAGTGAAGAAAGAAATAAATGTTTTACAAGAAGTGAGCGCCTGATTAATTAAATTGAAATTAATGTGTTTGTGATGTGCAAAAAAACAACAACAAAGACTTATTCGGTATCGTGCGGAAAGTGAGGTTAGGTTAACCTCTTCCTTGTGTTGTGTCTGGAAAACCTTGCCACTGGTGGGGGGATAGACCAGATAATCACAAGGATCGAAATAAAATTAATAAACCAAGTGATTTAATTTTTGAAATTGGAAAGAAAAAAATGGTGCTCACTAAATAACTTCACTTTTTTACACTCCTTTTCGATTTCAATTTTTCGCGCACAACACGGGTATTTATCTTTATTTGTCACTAATAATCACTCAAAAGAAAAAAAAAGTGGCAAGAAATATAACACTTACTTCTTATTATTTGTTGTGCTGTGGATCTGGTGGTTCTGCTAAGATGTGCTGTAGCTCTGGTCATTTGTGTATAATATAAAGGCCCCACTTTTTCAGTTGTTACGTTTTGCTGCTGCGGCAAATCCTTTGATTAAATTTTTTATGGCAATTCTTTGGCAACAATTTTTTTGGTATGCGAATGTGCTGTGCAGGTTGATATGTGGACTGTATATATATAAAAAAGGTGCTTTCAGTTCCTGGTGAGGAGGACCAATGTTCGGCCTGGGTGCGTCTGAAACCGGCAGTGGGTAGGCGCACACGGGTCGATCTCGGGTTGATAGAGCACTCGGAAGAAAATAAAAGAACACAAGAGGAATTCCTCGTTATAAAATAATATTTAATTAGAGTGCAAAGAAATATAAAGTGGATACAGTATTACCTTCGTGTTTAACGTGACGATTGTGATCCTGGGAGTTGCGAACTGCTTGACGGTCGATCATAAAATAGGCTGGTTTTCCCGTTGAGGGCAACCGCTAAGCCGCGAAAAAGTCCTCTGGTGTTAAGGAGGGGAAAGGCCACACATACAACCACCCCCACATATACGTGCATGGGTGCTGACAACCTGCACACACACGTGCATGTGTATGAAACGCATGCATGTGCATGCATGCACACAAATGCGGCGTGAGCGTGGGTGGCTTGAAGTATTATTAAAACGTTAGGGAGGGGCGCCGTCAATCAGGTAAAAGTTAGGCATTGGGCCTAAACAGTCCATGTTTCTGCACCATATAGCAGGACGGGTACGATAAGTGACTTGTAGAGTATGATTCTCGTTTGCTGAGAGATCACTTTACTTTTCATTTGCCTACCTAGTCCAAAGTAGCATTTATTGGCACGAGTGGTTCGTCGATGGATTTCAGTTCTGATGTTGTTGTTAGTGTTGATGCTGGTGGCTGGTTTATATTTTATGTCACATATTTTTTCAAATTAATTATTATCATATTTTTGCAAATAAATTTATATATTTTTTTTATTTCATTTCCATTAAATTTTGTACTTCTCAACAGCTGAGAAGAGCTCACAGAGTATATTAATTTTGTTCGCATAACGGTACCCCGAAACGGATTAAACTAATCGAGATAGATATAGACTTCTATATATCAAAATGATCTGGGCGAAAAAAGTAATTCATTTAGGCATATCCGTCCGTCCGTCTGTCTATCCGTGAACACGATAACTTGAGTAAATTTTGAGGTATCTTAATGAAATTTGGTACGTAAGTTCCTGGGCACTCATCTCAGATCGCTATTTAAAATGAACGGAATATAATCATGGCCACTTTTTCGATATCGAAAATTTCGAAAAACCGAAAAAGTGCGATAAAAATTGTTCCAAAATAATTAGTTCCGTACAAAAAAACTTAAATATAATTAATTTTTGACCGTCCATATTTTGTGGCAAATTTCACTTACACTTAAATAAAGAGGTCTTTATTTAACAGATTCTTTGTTTTTATACTCAGCTGAGCAGAGCTCAAGATATGATGATGAAATTTGGCACGCACGTTACTCCTATTACTATATGAATGATAAAAATAAAAATTACCAAAATCGGATGACGAACACGCCCACTTTAAAAAAAATTTTTTTTAAGTCAAATTTTAACAAAAAATTCAAAATCTTTACAGGATATAAGTAAATTATGCCAACATTCAACTCCAGTAATGATATGGTGCAAAAAAAACAAAAATAAAAGAAAATTTCAAAATGGGCGTGGCTCCGCCATTTTTCATTTAATTCGTCTATAATACTTTTAAGGCCATAAGTCGAACAAAAATTTACCAATCCTTGTGGAATTTGGTAGGTGGATAGACTCTATGACGGTAATTGTTTTCTGTGAAAATGGGTGAAATCGGTTGAAGCCACGCCCAGTTTTTATACACAGTCGACCGTCTGTCCTTCCGCTCGGCCGTTAACACGATAACTTGAGCAAAAATCGATATATCTTTACTAAACTCAGTTCACGTACTTATCTAAACTCACTTTGTATTGGTATACAAACTGACCGAAATCCAACTATGACCACGCCCACTTTTTCGATATCGAAAATACGAAAAATGATATAAATGCCATAATTCTGTACCAAACATGAAAAAAGAGATGTAACATGGTAATTGGATTGCTTTATTGACGCAAAATATAACTTTAGAAAAAACTTTGTAAAATGGGTGTGACACCTACCATATTAAGTAGAAGAAAATGAAAATTTCTGCAGGGCGAAATCAAAAGCCCTTGGAATCTTGGCAGGAATACTGTTCGTGGTATTACATATATAAATAAATTAGCGGTACCCGACAGAAGATGTTCTGGGTCACCCTGGTCCACATTTTGGTCGATATCTCTAAAACGCCTTCACATATACAACTAAGGGCTACTCCCTTTTAAAACCCTCATTAATACCTTTAATTTAATACCCATAGAGTACAACACACATTCTGGAGTCACCCCCGGTCCACCTTTATGGCGATATCCTGAAATTGCGTCCACCTATAGAGCTATGGTGCACTCCCCTTTAAAATACTCTTTAATACCTTCCATTTGAAACCCATGTCATACAAACACATTCCAGGGTTACCATAGGTTCATTTTGATGATTTTCCCTTATTTTGTCTCCAAACCTCTCAGCTGAGTATGTAATGTTCGGTTACACCCGAACTTAGCCTTCCTTACTTGTTTTATTTTAGTTGCTTTCAAAATAATATGAAATCACAAATCATGAGTTAACTTTTGTTGAAACTAACTAAATTTATTTATAACAATTGATGGCAAATTTGCTCCAAAATGCTTTTGCATTTCCAGATTTTATGCTCCTTTTAGATAAAGTACGTCTTGTACTGAACAAAAAAAATTAATTTGCTCGAAAAATCAAACATTACATTTTTTATATGGTCTTTTATGCTATTTATTTAATTTTATTACATATTGTTTTATTTCAACTTAGTTTATTATTATTTTAATACAACTTGACTGAATCGGAATATTTCACGTTCTTCGTTCGCAGCTTCCTATTGCCTGAATATTTTTGTACCTAAAAAAAACGCAATGTACCAAAATATTCGGGAACACTTACTACTTTATAAAATATAAAGTCATGCATATTTTTCATATTTAGAATTTTATTGAACTTTATATTTTATGTCACACATTTTTTTTTTTCAAGTTAATTTTATTTCAGCTATTATATTTTTGCAAACCAATTTTTATTTCTTTTTCATTAAATTTTGTGATGCGATGTCCGAAATATGTAAGTTATGACAAGATTACATGCATAGTGTTGTTAAGAGACAAAATGAGTAATAACTCCAACACGCCAATATGCAATGTACAGGTAAACCGAGTCCGGTAACACATCTTTCGTGATTTGCTCTGGCTAGTGGTTTTGTCATCACATCTGCGATCATATTTTGTGTTGATATATGCCTCAAGGAGAATAACCCAGCGTTGACACATTCTCTGACAAAGTGCTGTTTTATATCACTATGTTTTGTCTGCGCGTGGTAAACAGGATCGTTCGCTAGGCATTGCACTCCTCTGTTAAAGACATAAATTGTGATATGAGAGAACTGCTGAGCGCCATCGATTAGTAGGCTGCGTAAGTAAACTGTTTTTTTAGCTGCTTCTGCAAGACTCACATATTCAGCCTCTGTTGACAAAAGAGCGACAGTACGTTGTTTTTGTGATTTCCAGACATGGGCACTACCGCATTCAAGTAATCAGCACCACTTGCGCATGTGTGCGTGTACCTACGATACAACGATGGAAAAAACTGCAATCTTGACAGCATTCTTTTTGTTATTACTAATTTGTAACTTTTGGTAAAACTTTGTTGATAATGAACAAAGCTAATAAAAAAAAGGAAGGCTAAGTTCGGGTGTAACCGAACATTATATACTCAGTTGAGAGCTATGGAGACAAAGTAAGGGAAAATCACCATGTAGGAAAATGAACCTAGGGTAACCCTGGAATGTGTTTGTATGAATTGTGTATCAAATGGAAAGTCTTAAAGAGTATTTTAAGAGGGTATAGTTTTATAGGTGGACGCCGTTTAGGGATATAGCCATAAAGGTGGACCAGGTCTGACTCTAGAATATGTTTGTACGATATGGGTGTCAAATGAAAGGTGTTAATGAGTATTTTAAAAGGGAGTGGGCCTTAGTTCTATAGGAGGACGCCTTTTCGAGATATCGCCATAAAGGTGGACCAGGGGTGACTCTAGAATGTGTGTGTACGATGTGGGTATCAAATGAAAGGTGTTAGTGAGTATTTTAAAAGGGAGTGGGCCTAGAACTAAGTTTCTACTGGTGGACGCCTTTTCGAGATATCGCCATAAAGGTGGGCCAGGGGTGATTCTGGAATGTGTGCGTACGATATGGGTATCAAATGGAAGGTGTTACTGAGTAGTGGCTTTAGTATAAATTAGCGGTACCCGACAGATGGTGTTCTGGGCCACCCTGGTTCACATTTTGGTCGATATCTCGAAAACGCCTTCACATATACAACTAAGGGCCACTCCCTTTTAAAACACTCATTAGTACCTTTAATTTGATACCCATATCATACAAACACATTCTAGAGTCACCCCTGATCCACCTTTATGGCGATATCTCGAAAAGGCGTCCACCTATAGAAACTTAGTTCTAGGCCCACTCCATTTTAAAATACTCATTAACACCTTTCATTTGATACCCACATCGTACGCACACATTCCAGAGTCAGCCCTGGTCCACCTTTATGGCGATATCTCGAAAAGGCATCCACCTACAGAAACTTAGTTCTAGGCCCACTCCCTTTTAAAATACTCATTAACAACTTTCATTTGATACCCATATAGTACAAACACATCCTAGAGTCACCCCTGGTCCACCTTTATGGCGATATTCCGAAGAACTATGGCCCACTCCCTTTTAAAATACTCTTTAATACCTTCCCTTTGATACCCATGTCATACAAACGCATTTTAGGGTTACCCTAGGTTCAATCAATTTAGAATTTTCTTACATATTTTTATTTCCGTATTGCATAGGCAGTATATTTCCCTACTACCTATATATTAATACGATAACAACTTTTCCATAAAATCAAAAACTGATTCATTATTCCTCAGCGTGCGCTGCTGTTATACTCTCTGTTGCCTCGTCCGCATATATCTACTAAGGTTCAGACGTTTCGCCTTCTAGAACTGTTGTAACTCCTGCTTCGTAATTGAGCTATATGCGTGTGTTTGTGTGAGTAACAAATTCGGCTGATGACTACATGCTTGTGATTTGTCTCTTCGTCGCCTTCTTTGTATGTGTATAAATGATGATTGATGTGTTCATGTACACAAGTGTAGCTTGCTTTAATGTTTTTGTTGTTGTGCCTTTATGTATTAAGAGCTTAGTGATGCTAAAATTCGACACTGTATGGATTGAACTTGTTTATAAGCAATAGAAAAAGTTGGTTGCAAATTCGAACAATCTCTCGAAATATCGAAATTTACTTACGTTCCCAAAAGCACATTTGTTGGATCGAAAGCTTCATGGCGTCTTTCCGAAATTCAAATACTCAAACCAAATATGTACACACTCTAGCTCGAAAAAGCAGAAACACAAACCTATTATGTAAGCTCTAATTCGAAATTCGGAAAGCTGCGTAGTCGTGTTGCTCAAATGTTTTTCCTACATATATATACGTACGCGCCAGACGGTGAGATAACTACTCTATTACTCATTATGAGTTAGAATAAAACATGGATTCCTCATTATTGCTACTTAAAAAGAAGAAGAAATAAAAAGGCGGTAACGTTGTGAATATTTTAGCTCCGCATTTTTTATTGTTTAACATGAATTGCGTACGATATAAACGCGTAAACAACGCTTCAATACTCTCAACATTTTACTGGGCATCAACTAAATCTTGAAACAAGTGGACAACAAGCACCGTGGGAGTAGTATCATAATCCTGATTTGCTATGCCGCTCCAGTGGAGTCAGCAGTCAACTTCTCAGCCGCTGCGCAGCGAAGGTAAATAAAAATAAACAAGCAAGTGTTCCTGGAAGTTGCCTGCATTTAAATAGGCAAAACAAAAACCTGCCTGACTGCCTTGTTGTTGTACGGCATTCGCACTGTTGATTTTATTTTTTTGTTTTGTTATTCGCTTTGCTTCTTCTGTCTGTGACGTAGTGCTTAATATTTGCGCCTGTTCAGCATCATAAGTGCATTAGTGAGTGACAGAGGAAAGAAAGTGGGTGGCATACGGAAGGAAGAAGAATATTGGCAGTGGAGAGGCAGTGCTGCCACCACGTTTAGTTTTAGTAACTATTATTATAACTAGATTTGATATAAATTATTAGTAGTTACATATATAAAAGTAGTATAAGATAACGTACTTATATAATTAATGTATTTGTGGTTATAGTTTTTGCATCAAATGTAGTAACATAAAGCGAAACGAGATAAGAATAATCTCAGAAAACATGAACTTAAAATGGTTCTGCAATCATTGCACTTTGACAGATACAAATACAAAGTTGATTAGGATCAAACACTTAATAAACAAAAGTGAGCAAACAAAAATGGAAGTCTCTGATGTAAAACAAATAGTTGAACAAATATTTATCAATAAAAGTTCTCAATTAAAAAGCAGCATCCTAACAAATTTCAACTTCCTTCTGGAGTACAATATAGAAGAAAAAATAAATGAAATGAAAAATTAAATTGTAAAGGATATAGCTAATGAATTCAAAAAGAGTAATGAAGTTATTAGTAACTTGAAGGCAGCTAGTGAGAACGTTAACACTAAGTTGACATTTGCTCAGCCGTTAAATCAAATGAGAACAAAATCGTTATTAAGCCGAAAAATCAAAAAAAGTAAAGAAAGCGAAGGAAACAAAGGAAGTCTTGAAGAAAGTTGTTGAGCCCACAGATGGCCTTGTCAGATATGGTAAAAAAAAAATAAAGGGGCTATAATTGTGGAATGTAGAAACAAGGAAGCTTGTGAGCAAGTACGTCAGAAAGTACAAGACACTATAGGAAAAGATTACGAAGCTGAGAAAACAAAAAATAAAAGTGAAATAAAAAAGAAAGTTAAGATAGTTGACATAACTGAAAAAATTAGCAATGAACGGTTAATAGAGTGTTGAACGAAGCAAAACGATTCATGTGCAGGAAATGAGTTTGTAGCTAGAAAGGTGTATGAAAATACGAATCGTTGGGAGGAAAGTTATATTGCATTAGTAGAAACTGATGCAATAACATTTGAGAATATATTACAGCAAAAGAGACTGTATATAGAGTGGGATACCTGTGTCGCTTACGAACACGTAAGTGTTTTGAGATGCTTTAAGTGCGCGGGATATAAGCACAAAGCGAGCGATTGTACTAATAATGTGGCTTGAAGCAAATGTGCTGGATCCCACGACAGCAAGGAATGTACATGAAATACGATTAAATGTATTAAATGTTGTGAACTGGTGAAAAAGGAAGTGATTGAAGTAGATGTCAATCATCACGCTTTCAGTAAAGACTGCCCAGCGTACAAAAAACAAGCACAGTTAAAAAATAAAGTGCGCATTTAGCAACGAGCATTAAATGAGCTGAACTGTATATATTTAGCTTTGTTCAGAAAGCTGTTGCACAGATGAAATAACAAACCTAGAGTTAGAGATATCAACATATAAACCTTTACGGCGTAATTCACATAGCAGACATACAGGGGGTGTTTTAGTATATGTACATGACTCAATAGAGTATAAAATAGCTTACAATAATACTACTAACAAAAATATTTGGTGTATAATAAAAAAATCAAAAACATTTTTCCCCAGTATCAAATAGGATTAATTAATCATTCGCCTAGTGCGAGTGATGCTGACTTTATTTCATATCTAAACGAAATTCTAAACAACAACTGTCTTACACATGACAAAGTCGTCTTCATTGGGCATTACAACATAAATCTTAACAGAAGCACGACATATAGCAAGCAGTTAGTTGACCTATTTAGGTCTTTTGCTATGGGACAAAAAATAAATTTTTACACCCGAAAGAGCATCAGATTTCTGATCACGAAACCATACAGTTCAAAATCAAGTTAGACAAAAAATTTCAAATGAGATCTAAAAGAACCAT